>NC_091744.1:25769653-26078523 GCF_043380555.1 Nothobranchius furzeri | reverse complement strand
GTCAGACCCAGTGTTGACATGTGGCAAGACGCTCCTCGGGGCACGTCTTGCTTGGGCCTCTCTCCTAGAGGCGCTCAGTCAGACCGAGTAGTGACATGTGGCAAGACGCTCCTCGGGGTGCGTCTTGCTTGGACCTCTCTCCTGGAGGCGCTCGGTTAGACCGAGTAGTGACATGTCGCAAGACGCACCTCGGGGCGCGTCTTGCTTGGGCCTCTTTCCTGGAGGCGCTCAGTCAGACCGAGTGCTGACATAAGGCAAGATGCTCCTCGGGGCGCGTCTTGCTTGGGCCTCTCTCCTGGAGGCGCTCAGTCAGACCCAGTGGTGACATGTGGCAAGACGCTCCTCGGGGCGCATCTTGCTTGGGCCTCTCTCCTGGAGGCGCTCAGTCAGACCCAGTGTTGACATGTGGCAAGACACTCCTCGCGGCGCGTCTTGCTTGGGCCTCTCTCATGGAGGCCCTCTGTCAGACCCAGTGTTGACATGTGTCAAGACGCTCCTCGGGGCGCGTCTTGCTTTGGCCTCTCTCCTGGAGGCGCTCAGTCAGACTGGGTGCTGACATGTGGCAAGAAGCTCCTCGGGGCGCGTGTTGCTTGGGCTTCTCTCCTGGAGGCCCTCAGTAAGACCCATTGTTGACATGTGGCAAGACGCTCCTCGGGGCGCGTCTTGCTTGGGCCTCTCTCCAGAAGGCCCTCAATCAGACCCAGTGTTGACACGTGGCAAGACGCTCCTCGGGGCGCGTCTTGCTTGGGCCTCTCTCCTGGAGGCGCTCAGTCAGACTGAGTAGTGACATGTGGCCTGATGCTCCTCGGGGCGCATCTTGCTTGGGCCTCTCTCCTGGAGGCGCTCAGTCAGACCGAGTGCTGACATGTGGAAAGACACTCCTCGGGGCGCGTCTTGCTTGGGCTTCTCTCCTGGAGGCGCTCAGAAAGACCCAGTGTTGACATGTGACAAGACGCTCCTCGGGGCGCGTCTTGCTTGGGCCTCTCTCCTGGAGGCGCTCAGTCAGACCCAGTGGTGACATGTGGCAAGACACTCCTCGGAGCGCATCTTGCTTGGGCCTCTCTCCTGGAGGCCCTCTGTCAGACCCAGTGTTGGCATGTGGCAAGACGCTCCTCAGGGCGCGTCTTGGTTGGGCCTCTCTCCTGGAGGCGCTCAGTCAGACCCAGTGGTGACATGTGGCAAGACGCTCCTCGGGGCGTGTATTGCTTGGGCCTCTCTCCTGGATGCCCTCTGTCAGACCGAGTGTTGACATGTGGCAAGACTCTCCTCGGGGCGCGTCTTGCTTGGGCTTCTCTCATGGAGGCCCTCAGTCAGACCCAGTGTTGACATGTGTCAAGACGCTCCTCGGGGCGTGTCTTGCTTGGGCCTCTCTCCTGGAGGCGCTCAGTCAGACCCAGTGTTGACATGTGGCAAGACGCTCCTCGGGGCGCGTCTTGCTTGGGCCTCTCTCCTGGAGGCGCTCAAACAGACCGAGTAGTGACATGTGGCAAGACGCTCCTCGGGGCGCGTCATGCTGGGGCTTTTCTCATGGAGGCACTCAGTCAGATCCAGTGTTGACATGTGGCAAGACGCTCCTCGGGCGCGTCTTGCTTGGACCTCTCTCCCTGAGGCGCTCAGTCAGACCGAGTAGTGACATGTGGCAAGACGCTCCTCGGGGCGCGTCTTGCTTGGACCTCTCTCCCTGAGGCGCTCAGTCAGACCCAGTGTTGACACGTGGCAAGACGCTCCTCGGGGCGCGTCTTGCTTGGGCCTCTCTCCTGGAGGCCCTCAGTCAGACTGAGTAGTGACATGTGGCCTGACGCTCCTCGGGGCGCGTGTTGCTTGGGCCTCTCTCCTGGAGGCGCTCAGTCAGACCAAGTGGTGACATGTGGCAAGACACTCCTCGGGGCGCGTCTTGCTTGGGCCTCTCTCCTGGAGGCCCTCTGTCAGACCCAGTGTCTACATGTGGCAAGACACTCCTCGGGGCGCGTCTTGCTTGGGCCTCTCTCATGGAGGCCCTCTGTCAGACCGAATGTTGACATGTGGCAAGACTCTCCTCGGGGCGCGTCTTGCTTGGGCTTCTCTCATGGAGGCCCTCAGTCAGACCCAGTGTTGACATGTGTCAAGACGCTCCTCGGGGTGCGTCTTGCTTGGACCTCTCTCCTGGAGGCGCTCAGTTAGACCGAGTAGTGACATGTCGCAAGACGCTCCTCGGGGCGCGTCTTGCTTGGGCCTCTCTCCTGGAGGCGCTCAGTCAGACCGAGTGCTGACATAAGGCAAGATGCTCCTCGGGGCGCGTCTTGCTTGGGCCTCTCTCCTGGAGGCGCTCAGTCAGACCCAGTGGTGACATGTGGCAAGACGCTCCTCGGGGCGCATCTTGCTTGGGCCTCTCTCCTGGAGGCGCTCAGTCAGACCAAGTGTTGACACGTGGCAAGACGCTCCTCGGGGCGCGTCTTGCTTGGGCCTCTCTCCTGGAGGCGCTCAGTCAGACCGAGTGCTGACATGTGGAAAGACGCTCCTCGGGGCGCGTCTTGCTTGGGCTTCTCTCCTGGAGGCGCTCAGAAAGACCCAGTGTTGACATGTGACAAGACGCTCCTCGGGGCGCGTCTTGCTTGGGCCTCTCTCCTGGAGGCGCTCAGTCAGACACAGTGGTGACATGTGGCAAGACACTCCTCGGGGCGCGTCTTGCTTGGGCCTCTCTCCTGGAGGCCCTCTGTCAGACCCAGTGTTGGCATGTGGCAAGACGCTCCTCAGGGCGCGTCTTGGTTGGGCCTCTCTCCTGGAGGCGCTCAGTCAGACCCAGTGGTGATATGTGGCAAGACGCTCCTCGGGGCGCGTATTGCTTGGGCCTCTCTCCTGGATGCCCTCTGTCAGACCGAGTGTTGACCTGTGGCAAGACTCTCCTCGGGGCGCGTCTTGCTTGGGCTTCTCTCATGGAGGCCCTCAGTCAGACCCAGTGTTGACATGTGTCAAGACGCTCCTCGGGGCGTGTCTTGCTTGGGCCTCTCTCCTGGAGGCACTCAGTCAGACCCAGTGTTGACATGTGGCAAGACGCTCCTCGGGGCACGTCTTGCTTGGGCCTCTCTCCTGGAGGCGCTCAAACAGACCCAGTGTTGACATGTGTCAAGACGCTCCTCGGGGCGTGTCTTGCTTGGGCCTCTCTCCTGGAGGCGCTCAGTCAGACCCAGTGTTGACATGTGGCAAGACGCTCCTCGGGGCGCGTCTTGCTTGGACCTCTCTCCCTGAGGCGCTCAGTCAGACCGAGTAGTGACATGTGGCAAGACGCTCCTCGGGGCGCGTCTTGCTTGGACCTCTCTCCCTGAGACGCTCAGTCAGACCCATTGTTGACATGTGGCAAGACGCTCCTCGGGGCACGTCTTGCTTGGGCCTCTCTCCTGGAGGCGCTCAGTCAGACCGAGTAGTGACATGTGGCAAGACGCTCCTCGGGGCGCGTCTTGCTTGGACCTCTCTCCTGGAGGCGCTCAGTTAGACCGAGTAGTGACATGTCGCAAGACGCTCCTCGGGGCGCGTCTTGCTTGGACCTCTCTCCCTGAGGCGCTCAGTCAGACCGAGTAGTGACATGTGGCAAGACGCTCCTCGGGGCGCGTCTTGCTTGGACCTCTCTCCCTGTGGCGCTCAGTCAGACCCAGTGTTGACATTTGGCAAGACACTCCTCGGGGCGCGTCTTGCTTGGGCCTCTCTCATGGAGGCCCTCTGTCAGACCCAGTGTTGACATGTGTCAAGACGCTCCTCGGGGGGCGTCTTGCTTTGGCCTCTCTCCTGGAGGCGCTCAGTCAGACCGAGTGCTGACATGTGGCAAGAAGCTCCTCGGGGCGCGTCTTGCTTGGGCTTCTCTCCTGGAGGCCCTCAGTCAGACCCATTGTTGACATGTGGCAAGACGCTCCTCGGGGCGCGTCTTGCTTGGGCCTCTCTCCTGGAGGCGCTCAGTCAGACCCAGTGTTCACATGTGGCAAGACGCTCCTCGGGGCGCGTCTTGCTTGGGCCTCTCTCCTGGAGGCGCTCAAACAGACCGAGTAGTGACATGTGGCAAGACGCTCCTCGGGGCGCGTCATGCTGGGGCTTCTCTCATGGAGGCACTCAGTCAGATCCAGTGTTGACATGTGGCAAGACGCTCCTCGGGGCGCGTCTTGCTTGGACCTCTCTCCCTGAGGCGCTCAGTCAGACCGAGTAGTGACATGTGGCAAGACGCTCCTCGGGGCGCATTGCTTGGACCTCTCTCCCTGAGGCGCTCAGTCAGACCCAGTGTTGACATTTGGCAAGACACTCCTTGGGGCGCGTCTTGCTTGGGCCTCTCTCCAGAAGGCCCTCAATCAGACCCAGTGTTGACACGTGGCAAGACGCTCCTCGGGGCGCGTCTTGCTTGGGCCTCTCTCCTGGAGGCACTCAGTCAGACTGAGTAGTGACATGTGGCCTGACGCTCCTCGGGGCGCGTGTTGCTTGGGCCTCTCTCCTGGAGGCGCTCAGTCGGACCAAGTGGTGACATGTGGCAAGACACTCCTCGGGGCGCGTCTTGCTTGGGCCTCTCTCCTGGAGGCCCTCTGTAAGACCCAGTGTTGACATGTGGCAAGACACTCCTCTGGGCGCGTCTTGCTTGGGCCTCTCTCATGGAGGCCCTCTGTCAGACCGAGTGTTGACATGTGGCAAGACTCTCCTCGGGGCGCGTCTTGCTTGGGCTTCTCTCATGGAGGCCCTCAGTCAGACCCAGTGTTGACATGTGTCAAGACGCTCCTCGGGGCGTGTCTTGCTTGGGCCTCTCTCCAGGAGGAGCTCAGTCAGACACAGTGTTGACATGTGGCAAGACGCTCCTCGGGGCGCGTCTTGCTTGGGCCTCTCTCCTGGAGGCACTCAAACAGACCGAGTAGTGACATGTGGCAAGACGCTCCTCGGGGCGCGTCTTGCTGGGGCTTCTCTCATGGAGGCACTCAGTCAGATCCAGTGTTGACATGTGGCAAGACGCTCCTCGGGGCGCGTCTTGCTTGGACCTCTCTCCCTGAGGCGCTCAGTCAGACCGAGTAGTGTCATGTGGCAAGACGCTCCTCGGGGCGCGTCTTGCTTGGACCTCTCTCCCTGAGGCGCTCAGTCAGACCCAGTGTTGACATTTGGCAAGACACTCCTCGGGGCGCGTCTTGCTTGGGCCTCTCTCCAGAAGGCCCTCAATCAGACCCAGTGGTGACACGTGGCAAGACGCTCCTCGGGGCGCGTCTTGCTTGGGCCTCTCTCCTGGAGGCACTCAGTCAGACTGAGTAGTGACATGTGGCCTGACGCTCCTCGGGGCGCGTGTTGCTTGGGCCTCTCTCCTGGAGGCGCTCAGTCAGACCAAGTGGTGACATGTGGCAAGACACTCCTCGGGGCGCGTCATGCTTGGGCCTCTCTCCTGGAGGCCCTCTGTCAGACCCAGTGTTGACATTTGGCAAGACACTCCTCGGGGCGCGTCTTGCTTGGGCCTCTCTCCTGGAGGCACTCAGTCAGACTGAGTAGTGACATGTGGCCTGACGCTCCTCGGGGCGCGTGTTGCTTGGGCCTCTCTCCTGGAGGCGCTCAGTCGGACCAAGTGGTGACATGTGGCAAGACACTCCTCGGGGCGCGTCTTGCTTGGGCCTCTCTCCTGGAGGCCCTCTGTAAGACCCAGTGTTGACATGTGGCAAGACACTCCTCTGGGCGCGTCTTGCTTGGGCCTCTCTCATGGAGGCCCTCTGTCAGACCGAGTGTTGACATGTGGCAAGACTCTCCTCGGGGCGCGTCTTGCTTGGGCTTCTCTCATGGAGGCCCTCAGTCAGACCCAGTGTTGACATGTGTCAAGACGCTCCTCGGGGCGTGTCTTGCTTGGGCCTCTCTCCAGGAGGAGCTCAGTCAGACACAGTGTTGACATGTGGCAAGACGCTCCTCGGGGCGCGTCTTGCTTGGGCCTCTCTCCTGGAGGCACTCAAACAGACCGAGTAGTGACATGTGGCAAGACGCTCCTCGGGGCGCGTCTTGCTGGGGCTTCTCTCATGGAGGCACTCAGTCAGATCCAGTGTTGACATGTGGCAAGACGCTCCTCGGGGCGCGTCTTGCTTGGACCTCTCTCCCTGAGGCGCTCAGTCAGACCGAGTAGTGTCATGTGGCAAGACGCTCCTCGGGGCGCGTCTTGCTTGGACCTCTCTCCCTGAGGCGCTCAGTCAGACCCAGTGTTGACATTTGGCAAGACACTCCTCGGGGCGCGTCTTGCTTGGGCCTCTCTCCAGAAGGCCCTCAATCAGACCCAGTGGTGACACGTGGCAAGACGCTCCTCGGGGCGCGTCTTGCTTGGGCCTCTCTCCTGGAGGCACTCAGTCAGACTGAGTAGTGACATGTGGCCTGACGCTCCTCGGGGCGCGTGTTGCTTGGGCCTCTCTCCTGGAGGCGCTCAGTCAGACCAAGTGGTGACATGTGGCAAGACACTCCTCGGGGCGCGTCATGCTTGGGCCTCTCTCCTGGAGGCCCTCTGTCAGACCCAGTGTTGACATTTGGCAAGACACTCCTTGGAGCGCGTCTTGCTTGGGCCTCTCTCCAGAAGGCCCTCAATCAGACCCAGTGTTGACACGTGGCAAGACGCTCCTCGGGGCGCGTCTTGCTTGGGCCTCTCTCCTGGAGGCACTCAGTCAGACTGAGTAGTGACATGTGGCCTGACGCTCCTCGGGGCGCGTGTTGCTTGGGCCTCTCTCCTGGAGGCACTCAGTCAGACCAAGTGGTGACATGTGGCAAGACACTCCTCGGGGCTTGTCTAACTTGGGCCTCTCTCCTGGAGGCCCTCTGTCAGACCCAGTGTTGACATGTGGCAAGACACTCCTCAGGGCGCGTCTTGCTTGGGCCTCTCTCATGGAGGCCCTCTGTCAGACCGAGTGTTTACATGTGGCAAGACTCTCCTCGGGGCGCGTCTTGCTTGGGCTTCTCTCATGGAGGCCCTCAGTCAGACCCAGTGTTGACATGTGTCAAGACGCTCCTCGGGGCGTGTCTTGCTTGGGCCTCTCTCCAGAAGGCCCTCAATCAGACCCAGTGTTGACACGTGGCAAGACGCTCCTCGGGGCGCGTCTTGCTTGGGCCTCTCTCCTGGAGGCACTCAGTCAGACTGAGTAGTGACATGTGGCCTGACGCTCCTCGGGGCGCGTGTTGCTTGGGCCTCTCTCCTGGAGGCGCTCAGTCAGACCAAGTGGTGACATGTGGCAAGACACTCCTCGGGGTGCGTCTTGCTTGGGCCTCTCTCCTGGAGGCCCTCTGTCAGACCCAGTGTTGACATGTGGCAAGACACTCCTCGGGGCGCGTCTTGCTTGGGCCTCTCTCATGGAGGCCCTCTGTCAGACCCAGTGTTGACATGTGTGAGGACGCTCCTCGGGGCGCGTCTTGCTTTGGCCTCTCTCCTGGAGGCGCTCAGTCAGACCGAGTGCTGACATGTGGCAAGAAGCTCCTCGGGGCGCGTCTTGCTTGGGCTTCTCTCCTGGAGACCCTCAGTAAGACACATTGTTGACATGTGGCAAGACGCTCCTCGGGGCGCGTCTTGCTTGGGCTTCTCTCCTGGAGGCGCTCAGAAAGACCCAGTGTTGACATGTGACAAGACGCTCCTCGGGGCACGTCTTGCTTGGGCCTCTCTCCTGGAGGCGCTCAGTCAGAACCAGAGGTGACATGTGGCAAGACGCTCCTCGGGGCGCATCTTGCTTGGGCCTCTCTCCTGGAGGCCCTCTGTCATACCCAGTGTTGACATGTGGCAAGATGCTCCTCCGGGCGCATCTTGCTTGGGCCTCTCTCCTGGAGGCCCTCAGTCAGACCCATTGTTGACATGTGGCAAGACGCTCCTCGGGGCGCGTCTTGCTTGGGCCTCTCTCCTGGAGGCGCTCAGTCAGACCGAGTGCTGACATAAGGCAAGACGCTCCTCGGGGCGCGTCTTGCTGGGGCCTCTCTCCTGGAGGCGCTCAATCAGACCCAGTGGTGACACGTGGAAAGACGCTCCTCGGGGAGCGTCTTGCTTGGGCCTCTCTCCTGGAGGCGCTCAGTCAGACCAAGTGGTGACATGTGGCAAGACACTTCTCGGGGCGCGTCTTGCTTGGGCCTCTCTCCTGGAGGCCCTCTGTCAGACCCAGTGTTGACATGTGGCAAGACACTCCTCGGGGCGCGTCTTGCTTGGGCCTCTCTCATGGAGGCCCTCTGTCAGACCCAGTGTTGACATGTGTCAAGACACTCCTCGGGGCGCGTCTTGCTTGGGCCTCTCTCATGGAGGCCCTCTGTCAAACCCAGTGTTGACTTGTGTCAAGACGCTCCTCGGGGCGCGTCTTGCTTTGGCCTCTCTCCTGGAGGCGCTAAGTCAGACTGAGTGCTGACATGTGGCAAGACGCTCCTCGGGCCGCGTCTTGCTTGGGCTTCTCTCATGGAGGCCCTCAGTCAGACCCATTGTTGACATGTGGCAAGACGCTCCTCGGGGCGCGTCTTGCTTGGGCTTCTCTCCTGGAGGCGCTCAGAAAGACCCAGTGTTGACATGTGGCAAGACGCTCCTCCGGGCGCATCTTGCTTGGGCCTCTCTCCTGGAGGCCCTCAGTCAGACCCATTGTTGACATGTGGCAAGACGCTCCTCGGGGCGCGTCTTGCTTGGGCCTCTCTCCTGGAGGCGCTCAGTCAGACCGAGTGCTAACATAAGGCAAGACGCTCCTCGGGGCGCGTCTTGCTGGGGCCTCTCTCCTGGAGGCGCTCAGTCAGACCGAGTGCTGACATGTGGCAAGACGCTCCTCGGGGCGCGTCTTGCTTGGGCCTCTCTCCTGGAGGCGCTCAGTCAGACTGAGTAGTGACATGTGGCCTGACGCTCCTCGGGGCGCGTCTTGCTTGGGCCTCTCTCCTGGAGGCGCTCAGTCAGACCCAGTGGTGACATGTGGCAAGACACTCCTCGAACGCGTCTTGCTTGGGCCTCTCTCCTGGAGGCCCTCTGTCAGACCCAGTGTTGACATGTGTCAAGACGCAACTCGGGGCGCGTCTTGCTTGGACCTCTCTCCCTGAGACGCTCAGTCAGACCCAGTGTTGACATTTGGCAAGACACTCCTCGGGGCGCGTCTTGCTTGGGCCTCTCTCCAGAAGGCCTTCAATCAGACCCAGTGTTGACACGTGGCAAGACGCTCCTCGGGGCGCGTCTTGCTTGGGCCTCTCTCCTGGAGGCACTCAGTCAGACTGAGTAGTGACATGTGGCCTGACGCTCCTCGGGGCGCGTGTTGCTTGGGCCTCTCTCCTGGAGGCGCTCAGTCAGACCAAGTGGTGACATGTGGCAAGACACTCCTCGGGGCGCGTCTTGCTTGGGCCTCTCTCCTGGAGGCCCTCTGTCAGACCCAGTGTTGACATTTGGCAAGACACTCCTCGGGGCGCGTCTTGCTTGGGCCTCTCTCCAGAAGGCCCTCAATCAGACCCAGTGTTGACACGTGGCAAGACGCTCCTCGGGGCGCGTCTTGCTTGGGCCTCTCTCATGGAGGCCCTCAGTCAGACCCAGGGTTGACATGTGTCAAGACGCTCCTCGGGGCGTGTCTTGCTTGGGCCTCTCTCCTGGAGGCGCTCAGTCAGACCCAGTGTTGACATGTGGCAAGACGCTCCTCGGGGCACGTCTTGCTTGGGCCTCTCTCCTGGAGGCGCTCAAACAGACCCAGTGTTGACCTGTGGCAAGACTCTCCTCGGGGCGCGTCTTGCTTGGGCTTCTCTCATGGAGGCCCTCAGTCAGACCCAGTGTTGACATGTGTCAAGACGCTCCTCGGGGCGTGTCTTGCTTAGGCCTCTCTCCTGGAGGCGCTCAGTCAGACCCAGTGTTGACATGTGGCAAGACGCTCCTCGGGGCACGTCTTGCTTGGGCCTCTCTCCTGGAGGCGCTCAAACAGACCCAGTGTTGACATGTGTCAAGACGCTCCTCGGGGCGTGTCTTGCTTGGGCCTCTCTCCTGGAGGCGCTCAGTCAGACCCAGTGTTGACATGTGGCAAGACGCTCCTCGGGGCGCGTCTTGCTGGGGCTTCTCTCATGGAGGCACTCAGTCAGATCCAGTGTTGACATGTGGCAAGACGCTCCTCGGGGCGCGTCTTGCTTGGACCTCTCTCCCTGAGGCGCTCAGTCAGACCGAGTAGTGACATGTGGCAAGACGCTCCTCGGGGCGCGTCTTGCTTGGACCTCTCTCCCTGAGGCGCTCAGTCAGACCCATTGTTGACATGTGGCAAGACGCTCCTCGGGGCACGTCTTGCTTGGGCCTCTCTCCTGGAGGCGCTCAGTCAGACCGAGTAGTGACATGTGGCAAGACGTTTCTCGGGGCGCGTCTTGCTTGGACCTCTCTCCTGGAGGCGCTCAGTTAGACCGAGTAGTGACATGTCGCAAGACGCTCCTCGGGGCGCGTCTTGCTTGGACCTCTCTCCCTGAGGCGCTCAGTCAGACCGAGTAGTGACATGTGGCAAGACGCTCCTCGGGGCGCGTCTTGCTTGGACCTCTCTCCCTGAGGCGCTCAGTCAGACCCAGTGTTGACATTTGGCAAGACACTCCTCGGGGCGCGTCTTGCTTGGGCCTCTCTTATGGAGGCCCTCTGTCAGACCCAGTGTTGACATGTGTCAAGACGCTCCTCGGGGGGCGTCTTGCTTTGGCCTCTCTCCTGGAGGCGCTCAGTCAGACCGAGTGCTGACATGTGGCAAGAAGCTCCTCGGGGCGCGTCTTGCTTGGGCTTCTCTCCTGGAGGCCCTCAGTCAGACCCATTGTTGACATGTGGCAAGACGCTCCTCGGGGCGCGTCTTGCTTGGGCCTCTCTCCTGGAGGCGCTCAGTCAGACCCAGTGTTCACATGTGGCAAGACGCTCCTCGGGGCGCGTCTTGCTTGGGCCTCTCTCCTGGAGGCGCTCAAACAGACCGAGTAGTGACATGTGGCAAGACGCTCCTCGGGGCGCGTCATGCTGGGGCTTCTCTCATGGAGGCACTCAGTCAGATCCAGTGTTGACATGTGGCAAGACGCTCCTCGGGGCGCGTCTTGCTTGGACCTCTCTCCCTGAGGCGCTCAGTCAGACCGAGTAGTGACATGTGGCAAGACGCTCCTCGGGGCGCGTCTTGCTTGGACCTCTCTCCCTGAGGCGCTCAGTCAGACCCAGTGTTGACATTTGGCAAGACACTCCTTGGGGCGCGTCTTGCTTGGGCCTCTCTCCAGAAGGCCCTCAATCAGACCCAGTGTTGACACGTGGCAAGACGCTCCTCGGGGCGCGTCTTGCTTGGGCCTCTCTCCTGGAGGCACTCAGTCAGACTGAGTAGTGACATGTGGCCTGACGCTCCTCGGGGCGCGTGTTGCTTGGGCCTCTCTCCTGGAGGCGCTCAGTCGGACCAAGTGGTGACATGTGGCAAGACACTCCTCGGGGCGCGTCTTGCTTGGGCCTCTCTCCTGGAGGCCCTCTGTAAGACCCAGTGTTGACATGTGGCAAGACACTCCTCTGGGCGCGTCTTGCTTGGGCCTCTCTCATGGAGGCCCTCTGTCAGACCGAGTGTTGACATGTGGCAAGACTCTCCTCGGGGCGCGTCTTGCTTGGGCTTCTCTCATGGAGGCCCTCAGTCAGACCCAGTGTTGACATGTGTCAAGACGCTCCTCGGGGCGTGTCTTGCTTGGGCCTCTCTCCAGGAGGAGCTCAGTCAGACACAGTGTTGACATGTGGCAAGACGCTCCTCGGGGCGCGTCTTGCTTGGGCCTCTCTCCTGGAGGCACTCAAACAGACCGAGTAGTGACATGTGGCAAGACGCTCCTCGGGGCGCGTCTTGCTGGGGCTTCTCTCATGGAGGCACTCAGTCAGATCCAGTGTTGACATGTGGCAAGACGCTCCTCGGGGCGCGTCTTGCTTGGACCTCTCTCCCTGAGGCGCTCAGTCAGACCCAGTGTTGACATTTGGCAAGACACTCCTCGGGGCGCGTCTTGCTTGGGCCTCTCTCCAGAAGGCCCTCAATCAGACCCAGTGGTGACACGTGGCAAGACGCTCCTCGGGGCGCGTCTTGCTTGGGCCTCTCTCCTGGAGGCACTCAGTCAGACTGAGTAGTGACATGTGGCCTGACGCTCCTCGGGGCGCGTGTTGCTTGGGCCTCTCTCCTGGAGGCGCTCAGTCAGACCAAGTGGTGACATGTGGCAAGACACTCCTCGGGGCGCGTCTTGCTTGGGCCTCTCTCCTGGAGGCCCTCTGTCAGACCCAGTGTTGACATTTGGCAAGACACTCCTCGGGGCGCGTCTTGCTTGGGCCTCTCTCCAGAAGGCCCTCAATCAGACCCAGTGTTGACACGTGGCAAGACGCTCCTCGGGGCGCGTCTTGCTTGGGCCTCTCTCCTGGAGGCACTCAGTCAGACTGAGTAGTGACATGTGGCCTGACGCTCCTCGGGGCGCGTGTTGCTTGGGCCTCTCTCCTGGAGGCACTCAGTCAGACCAAGTGGTGACATGTGGCAAGACACTCCTCGGGGCTTGTCTAACTTGGGCCTCTCTCCTGGAGGCCCTCTGTCAGACCCAGTGTTGACATGTGGCAAGACACTCCTCAGGGCGCGTCTTGCTTGGGCCTCTCTCATGGAGGCCCTCTGTCAGACCGAGTGTTTACATGTGGCAAGACTCTCCTCGGGGCGCGTCTTGCTTGGGCTTCTCTCATGGAGGCCCTCAGTCAGACCCAGTGTTGACATGTGTCAAGACGCTCCTCGGGGCGTGTCTTGCTTGGGCCTCTCTCCAGAAGGCCCTCAATCAGACCCAGTGTTGACACGTGGCAAGACGCTCCTCGGGGCGCGTCTTGCTTGGGCCTCTCTCCTGGAGGCACTCAGTCAGACTGAGTAGTGACATGTGGCCTGACGCTCCTCGGGGCGCGTGTTGCTTGGGCCTCTCTCCTGGAGGCGCTCAGTCAGACCAAGTGGTGACATGTGGCAAGACACTCCTCGGGGCGCGTCTTGCTTGGGCCTCTCTCCTGGAGGCCCTCTGTCAGACCCAGTGTTGACATGTGGCAAGACACTCCTCGGGGCGCGTCTTGCTTGGGCCTCTCTCATGGAGGCCCTCTGTCAGACCCAGTGTTGACATGTGTGAGGACGCTCCTCGGGGCGCGTCTTGCTTTGGCCTCTCTCCTGGAGGCGCTCAGTCAGACCGAGTGCTGACATGTGGCAAGAAGCTCCTCGGGGCGCGTCTTGCTTGGGCTTCTCTCCTGGAGGCCCTCAGTAAGACACATTGTTGACATGTGGCAAGACGCTCCTCGGGGCGCGTCTTGCTTGGGCTTCTCTCCTGGAGGCGCTCAGAAAGACCCAGTGTTGACATGTGACAAGACGCTCCTCGGGGCACGTCTTGCTTGGGCCTCTCTCCTGGAGGCGCTCAGTCAGAACCAGAGGTGACATGTGGCAAGACGCTCCTCGGGGCGCATCTTGCTTGGGCCTCTCTCCTGGAGGCCCTCTGTCATACCCAGTGTTGACATGTGGCAAGATGCTCCTCCGGGCGCATCTTGCTTGGGCCTCTCTCCTGGAGGCCCTCAGTCAGACCCATTGTTGACATGTGGCAAGACGCTCCTCGGGGCGCGTCTTGCTTGGGCCTCTCTCCTGGAGAAGCTCAGTCAGACCGAGTGCTGACATAAGGCAAGACGCTCCTCGGGGCGCGTCTTGCTGGGGCCTCTCTCCTGGAGGCGCTCAATCAGACCCAGTGGTGACACGTGGAAAGACGCTCCTCGGGGCGCGTCTTGCTTGGGCCTCTCTCCTGGAGGCGCTCAGTCAGACCCAGTGTTGACACGTGGCAAGACGCTCCTCGGGGAGCGTCTTGCTTGGGCCTCTCTCCTGGAGGCGCTCAGTCAGACCAAGTGGTGACATGTGGCAAGACACTTCTCGGGGCGCGTCTTGCTTGGGCCTCTCTCCTGGAGGCCCTCTGTCAGACCCAGTGTTGACATGTGGCAAGACACTCCTCGGGGCGCGTCTTGCTTGGGCCTCTCTCATGGAGGCCCTCTGTCAGACCCAGTGTTGACATGTGTCAAGACACTCCTCGGGGCGCGTCTTGCTTGGGCCTCTCTCATGGAGGCCCTCTGTCAGACCCAGTGTTGACTTGTGTCAAGACGCTCCTCGGGGCGCGTCTTGCTTTGGCCTCTCTCCTGGAGGCGCTAAGTCAGACTGAGTGCTGACATGTGGCAAGACGCTCCTCGGGCCGCGTGTTGCTTGGGCTTCTCTCCTGGAGGCCCTCAGTCAGACCCATTGTTGACATGTGGCAAGACGCTCCTCGGGGCGCGTCTTGCTTGGGCTTCTCTCCTGGAGGCGCTCAGAAAGACCCAGTGTTGACATGTGGCAAGACGCTCCTCCGGGCGCATCTTGCTTGGGCCTCTCTCCTGGAGGCCCTCAGTCAGACCCATTGTTGACATGTGGCAAGACGCTCCTCGGGGCGCGTCTTGCTTGGGCCTCTCTCCTGGAGGCGCTCAGTCAGACCGAGTGCTAACATAAGGCAAGACGCTCCTCGGGGCGCGTCTTGCTGGGGCCTCTCTCCTGGAGGCGCTCAGTCAGACCCAGTGCTGACATGTGGCAAGACGCTCCTCGGGGCGCTTCTTGCTTGGGCCTCTCTCCTGGAGGCGCTCAGTCAGACTGAGTAGTGACATGTGGCCTGACGCTCCTCGGGGCGCGTCTTGCTTGGGCCTCTCTCCTGGAGGCGCTCAGTCAGACCCAGTGGTGACATGTGGCAAGACACTCCTCGAACGCGTCTTGCTTGGGCCTCTCTCCTGGAGGCCCTCTGTCAGACCCAGTGTTGACATGTGTCAAGACGCTCCTCGGGGCGCGTCTTGCTTGGACCTCTCTCCCTGAGACGCTCAGTCAGACCCAGTGTTGACATTTGGCAAGACACTCCTCGGGGCGCGTCTTGCTTGGGCCTCTCTCCAGAAGGCCTTCAATCAGACCCAGTGTTGACACGTGGCAAGACGCTCCTCGGGGCGCGTCTTGCTTGGGCCTCTCTCCTGGAGGCACTCAGTCAGACTGAGTAGTGACATGTGGCCTGACGCTCCTCGGGGCGCGTGTTGCTTGGGCCTCTCTCCTGGAGGCGCTCAGTCAGACCAAGTGGTGACATGTGGCAAGACACTCCTCGGGGCGCGTCTTGCTTGGGCCTCTCTCCTGGAGGCCCTCTGTCAGACCCAGTGTTGACATTTGGCAAGACACTCCTCGGGGCGCGTCTTGCTTGGGCCTCTCTCCAGAAGGCCCTCAATCAGACCCAGTGTTGACACGTGGCAAGACGCTCCTCGGGGCGCGTCTTGCTTGGGCCTCTCTCCTGGAGGCACTCAGTCAGACTGAGTAGTGACATGTGGCCTGACGCTCCTCGGGGCGCGTGTTGCTTGGGCCTCTCTCCTGGAGGCGCTCAGTCAGACCAAGTGGTGACATGTGGCAAGACACTCCTCGCGGCGCGTCTTGCTTGGGCCTCTCTCCTGGAGGCCCTCTGTCAGACCCAGTGTTGACATGTGGCAAGACACTCCTCAGGGCGCGTCTTGCTTGGGCCTCTCTCATGGAGGCCCTCTGTCAGACCGAGTGTTGACATGTGGCAAGACTCTCCTCGGGGCGCGTCTTGCTTGGGCTTCTCTCATGGAGGCCCTCAGTCAGACCCAGTGTTGACATGTGTCAAGACGCTCCTCGGGGCGTGTCTTGCTTGGGCCTCTCTCCTGGAGGCGCTCAGTCAGACCCAGTGTTGACATGTGGCAAGACGCTCCTCGGGGCGCGTCTTGCTTGGGCCTCTCTCCTGGAGGCGCTCAGTCAGACCCAGTGTTGACATGTGGCAAGACGCTCCTCGGGGCACGTCTTGCTTGGGCCTCTCTCCTGGAGGCGCTCAGTCAGACCGAGTGCTGACATAAGGCAAGATGCTCCTCGGGGCGCGTCTTGCTTGGGCCTCTCTCCTGGAGGCGCTCAGTCAGACCCAGTGGTGACATGTGGCAAGACGCTCCTCGGGGCGCATCTTGCTTGGGCCTCTCTCCTGGAGGCGCTCAGTCAGACCCAGTGTTGACACGTGGCAAGACGCTCCTCGGGGTGCGTCTTGCTTTGGCCTCTCTCCTGGAGCCGCTCAGTCAGACCCAGTGTTGACATGTGGCAAGACACTCCTCGCGGCGCATCTTGCTTGGGCCTCTCTCATGGAGGCCCTCTGTCAGACCCAGTGTTGACATGTGTCAAGACGCTCCTCGGGGCGCGTCTTGCTTTGGCCTCTCTCCTGGAGGCGCTCAGTCAGACCGGGTGCTGACATGTGGCAAGAAGCTCCTCGGGGCGCGTGTTGCTTGGGCTTCTCTCCTGGAGGCCCTCAGTAAGACCCATTGTTGACATGTGGCAAGACGCTCCTCGGGGCGCGTCTTGCTTGGGCCTCTCTCCAGAAGGCCCTCAATCAGACCCAGTGTTGACACGTGGCAAGACGCTCCTCGGGGCGCGTCTTGCTTGGGCCTCTCTCCTGGAGGCGCTCAGTCAGACTGAGTAGTGACATGTGGCCTGATGCTCCTCGGGGCGCATCTTGCTTGGGCCTCTCTCCTGGAGGCGCTCAGTCAGACCGAGTGCTGACATGTGGAAAGACGCTCCTCGGGGCGCGTCTTGCTTGGGCTTCTCTCCTGGAGGCGCTCAGAAAGACCCAGTGTTGACATGTGACAAGACGCTCCTCGGGGCGCGTCTTGCTTGGGCCTCTCTCCTGGAGGCGCTCAGTCAGACCCAGTGGTGACATGTGGCAAGACACTCCTCGGAGCGCATCTTGCTTGGGCCTCTCTCCTGGAGGCCCTCTGTCAGACCCAGTGTTGGCATGTGGCAAGACGCTCCTCAGGGCGCGTCTTGGTTGGGTCTCTCTCCTGGAGGCGCTCAGTCAGACCCAGTGGTGACATGTGGCAAGACGCTCCTCGGGGCGTGTATTGCTTGGGCCTCTCTCCTGGATGCCCTCTGTCAGACCGAGTGTTGACATGTGGCAAGACTCCTCGGGGCGCGTCTTGCTTGGGCTTCTCTCATGGAGGCCCTCAGTCAGACCCAGTGTTGACATGTGTCAAGACGCTCCTCGGGGCGTGTCTTGCTTGGGCCTCTCTCCTGGAGGCGCTCAGTCAGACCCAGTGTTGACATGTGGCAAGACGCTCCTCGGGGCGCGTCTTGCTTGGGCCTCTCTCCTGGAGGCGCTCAAACAGACCGAGTAGTGACATGTGACAAGACGCTCCTCGGGGCGCGTCATGCTGGGGCTTCTCTCATGGAGGCACTCAGTCAGATCCAGTGTTGACATGTGGCAAGACGCTCCTCGGGGCGCGTCTTGCTTGGACCTCTCTCCCTGAGGAGCTCAGTCAGACCGAGTAGTGACATGTGGCAAGACGCTCCTCGGGGCGCGTCTTGCTTGGACCTCTCTCCCTGAGGCGCTCAGTCAGACCCAGTGTTGACACGTGGCAAGACGCTCCTCGGGGCGCGTCTTGCTTGGGCCTCTCTCCTGGAGGCACTCAGTCAGACTGAGTAGTGACATGTGGCCTGACGCTCCTCGGGGCGCGTGTTGCTTGGGCCTCTCTCCTGGAGGCGCTCAGTCAGACCAAGTGGTGACATGTGGCAAGACACTCCTCGGGGCGCGTCTTGCTTGGGCCTCTCTCCTGGAGGCCCTCTGTCAGACCCAGTGTCTACATGTGGCAAGACACTCCTCGGGGCGCGTCTTGCTTGGGCCTCTCTCATGGAGGCCCTCTGTCAGACCGAGTGTTGACATGTGGCAAGACTCTCCTCGGGGCGCGTCTTGCTTGGGCTTCTCTCATGGAGGCCCTCAGTCAGACCCAGTGTTGACATGTGTCAAGACGCTCCTCGGGGTGCGTCTTGCTTGGACCTTTCTCCTGGAGGCCCTCAGTTAGACCGAGTAGTGACATGTCGCAAGACGCTCCTCGGGGCGCGTCTTGCTTGGACCTCTCTCCTGGAGGCGCTCAGTTAGACCGAGTAGTGACATGTCGCAAGACGCTCCTCGGGGCGCGTCTTGCTTGGGCCTCTCTCCTGGAGGCGCTCAGTCAGACCGAGTGCTGACATAAGGCAAGATGCTCCTCGGGGCGCGTCTTGCTTGGGCCTCTCTCCTGGAGGCGCTCAGTCAGACCCAGTGGTGACATGTGGCAAGACGCTCCTCGGGGCGCATCTTGCTTGGGCCTCTCTCCTGGAGGCGCTCAGTCAGACCAAGTGTTGACACGTGGCAAGACGCTCCTCGGGGCGCGTCTTGCTTGGGCCTCTCTCCTGGAGGCGCTCAGTCAGACCGAGTGCTGACATGTGGAAAGACGCTCCTCGGGGCGCGTCTTGCTTGGGCTTCTCTCCTGGAGGCGCTCAGAAAGACCCAGTGTTGACATGTGACAAGACGCTCCTCGGGGCGCGTCTTGCTTGGGCCTCTCTCCTGGAGGCGCTCAGTCAGACACAGTGGTGACATGTGGCAAGACACTCCTCGGGGCGCGTCTTGCTTGGGCCTCTCTCCTGGAGGCCCTCTGTCAGACCCAGTGTTGGCATGTGGCAAGACGCTCCTCAGGGCGCGTCTTGGTTGGGCCTCTCTCCTGGAGGCGCTCAGTCAGACCCAGTGGTGAAATGTGGCAAGACGCTCCTCGGGGCGCGTATTGCTTGGGCCTCTCTCCTGGATGCCCTCTGTCAGACCGAGTGTTGACCTGTGGCAAGACTCTCCTCGGGGCGCGTCTTGCTTGGGCTTCTCTCATGGAGGCCCTCAGTCAGACCCAGTGTTGACATGTGTCAAGACGCTCCTCGGGGCGTGTCTTGCTTGGGCCTCTCTCCTGGAGGCGCTCAGTCAGACCCAGTGTTGACATGTGGCAAGACGCTCCTCGGGGCACGTCTTGCTTGGGCCTCTCTCCTGGAGGCGCTCAAACAGACCCAGTGTTGACATGTGTCAAGACGCTCCTCGGGGCGTGTCTTGCTTGGGCCTCTCTCCTGGAGGCGCTCAGTCAGACCCAGTGTTGACATGTGGCAAGATGCTCCTCGGGGCGCGTCTTGCTGGGGCTTCTCTCATGGAGGCACTCAGTCAGATCCAGTGTTGACATGTGGCAAGACGCTCCTCGGGGCGCGTCTTGCTTGGACCTCTCTCCCTGAGGCGCTCAGTCAGACCGAGTAGTGACATGTGGCAAGACGCTCCTCGGGGCGCGTCTTGCTTGGACCTCTCTCCCTGAGGCGCTCAGTCAGACCCAGTGTTTACATTTGGCAAGACACTCCGCGGGGCGCGTCTTGCTTGGGCCTCTCTCATGGAGGCCCTCTGTCAGACCCAGTGTTGACATGTGTCAAGACGCTCCTCGGGGGGCGTCTTGCTTTGGCCTCTCTCCTGGAGGCGCTCAGTCAGACCGAGTGCTGACATGTGGCAAGAAGCTCCTCGGGGCGCGTCTTGCTTGGGCTTCTCTCCTGGAGGCCCTCAGTCAGACCCATTGTTGACATGTGGCAAGACGCTCCTCGGGGCGCGTCTTGCTTGGGCCTCTCTCCTGGAGGCGCTCAGTCAGACCCAGTGTTCACATGTGGCAAGACGCTCCACGGGGCGCGTCTTGCTTGGGCTTCTCTCCTGGAGGCCCTCAGTCAGACCCATTGTTGACATGTGGCAAGACGCTCCTCGGGGCACGTCTTGCTTGGGCCTCTCTCCTGGAGGCGCTCAGTCAGACCGAGTAGTGACATGTGGCAAGACGCTCCTCGGGGCGCGTCTTGCTTGGATCTCTCTCCTGGAGGCGCTCAGTTAGACCGAGTAGTGACATGTCGCAAGACGCTCCTCGGGGCGCGTCTTGCTTGGACCTCTCTCCCTGAGGCGCTCAGTCAGACCGAGTAGTGACATGTGGCAAGACGCTCCTCGGGGCGCGTCTTGCTTGGACCTCTCTCCCTGAGGCGCTCAGTCAGACCCAGTGTTGACATTTGGCAAGACACTCCTCGGGGCGCGTCTTGCTTGGGCCTCTCTCATGGAGGCCCTCTGTCAGACCCAGTGTTGACATGTGTCAAGACGCTCCTCGGGGGGCGTCTTGCTTTGGCCTCTCTCCTGGAGGCGCTCAGTCAGACCGAGTGCTGACATGTGGCAAGAAGCTCCTCGGGGCGCGTCTTGCTTGGGCTTCTCTCCTGGAGGCCCTCAGTCAGACCCATTGTTGACATGTGGCAAGACGATCCTCGGGGCGCGTCTTGCTTGGGCCTCTCTCCTGGAGGCGCTCAGTCAGACCCAGTGTTCACATGTGGCAAGACGCTCCACGGGGCGCGTCTTGCTTGGGCTTCTCTCCTGGAGGCCCTCAGTCAGACCCATCTTTGACATGTGGCAAGACGCTCCTCGGGGCACGTCTTGCTTGGGCCTCTCTCCTGGAGGCGCTCAGTCAGACCGAGTAGTGACATGTGGCAAGACGCTCCTCGGGGTGCATCTTGCTTGGGCCTCTCTCCTGGAGGCGCTCAGTCAGACCAAGTGTTGACACGTGGCAAGACGCTCCTCGGGGCGCGTCTTGCTTGGGCCTCTCTCCTGGAGGCACTCAGTCAGACTGAGTAGTGACATGTGGCCTGACGCTCCTCGGGGCGCGTGTTGCTTGGGCCTCTCTCCTGGAGGCGCTCAGTCAGACCAAGTGGTGACATGTGGCAAGACACTCCTCGGGGCGCGTCTTGCTTGGGCCTCTCTCCTGGAGGCCCTCTGTCAGACCCAGTGTCTACATGTGGCAAGACACTCCTCGGGGCGCGTCTTGCTTGGGCCTCTCTCATGGAGGCCCTCTGTCAGACCAAGTGTTGACATGTGGCAAGACTCTCCTCGGGGCGCGTCTTGCTTGGGCTTCTCTCATGGAGGCCCTCAGTCAGACCCAGTGTTGACATGTGTCAAGACGCTCCTCGGGGTGCGTCTTGCTTGGACCTCTCTCCTGGAGGCGCTCAGTTAGACCGAGTAGTGACATGTCGCAAGACGCTCCTCGGGGCGCGTCTTGCTTGGACCTCTCTCCTGGAGGCGCTCAGTTAGACCGAGTAGTGACATGTCGCAAGACGCTCCTCGGGGCGCGTCTTGCTTGGGCCTCTCTCCTGGAGGCGCTCAGTCAGACCGAGTGCTGACATAAGGCAAGATGCTCCTCGGGGCGCGTCTTGCTTGGGCCTCTCTCCTGGAGGAGCTCAGTCAGACCCAGTGGTGACATGTGGCAAGACGCTCCTCGGGGCGCATCTTGCTTGGGCCTCTCTCCTGGAGGCGCTCAGTCAGACCAAGTGTTGACACGTGGCAAGACGCTCCTCGGGGCGCGTCTTGCTTGGGCCTCTCTCCTGGAGGCGCTCAGTCAGACCGAGTGCTGACATGTGGAAAGACGCTCCTCGGGGCGCGTCTTGCTTGGGCTTCTCTCCTGGAGGCGCTCAGAAAGACCCAGTGTTGACATGTGACAAGACGCTCCTCGGGGCGCGTCTTGCTTGGGCCTCTCTCCTGGAGGCGCTCAGTCAGACACAGTGGTGACATGTGGCAAGACACTCCTCGGGGCGCGTCTTGCTTTGGCCTCTCTCCTGGAGGCCCTCTGTCAGACCCAGTGTTGGCATGTGGCAAGACGCTCCTCAGGGCGCGTCTTGGTTGGGCCTCTCTCCTGGAGGCGCTCAGTCAGACCCAGTGGTGAAATGTGGCAAGACGCTCCTCGGGGCGCGTATTGCTTGGGCCTCTCTCCTGGATGCCCTCTGTCAGACCGAGTGTTGACTTGTGGCAAGACTCTCCTCGGGGCGCGTCTTGCTTGGGCTTCTCTCATGGAGGCCCTCAGTCAGACCCAGTGTTGACATGTGTCAAGACGCTCCTCGGGGCGTGTCTTGCTTGGGCCTCTCTCCTGGAGGCGCTCAGTCAGACCCAGTGTTGACATGTGGCAAGACGCTCCTCGGGGCACGTCTTGCTTGGGCCTCTCTCCTGGAGGCGCTCAAACAGACCCAGTGTTGACATGTGTCAAGACGCTCCTCGGGGCGTGTCTTGCTTGGGCCTCTCTCCTGGAGGCGCTCAGTCAGACCCAGTGTTGACATGTGGCAAGACGCTCCTCGGGGCGCGTCTTGCTGGGGCTTCTCTCATGGAGGCACTCAGTCAGATCCAGTGTTGACATGTGGCAAGACGCTCCTCGGGGCGCGTCTTGCTTGGACCTCTCTCCCTGAGGCGCTCAGTCAGACCGAGTAGTGACATGTGGCAAGACGCTCCTCGGGGCGCGTCTTGCTTGGACCTCTCTCCCTGAGGCGCTCAGTCAGACCCAGTGTTTACATTTGGCAAGACACTCCGCGGGGCGCGTCTTGCTTGGGCCTCTCTCATGGAGGCCCTCTGTCAGACCCAGTGTTGACATGTGTCAAGACGCTCCTCGGGGGGCGTCTTGCTTTGGCCTCTCTCCTGGAGGCGCTCAGTCAGACCGAGTGCTGACATGTGGCAAGAAGCTCCTCGGGGCGCGTCTTGCTTGGGCTTCTCTCCTGGAGGCCCTCAGTCAGACCCATTGTTGACATGTGGCAAGACGCTCCTCGGGGCGCGTCTTGCTTGGGCCTCTCTCCTGGAGGCGCTCAGTCAGACCCAGTGTTCACATGTGGCAAGACGCTCCACGGGGCGCGTCTTGCTTGGGCTTCTCTCCTGGAGGCCCTCAGTCAGACCCATTGTTGACATGTGGCAAGACGCTCCTCGGGGCGCGTCTTGCTTGGACCTCTCTCCCTGAGGCGCTCAGTCAGACCGAGTAGTGACATGTGGCAAGACGCTCCTCGGGGCGCGTCTTGCTTGGACCTCTCTCCCTGAGGCGCTCAGTCAGACCCAGTGTTGACATTTGGCAAGACACTCCTCGGGGCGCGTCTTGCTTGGGCCTCTCTCATGGAGGCCCTCTGTCAGACCCAGTGTTGACATGTGTCAAGACGCTCCTCGGGGGGCGTCTTGCTTTGGCCTCTCTCCTGGAGGCGCTCAGTCAGACCGAGTGCTGACATGTGGCAAGAAGCTCCTCGGGGCGCGTCTTGCTTGGGCTTCTCTCCTGGAGGCCCTCAGTCAGACCCATTGTTGACATGTGGCAAGACGATCCTCGGGGCGCGTCTTGCTTGGGCCTCTCTCCTGGAGGCGCTCAGTCAGACCCAGTGTTCACATGTGGCAAGACGCTCCACGGGGCGCGTCTTGCTTGGGCTTCTCTCCTGGAGGCCCTCAGTCAGACCCATCTTTGACATGTGGCAAGACGCTCCTCGGGGCACATCTTGCTTGGGCCTCTCTCCTGGAGGCGCTCAGTCAGACCGAGTAGTGACATGTGGCAAGACGCTCCTCGGGGTGCATCTTGCTTGGGCCTCTCTCCTGGAGGCGCTCAGTCAGACCAAGTGTTGACACGTGGCAAGACGCTCCTCGGGGCGCGTCTTGCTTGGGCCTCTCTCCTGGAGGCGCTCAGTCAGACCGAGAGCTGACATGTGGAAAGACTCTCCTCGGGGCGCGTCTTGCTTGGGCTTCTCTCATGGAGGCCCTCAGTCAGACCCAGTGTTGACATGTGTCAAGACGCTCCTCGGGGTGCGTCTTGCTTGGACCTCTCTCCTGGAGGCGCTCAGTTAGACCGAGTAGTGACATGTCGCAAGACGCTCCTCGGGGCGCGTCTTGCTTGGACCTCTCTCCTGGAGGCGCTCAGTTAGACCGAGTAGTGACATGTCGCAAGACGCTCCTCGGGGCGCGTCTTGCTTGGGCCTCTCTCCTGGAGGCGCTCAGTCAGACCGAGTGCTGACATAAGGCAAGATGCTCCTCGGGGCGCGTCTTGCTTGGGCCTCTCTCCTGGAGGCGCTCAGTCAGACCCAGTGGTGACATGTGGCAAGACGCTCCTCGGGGCGCATCTTGCTTGGGCCTCTCTCCTGGAGGCGCTCAGTCAGACCAAGTGTTGACACGTGGCAAGACACTCCTCGGGGCGCGTCTTGCTTGGGCCTCTCTCCTGGAGGCGCTCAGTCAGACCGAGTGCTGACATGTGGAAAGACGCTCCTCGGGGCGCGTCTTGCTTGGGCTTCTCTCCTGGAGGCGCTCAGAAAGACCCAGTGTTGACATGTGACAAGACGCTCCTCGGGGCGCGTCTTGCTTGGGCCTCTCTCCTGGAGGCGCTCAGTCAGACACAGTGGTGACATGTGGCAAGACACTCCTCGGGGCGCGTCTTGCTTGGGCCTCTCTCCTGGAGGCCCTCTGTCAGACCCAGTGTTGGCATGTGGCAAGACGCTCCTCAGGGCGCGTCTTGGTTGGGCCTCTCTCCTGGAGGCGCTCAGTCAGACCCAGTGGTGATATGCCGCAAGACGCTCCTCGGGGCGCGTATTGCTTGGGCCTCTCTCCTGGATGCCCTCTGTCAGACCGAGTGTTGACCTGTGGCAAGACTCTCCTCGGGGCGCGTCTTGCTTGGGCTTCTCTCATGGAGGCCCTCAGTCAGACCCAGTGTTGACATGTGTCAAGACGCTCCTCGGGGCGTGTCTTGCTTGGGCCTCTCTCCTGGAGGCGCTCAGTCAGACCCAGTGTTGACATGTGGCAAGACGCTCCTCGGGGCACGTCTTGCTTGGGCCTCTCTCCTGGAGGCGCTCAAACAGACCCAGTGTTGACATGTGTCAAGACGCTCCTCGGGGCGTGTCTTGCTTGGGCCTCTCTCCTGGAGGCGCTCAGTCAGACCCAGTGTTGACATGTGGCAAGACGCTCCTCGGGGCGCGTCTTGCTGGGGCTTCTCTCATGGAGGCACTCAGTCAGATCCAGTGTTGACATGTGGCAAGACGCTCCTCGGGGCGCGTCTTGCTTGGACCTCTCTCCCTGAGGCGCTCAGTCAGACCGAGTAGTGACATGTGGCAAGACGCTCCTCGGGGCGCGTCTTGCTTGGACCTCTCTCCCTGAGGCGCTCAGTAAGAGCCAGTGTTTACATTTGGCAAGACACTCCGCGGGGCGCGTCTTGCTTGGGCCTCTCTCATGGAGGCCCTCTGTCAGACCCAGTGTTGACATGTGTCAAGACGCTCCTCGGGGGGCGTCTTGCTTTGGCCTCTCTCCTGGAGGCGCTCAGTCAGACCGAGTGCTGACATGTGGCAAGAAGCTCCTCGGGGCGCGTCTTGCTTGGGCTTCTCTCCTGGAGGCCCTCAGTCAGACCCATTGTTGACATGTGGCAAGACGCTCCTCGGGGCGCGTCTTGCTTGGGCCTCTCTCCTCGAGGCGCTCAGTCAGACCCAGTGATCACATGTGGCAAGACGCTCCACGGGGCGCGTCTTGCTTGGGCTTCTCTCCTGGAGGCCCTCAGTCAGACCCATTGTTGACATGTGGCAAGACGCTCCTCGGGGCACGTCTTGCTTGGGCCTCTCTCCTGGAGGCGCTCAGTCAGACCGAGTAGTGACATGTGGCAAGACGCTCCTCGGGGCGCGTCTTGCTTGGACCTCTCTCCTGGAGGCGCTCAGTTAGACCGAGTAGTGACATGTCGCAAGACACTCCTCGGGGCGCGTCTTGCTTGGACCTCTCTCCCTGAGGCGCTCAGTCAGACCGAGTAGTGACATGTGGCAAGACGCTCCTCGGGGCGCGTCTTGCTTGGACCTCTCTCCCTGAGGCGCTCAGTCAGACCCAGTGTTGACATTTGGAAAGACACTCCTCGGGGCGCGTCTTGCTTGGGCCTCTCTCATGGAGGCCCCCGTCAGACCCAGTGTTGACATGTGTCAAGACGCTCCTCGGGGGGCGTCTTGCTTTGGCCTCTCTCCTGGAGGCGCTCAGTCAGACCGAGTGCTGACATGTGGCAAGAAGCTCCTCGGGGCGCGTCTTGCTTGGGCTTCTCTCCTGGAGGCCCTCAGTCAGACCCATTGTTGACATGTGGCAAGACGCTCCTCGGGGCGCGTCTTGCTTGGGCCTCTCTCCTGGAAGCGCTCAGTCAGACCCAGTGTTCACATGTGGCAAGACGCTCCACGGGGCGCGTCTTGCTTGGGCTTCTCTCCTGGAGGCCCTCAGTCAGACCCATTGTTGACATGTGGCAAGACGCTCCTCGGGGCACGTCTTGCTTGGGCCTCTCTCCTGGAGGCGCTCAGTCAGACCGAGTAGTGACATGTGGCAAGACGCTCCTCGGGGTGCATCTTGCTTGGGCCTCTCTCCTGGAGGCGCTCAGTCAGACCAAGTGTTGACACGTGGCAAGACGCTCCTCGGGGCGCGTCTTGCTTGGGCCTCTCTCCTGGAGGCGCTCAGTCAGACCGAGTGCTGACATGTGGAAAGACGCTCCTCGGGGCGCGTCTTGCTTGGGCTTCTCTCCTGGAGGCGCTCAGAAAGACCCAGTGTTGACATGTGACAAGACGCTCCTCGGGGCGCGTCTTGCTTGGGCCTCTCTCCTGGAGGCGCTCAGTCAGACACAGTGGTGACATGTGGCAAGACACTCCTCGGGGCGCGTCTTGCTTGGGCCTCTCTCCTGGAGGCGCTCAGTCAGACCCAGTGGTGATATGTGGCAAGACGCTCCTCGGGGCGCGTATTGCTTGGGCCTCTCTCCTGGATGCCCTCTGTCAGACCGAGTGTTGACCTGTGGCAAGACTCTCCTCGGGGCGCGTCTTGCTTGGGCTTCTCTCATGGAGGCCCTCCGTCAGACCCAGTGTTGACATGTGTCAAGACGCTCCTCGGGGCGTGTCTTGCTTGGGCCTCTCTCCTGGAGGCGCTCAGTCAGACCCAGTGTTGACATGTGGCAAGACGCTCCTCGGGGCACGTCTTGCTTGGGCCTCTCTCCTGGAGGCGCTCAAACAGACCCAGTGTTGACATGTGTCAAGACGCTCCTCGGGGCGTGTCTTGCTTGGGCCTCTCTCCTGGAGGCGCTCAGTCAGACCCAGTGTTGACATGTGGCAAGACGCTCCTCGGGGCGCGTCTTGCTGGGGCTTCTCTCATGGAGGCACTCAGTCAGATCCAGTGTTGACATGTGGCAAGACGCTCCTCGGGGCGCGTCTTGCTTGGACCTCTCTCCCTGAGGGGCTCAGTCAGACCGAGTAGTGACATGTGGCAAGACGCTCCTCGGGGCGCGTCTTGCTTGGACCTCTCTCCCTGAGGCGCTCAGTCAGACCCAGTGTTTACATTTGGCAAGACACTCCTCGGGGCGCGTCTTGCTTGGGCCTCTCTCATGGAGGCCCTCTGTCAGACCCAGTGTTGACATGTGTCAAGACGCTCCTCGGGGGGCGTCTTGCTTTGGCCTCTCTCCTGGAGGCGCTCAGTCAGACCGAGTGCTGACATGTGGCAAGAAGCTCCTCGGGGCGCGTCTTGCTTGGGCTTCTCTCCTGGAGGCCCTCAGTCAGACCCATTGTTGACATGTGGCAAGACGCTCCTCGGGGCGCGTCTTGCTTGGGCCTCTCTCCTGGAGGCGCTCAGTCAGACCCAGTGTTCACATGTGGCAAGACGCTCCACGGGGCGCGTCTTGCTTGGGCTTCTCTCCTGGAGGCCCTCAGTCAGACCCATTGTTGACATGTGGCAAGACGCTCCTCGGGGCACGTCTTGCTTGGGCCTCTCTCCTGGAGGCGCTCAGTCAGACCGAGTAGTGACATGTGGCAAGACGCTCCTCGGGGCGCGTCTTGCTTGGACCTCTCTCCCTGAGGCGCTCAGTCAGACCGAGTAGTGACATCTGGCAAGACGCTCCTCGGGGCGCGTCTTGCTTGGACCTCTCTCCCTGAGGCGCTCAGTCAGACCCAGTGTTGACATTTGGCAAGACACTCCTCGGGGCGCGTCTTGCTTGGGCCTCTCTCATGGAGGCCCTCTGTCAGACCCAGTGTTGACATGTGTCAAGACGCTCCTCGGGGGGCGTCTTGCTTTGGCCTCTCTCCTGGAGGCGCTCAGTCAGACCGAGTGCTGACATGTGGCAAGAAGCTCCTCGGGGCGCGTCTTGCTTGGGCTTCTCTCCTGGAGGCCCTCAGTCAGACCCATTGTTGACATGTGGCAAGACGCTCCTCGGGGCGCGTCTTGCTTGGGCCTCTCTCCTGGAGGCGCTCAGTCAGACCCAGTGTTCACATGTGGCAAGACGCTCCTCGGGGCACGTCTTGCTTGGGCCTCTCTCCTGGAGGCGCTCAGTCAGACCGAGTAGTGACATGTGGCAAGACACTCCTCGGGGCTGTCTTGCTTGGGCCTCTCTCATGGAGGCCCTCTGTCAGACCCAGTGTTGACATGTGTCAAGACGCTCCTCGGGGGGCGTCTTGCTTTGGCCTCTCTCCTGGAGGCGCTCAGTCAGACCGAGTGCTGACATGTGGCAAGAAGCTCCTCGGGGCGCGTCTTGCTTGGGCTTCTCTCCTGGAGGCCCTCAGTCAGACCCATTGTTGACATGTGGCAAGACGCTCCTCGGGGCGCGTCTTGCTTGGGCCTCTCTCCTGGAGGCGCTCAGTCAGACCCAGTGTTCACATGTGGCAAGACGCTCCACGGGGCGCGTCTTGCTTGGGCTTCTCTCCTGGAGGCCCTCAGTCAGACCCATTGTTGACATGTGGCAAGACGCTCCTCGGGGCACGTCTTGCTTGGGCCTCTCTCCTGGAGGCGCTCAGTCAGACCGAGTAGTGACATGTGGCAAGACGCTCCTCGGGGCGCGTCTTGCTTGGACCTCTCTCCTGGAGGCGCTCAGTTAGACCGAGTAGTGACATGTCGCAAGACGCTCCTCGGGGCGCGTCTTGCTTGGGCCTCTCTCATGGAGGCCCTCTGTCAGACCCAGTGTTGACATGTGGCAAGACGCTCCTCGGGGCGCATGTTGCTTGGGCCTCTCTCCTGGAGGCGCTCAGTCAGAACCAGAGGTCACATGTGGCAAGACGCTCCTCGGGGTGCGTCTTGCTTGGGCCTCTCTCCTGGAGGCCCTCTGTCAGACCCAGTGTTGACATGTTGCAAAACGCTCCTCCGGGCGCATCTTGCTTGGGCCTCTCTCCTGGAGGCCCTCAGTAAGACCCATTGTTGACATGTGGCAAGACACTCCTCGGGGCGCATCTTGCTTGGGCCTCTCTCCAGAAGGCCCTCAATCAGACCCAGTGTTGACATGTGGCAAGACGCTCCTCGGGGCGCGTCTTGCTTGGGCCTCTCTCCTGGAGGCGCTCAGTCAGACTGAGTAGTGACATGTGGCCTGACGCTCCTCGGGGTGCGTCTTGCTTGGGCCTCTCTCCTGGAGGCGCTCAGTGAGACCCAGTGTTGACATGTGGCAAGACGCTCCACGGGGCTCGTCTTGCTTGGGCTTCTCTCCTGGAGGCCCTCAGTCGGACCCATTGTTGACATGTGGCAAGACGCTCCTCGGGGCGCGTCTTGCTTGGACCTCTCTCCTGGAGGCGCTCAGTTAGATCGAGTAGTGACATGTCGCAAGACGCTCCTCGGGGCGCGTCTTGCTTGGGCCTCTCTCATGGAGGCCCTCTGTCAGACCCAGTGTTGACATGTGGCAAGACGCTCCTCGGGGCGCATGTTGCTTGGGCCTCTCTCCTGGAGGCCCTCAGTCAGAACCAGAGGTCACATGTGGCAAGACGCTCCTCGGGGTGCGTCTTGCTTGGGCCTCTCTCCTGGAGGCCCTCTGTCAGACCCAGTGTTGACATTTGGCAAAACGCTCCTCGGGGCGCGTCTTGCTTGGGCCTCTCTCATGGAGGCCCTCTGTCAGACCCAGTGTTGACATGTGGCAAGACGCTCCTCGGGGCGCATGTTGCTTGGGCCTCTCTCCTGGAGGCGCTCAGTCAGAACCAGAGGTCACATGTGGCAAGACGCTCCTCGGGGTGCGTCTTGCTTGGGCCTCTCTCCTGGAGGCCCTCTGTCAGACCCAGTGTTGACATGTGGCAAAACGCTCCTCCGGGCGCATCTTGCTTGGGCCTCTCTCCTGGAGGCCCTCAGTCGGACCCATTGTTGACATGTGGCAAGACGCTCCTCGGGGCGCGTCTTGCTTGGACCTCTCTCCTGGAGGCGCTCAGTTAGATCGAGTAGTGACATGTCGCAAGACGCTCCTCGGGGCGCGTCTTGCTTGGGCCTCTCTCATGGAGGCCCTCTGTCAGACCCAGTGTTGACATGTGGCAAGACGCTCCTCGGGGCGCATGTTGCTTGGGCCTCTCTCCTGGAGGCGCTCAGTCAGAACCAGAGGTCACATGTGGCAAGACGCTCCTCGGGGTGCGTCTTGCTTGGGCCTCTCTCCTGGAGGCCCTCTGTCAGACCCAGTGTTGACATGTGGCAAAACGCTCCTCCGGGCGCATCTTGCTTGGGCCTCTCTCCAGAAGACCCTCAATCAGACCCAGTGTTGACATGTGGCAAGACGCTCCTCGGGGCGCGTCTTGCTTGGGCCTCTCTCCTGGAGGCGCTCAGTCAGACTGAGTAGTGACATGTGGCCTGACGCTCATCGGGGCGCGTCTTGCTTGGGCCTCTCTCCTGGAGGCGCTCAGTGAGACCCAGTGTTGACATGTGGCAAGACGCTCCACGGGGCGCGTCTTGCTTGGGCTTCTCGCCTGGAGGCCCTCAGTCAGACCCATTGTTTACATGTGGCAAGACGCTCCACGGGGCACGTCTTGCTTGGGCCTCTCTCCTGGAGGCGCTCAGTCAGACCGAGTAGTGACATGTGGCAAGACGCTCCTCGGGGTGCGTCTTGCTTGGACCTCTCTCCTGGAGGCGCTCAGTTAGACCGAGTAGTGACATGTCGCAAGACGCTCCTCGGGGCGCGTCTTGCTTGGGCCTCTCTCCTGGAGGCGCTCAGTCAGACCGAGTGCTGACATAAGGCAAGATGCTCCTCGGGGCGCGTCTTGCTTGGGCCTCTCTCCTGGAGGCGCTCAGTCAGACCGAGTAGTGACATGTTGCAAGACGCTCCTCGGGGCGCGTCTTGCTTGGACCTCTCTCCTGGAGGCGCTCAGTTAGACCGAGTAGTGACATGTCGCAAGACGCTCCTCGGGGCGCGTCTTGCTTGGGCCTCTCTCATGGAGGCCCTCTGTCAGACCCAGTGTTGACATGTGGCAAGACGCTCCTCGGGGCGCATGTTGCTTGGGCCTCTCTCCTGGAGGCGCTCAGTCAGAACCAGAGGTCACATGTGGCAAGACGCTCCTCGGGGTGCGTCTTGCTTGGGCCTCTCTCCTGGAGGCCCTCTGTCAGACCCAGTGTTGACATGTGGCAAAACGCTCCTCCGGGCGCATCTTGCTTGGGCCTCTCTCCTGGAGGCCCTCAGTAAGACCCATTGTTGACATGTGGCAAGACGCTCCTCGGGGCGCATCTTGCTTGGGCCTCTCTCCAGAAGGCCCTCAATCAGACCCAGTGTTGACATGTGGCAAGACGCTCCTCGTTGCGCGTCTTGCTTGGGCCTCTCTCCTGGAGGCGCTCAGTCAGACTGAGTAGTGACATGTGGCCTGACGCTCCTCGGGGCGCGTCTTGCTTGGGCCTCTCTCCTGGAGGCGCTCAGTCAGACCCAGTCTTGACATGTGGCAAGACGCTCCACGGGGCGCGTCTTGCTTGGGCTTCTCTCCTGGAGGCCCTCAGTCAGACCCATTGTTGACATGTGGCAAGACGCTCCTCGGGGCACGTCTTGCTTGGACCTCTCTCCTGAAGGCGCTCAGTCAGACCCAGTGGTGACATGTGGCAAGACGCTCCTCGGGGCGCATCTTGCTTGGGCCTCTCTCCTGGAGGCGCTCAGTCAGACCCAGTGTTGACATGTGGCAAGACACTCCTCGCGGCGCGTCTTGCTTGGGCCTCTCTCATGGAGGCCCTCTGTCAGACCCAGTGTTGACATGTGTCAAGACGCTCCTCGGGGCGCGTCTTGCTTTGGCCTCTCTCCTGGAGGCGCTCAGTCAGACCGGGTGCTGACATGTGGCAAGAAGCTCCTCGGGGCGCGTGTTGCTTGGGCTTCTCTCCTGGAGGCGCTCAGTTAGACCGAGTAGTGACATGTCGCAAGACGCACCTCGGGGCGCGTCTTGCTTGGGCCTCTCTCCTGGAGGCGCTCAGTCAGACCGAGTGCTGACATAAGGCAAGATGCTCCTCGGGGCGCGTCTTGCTTGGGCCTCTCTCCTGGAGGCGCTCAGTCAGACCCAGTGGTGACATGTGGCAAGACGCTCCTCGGGGCGCATCTTGCTTGGGCCTCTCTCCTGGAGGCGCTCAGTCAGACCCAGTGTTGACACGTGGCAAGACGCTCCTCGGGGTGCGTCTTGCTTGGGCCTCTCTCCTGGAGCTGCTCAGTCAGACCCAGTGTTGACATGTGGCAAGACACTCCTCGCGGCGCGTCTTGCTTGGGCCTCTCTCATGGAGGCCCTCTGTCAGACCCAGTGTTGACATGTGTCAAGACGCTCCTCGGGGCGCGTCTTGCTTTGGCCTCTCTCCTGGAGCCGCTCTGTCAGACCCAGTGTTGACATGTGGCAAGACACTCCTCGCGGCGCGTCTTGCTTGGGCCTCTCTCATGGAGGCCCTCTGTCAGACCCAGTGTTGACATGTGTCAAGACGCTCCTCGGGGCGCTTCTTGCTTTGGCCTCTCTCCTGGAGGCGCTCAGTCAGACCGGGTGCTGACATGTGGCAAGAAGCTCCTCGGGGCGCGTGTTGCTTGGGCTTCTCTCCTGGAGGCCCTCAGTAAGACCCATTGTTGACATGTGGCAAGACGCTCCTCGGGGCGCGTCTTGCTTGGGCCTCTCTCCAGAAGGCCCTCAATCAGACCCAGTGTTGACACGTGGCAAGACGCTCCTCGGGGCGCGTCTTGCTTGGGCCTCTCTCCTGGAGGCGCTCAGTCAGACTGAGTAGTGACATGTGGCCTGATGCTCCTCGGGGCGCATCTTGCTTGGGCCTCTCTCCTGGAGGCGCTCAGTCAGACCGAGTGCTGACATGTGGAAAGACGCTCCTCGGGGCGCGTCTTGCTTGGGCTTCTCTCCTGGAGGCGCTCAGAAAGACCCAGTGTTGACATGTGACAAGACGCTCCTCGGGGCGCGTCTTGCTTGGGCCTCTCTCCTGGAGGCGCTCAGTCAGACCCAGTGGTGACATGTGGCAAGACACTCCTCGGAGCGCATCTTGCTTGGGCCTCTCTCCTGGAGGCCCTCTGTCAGACCCAGTGTTGGCATGTGGCAAGACGCTCCTCAGGGCGCGTCTTGGTTGGGCCTCTCTCCTGGAGGCCCTCTGTCAGACCCAGTGTTGGCATGTGGCAAGACGCTCCTCAGGGCGCGTCTTGGTTGGGCCTCTCTCCTGGAGGCGCTCAGTCAGACCCAGTGCTGACATGTGGCAAGACGCTCCTCGGGGCGCGTATTGCTTGGGCCTCTCTCCTGGATGCCCTCTGTCAGACCGAGTGTTGACATGTGGCAAGACTCTCCTCGGGGCGCGTCTTGCTTGGGCTTCTCTCATGGAGGCCCTCAGTCAGACCCAGTGTTGACATGTGTCAAGACGCTCCTCGGGGCGTGTCTAGCTTGGGCCTCTCTCCTGGAGACGCTCAGTCAGACCCAGTGTTGACATGTGGCAAGACGCTCCTCGGGGCGCGTCTTCCTTGGGCCTCTCTCCTGGAGGCGCTCAAACAGACCGAGTAGTGACATGTGGCAAGACGCTCCTCGGGGCGCGTCATGCTGGGGCTTCTCTCATGGAGGCACTCAGTCAGATCCAGTGTTGACATGTGGCAAGACGCTCCTCGGGGCGCGTCTTGCTTGGACCTCTCTCCCTGAGGCGCTCAGTCAGACCGAGTAGTGACATGTGGCAAGACGCTCCTCGGGGCGCGTCTTGCTTGGACCTCTCTCCCTGAGGCGCTCAGTCAGACCCAGTGTTGACATTTGGCAAGACACTCCTCGGGGCGCGTCTTGCTTGGGCCTCTCTCCAGAAGGCCCTCAATAAGACCCAGTGTTGACACGTGGCAAGACGCTCCTCGGGGCGCGTCTTGCTTGGGCCTCTCTCCTGGAGGCACTCAGTCAGACTGAGTAGTGACATGTGGCCTGACGCTCCTCGGGGCGCGTGTTGCTTGGGCCTCTCTCCTGGAGGCGCTCAGTCAGACCAAGTGGTGACATGTGGCAAGACACTCCTCGGGGTGCGTCTTGCTTGGGCCTCTCTCCTTGAGGCCCTCTGTCAGACCCACTGTTGACATGTGGCAAGACACTCCTCGGGGCGCGTCTTGCTTGGGCCTCTCTCCTGGAGGCGCTCAGTCAGACCGAGTAGTGACATGTTGCAAGACGCTCCTCGGGGCGCGTCTTGCTTGGACCTCTCTCCTGGAGGCGCTCAGTTAGACCGAGTAGTGACATGTCGCAAGACGCTCCTCGGGGCGCGTCTTGCTTGGGCCTCTCTCATGGAGGCCCTCTGTCAGACCCAGTGTTGACTTGTGGCAAGACGCTCCTCGGGGCGCATGTTGCTTGGGCCTCTCTCCTGGAGGCGCTCAGTCAGAACCAGAGGTCACATGTGGCAAGACGCTCCTCGGGGTGCGTCTTGCTTGGGCCTCTCTCCTGGAGGCCCTCTGTCAGACCCAGTGTTGACATGTGGCAAAACGCTCCTCTGGGCGCATCTTGCTTGGGCCTCTCTCCTGGAGGCCCTCAGTAAGACCCATTGTTGACATGTGGCAAGACGCTCCTCGGGGCGCATCTTGCTTGGGCCTCTCTCCAGAAGGCCCTCAATCAGACCCAGTGTTGACATGTGGCAAGACGCTCCTCGTTGCGCGTCTTGCTTGGGCCTCTCTCCTGGAGGCGCTCAGTCAGACTGAGTAGTGACATGTGGCCTGACGCTCCTCGGGGCGCGTCTTGCTTGGGCCTCTCTCCTGGAGGCGCTCAGTCAGACCCAGTCTTGACATGTGGCAAGACGCTCCACGGGGCGCGTCTTGCTTGGGCTTCTCTCCTGGAGGCCCTCAGTCAGACCCATTGTTGACATGTGGCAAGACGCTCCTCGGGGCACGTCTTGCTTGGGCCTCTCTCCTGGAGGCGCTCAGTCAGACCCAGTGGTGACATGTGGCAAGACGCTCCTCGGGGCGCATCTTGCTTGGGCCTCTCTCCTGGAGGCGCTCAGTCAGACCCAGTGTTGACATGTGGCAAGACACTCCTCGCGGCGCGTCTTGCTTGGGCCTCTCTCATGGAGGCCCTCTGTCAGACCCAGTGTTGACATGTGTCAAGACGCTCCTCGGGGCGCGTCTTGCTTTGGCCTCTCTCCTGGAGGCGCTCAGTCAGACCGGGTGCTGACATGTGGCAAGAAGCTCCTCGGGGCGCGTGTTGCTTGGGCTTCTCTCCTGGAGGCGCTCAGTTAGACCGAGTAGTGACATGTCGCAAGACGCACCTCGGGGCGCGTCTTGCTTGGGCCTCTCTCCTGGAGGCGCTCAGTCAGACCGAGTGCTGACATAAGGCAAGATGCTCCTCGGGGCGCGTCTTGCTTGGGCCTCTCTCCTGGAGGCGCTCAGGCAGACCCAGTGGTGACATGTGGCAAGACGCTCCTCGGGGCGCATCTTGCTTGGGCCTCTCTCCTGGAGGCGCTCAGTCAGACCCAGTGTTGACACGTGGCAAGACGCTCCTCGGGGTGCGTCTTGCTTGGGCCTCTCTCCTGGAGCTGCTCAGTCAGACCCAGTGTTGACATGTGGCAAGACACTCCTCGCGGCGCGTCTTGCTTGGGCCTCTCTCATGGAGGCCCTCTGTCAGACCCAGTGTTGACATGTGTCAAGACGCTCCTCGGGGCGCGTCTTGCTTTGGCCTCTCTCCTGGAGCCGCTCTGTCAGACCCAGTGTTGACATGTGGCAAGACACTCCTCGCGGCGCGTCTTGCTTGGGCCTCTCTCATGGAGAACCTCTGTCAGACCCAGTGTTGACATGTGTCAAGACGCTCCTCGGGGCGCTTCTTGCTTTGGCCTCTCTCCTGGAGGCGCTCAGTCAGACCGGGTGCTGACATGTGGCAAGAAGCTCCTCGGGGCGCGTGTTGCTTGGGCTTCTCTCCTGGAGGCCCTCAGTAAGACCCATTGTTGACATGTGGCAAGACGCTCCTCGGGGCGCGTCTTGCTTGGGCCTCTCTCCAGAAGGCCCTCAATCAGACCCAGTGTTGACACGTGGCAAGACGCTCCTCGGGGCGCGTCTTGCTTGGGCCTCTCTCCTGGAGGCGCTCAGTCAGACTGAGTAGTGACATGTGGCCTGATGCTCCTCGGGGCGCATCTTGCTTGGGCCTCTCTCCTGGAGGCGCTCAGTCAGACCGAGTGCTGACATGTGGAAAGACGCTCCTCGGGGCGCGTCTTGCTTGGGCTTCTCTCCTGGAGGCGCTCAGAAAGACCCAGTGTTGACATGTGACAAGACGCTCCTCGGGGCGCGTCTTGCTTGGGCCTCTCTCCTGGAGGCGCTCAGTCAGACCCAGTGGTGACATGTGGCAAGACACTCCTCGGAGCGCATCTTGCTTGGGCCTCTCTCCTGGAGGCCCTCTGTCAGACCCAGTGTTGGCATGTGGCAAGACGCTCCTCAGGGCGCGTCTTGGTTGGGCCTCTCTCCTGGAGGCCCTCTGTCAGACCCAGTGTTGGCATGTGGCAAGACGCTCCTCAGGGCGCGTCTTGGTTGGGCCTCTCTCCTGGAGGCGCTCAGTCAGACCCAGTGCTGACATGTGGCAAGACGCTCCTCGGGGCGCGTATTGCTTGGGCCTCTCTCCTGGATGCCCTCTGTCAGACCGAGTGTTGACATGTGGCAAGACTCTCCTCGGGGCGCGTCTTGCTTGGGCTTCTCTCATGGAGGCCCTCAGTCAGACCCAGTGTTGACATGTGTCAAGACGCTCCTCGGGGCGTGTCTAGCTTGGGCCTCTCTCCTGGAGACGCTCAGTCAGACCCAGTGTTGACATGTGGCAAGACGCTCCTCGGGGCGCGTCTTCCTTGGGCCTCTCTCCTGGAGGCGCTCAAACAGACCGAGTAGTGACATGTGGCAAGACGCTCCTCGGGGCGCGTCATGCTGGGGCTTCTCTCATGGAGGCACTCAGTCAGATCCAGTGTTGACATGTGGCAAGACGCTCCTCGGGGCGCGTCTTGCTTGGACCTCTCTCCCTGAGGCGCTCAGTCAGACCGAGTAGTGACATGTGGCAAGACGCTCCTCGGGGCGCGTCTTGCTTGGACCTCTCTCCCTGAGGCGCTCAGTCAGACCCAGTGTTGACATTTGGCAAGACACTCCTCGGGGCGCGTCTTGCTTGGGCCTCTCTCCAGAAGGCCCTCAATAAGACCCAGTGTTGACACGTGGCAAGACGCTCCTCGGGGCGCGTCTTGCTTGGGCCTCTCTCCTGGAGGCACTCAGTCAGACTGAGTAGTGACATGTGGCCTGACGCTCCTCGGGGCGCGTGTTGCTTGGGCCTCTCTCCTGGAGGCGCTCAGTCAGACCAAGTGGTGACATGTGGCAAGACACTCCTCGGGGTGCATCTTGCTTGGGCCTCTCTCCTTGAGGCCCTCTGTCAGACCCACTGTTGACATGTGGCAAGACACTCCTCGGGGCGCGTCTTGCTTGGGCCTCTCTCATGGAGGCCCTCTGTCAGACCGAGTGTTGACATGTGGCAAGACTCTCCTCGGGGCGCGTCTTGCTTGGGCTTCTCTCATGGAGGCCCTCAGTCAGACCCAGTGTTGACATGTGTCAAGACGCTCCTCGGGGCGTGTCTTGCTTGGGCCTCTCTCCTGGAGGAGCTCAGTCAGACCCAGTGTTGACATGTGGCAAGACGCTCCTCGGGGCGCGTCTTGCTTGGGCCTCTCTCCTGGAGGCGCTCAAACAGACCGAGTAGTGACATGTGGCAAGACGCTCCTTGGGGCGCGTCTTGCTGGGGCTTCTCTCATGGAGGCACTCAGTCAGATCCAGTGTTGACATGTGGCAAGACGCTCCTCGGGGCGCGTCTTGCTTGGACCTCTCTCCCTGAGGCGCTCAGTCAGACCGAGTAGTGACATGTGGCAAGACGCTCCTCGGGGCGCGTCTTGCTTGGACCTCTCTCCCTGAGGCGCTCAGTCAGACCCAGTGTTGACATTTGGCAAGACACTCCTCGGGGCGCGTCTTGCTTGGGCCTCTCTCCAGAAGGCCCTCAATCAGACCCAGTGTTGACACGTGGCAAGACGCTCCTCGGGGCGCGTCTTGCTTGGGCCTCTCTCCTGGAGGCACTCAGTCAGACTGAGTAGTGACATGTGGCCTGACGCTCCTCGGGGCGCGTGTTGCTTGGGCCTCTCTCCTGGAGGCGCTCAGTCAGACCAAGTGGTGAAATGTGGCAAGACACTCCTCGGGGCGCGTCTTGCTTGGGCCTCTCTCCTGGAGGCCCTCTGTCAGACCCAGTGTTGACATTTGGCAAGACACTCCTCGGGGCGCGTCTTGCTTGGGCCTCTCTCCAGAAGGCCCTCAATCAGACCCAGTGTTGACACGTGGCAAGACGCTCCTCGGGGCGCGTCTTGCTTGGGCCTCTCTCCTGGAGGCACTCAGTCAGACTGAGTAGTGACATGTGGCCTGACGCTCCTCGGGGCGCGTGTTGCTTGGGCCTCTCTCCTGGAGGCGCTCAGTCAGACCAAGTGGTGACATGTGGCAAGACACTCCTCGCGGCGCGTCTTGCTTGGGCCTCTCTCCTGGAGGCCCTCTGTCAGACCCAGTGTTGACATGTGGCAAGACACTCCTCAGGGCGCGTCTTGCTTGGGCCTCTCTCATGGAGGCCCTCTGTCAGACCGAGTGTTGACATGTGGCAAGACACTCCTCGGGGCGCGTCTTGCTTGGGCTTCTCTCATGGAGGCCCTCAGTCAGACCCAGTGTTGACATGTGTCAAGACGCTCCTCGGGGCGTGTCTTGCTTGGGCCTCTCTCCTGGAGGCCCTCAGTCAGACCCATTGTTGACATGTGGCAAGACGCTCTTCGGGGCACGTCTTGCTTGGGCCTCTCTCCTGGAGGCGCTCAGTCAGACCCAGTGGTGACATGTGGCAAGACGCTCCTCGGGGCGCATCTTGCTTGGGCCTCTCTCCTGGAGGCGCTCAGTCAGACCCAGTGTTGACATGTGGCAAGACACTCCTCGCGGCGCGTCTTGCTTGGGCCTCTCTCATGGAGGCCCTCTGTCAGACCCAGTGTTGACATGTGTCAAGACGCTCCTCGGGGCGCGTCTTGCTTTGGCCTCTCTCCTGGAGGCGCTCAGTCAGACCGGGTGCTGACATGTGGCAAGAAGCTCCTCGGGGCGCGTGTTGCTTGGGCTTCTCTCCTGGAGGCGCTCAGTTAGACCGAGTAGTGACATGTCGCAAGACGCACCTCGGGGCGCGTCTTGCTTGGGCCTCTCTCCTGGAGGCGCTCAGTCAGACCGAGTGCTGACATAAGGCAAGATGCTCCTCGGGGCGCGTCTTGCTTGGGCCTCTCTCCTGGAGGCGCTCAGTCAGACCCAGTGGTGACATGTGGCAAGACGCTCCTCGGGGCGCATCTTGCTTGGGCCTCTCTCCTGGAGGCGCTCAGTCAGACCCAGTGTTGACACGTGGCAAGACGCTCCTCGGGGTGCGTCTTGCTTGGGCCTCTCTCCTGGAGCCGCTCAGTCAGACCCAGTGTTGACATGTGGCAAGACACTCCTCGCGGCGCGTCTTGCTTGGGCCTCTCTCATGGAGGCCCTCTGTCAGACCCAGTGTTGACATGTGTCAAGACGCTCCTCGGGGCGCGTCTTGCTTTGGCCTCTCTCCTGGAGCCGCTCTGTCAGACCCAGTGTTGACATGTGGCAAGACACTCCTCGCGGCGCGTCTTGCTTGGGCCTCTCTCATGGAGGCCCTCTGTCAGACCCAGTGTTGACATGTGTCAAGACGCTCCTCGGGGCGCTTCTTGCTTTGGCCTCTCTCCTGGAGGCGCTCAGTCAGACCGGGTGCTGACATGTGGCAAGAAGCTCCTCGGGGCGCGTGTTGCTTGGGCTTCTCTCCTGGAGGCCCTCAGTAAGACCCATTGTTGACATGTGGCAAGACGCTCCTCGGGGCGCGTCTTGCTTGGGCCTCTCTCCAGAAGGCCCTCAATCAGACCCAGTGTTGACACGTGGCAAGACGCTCCTCGGGGCGCGTCTTGCTTGGGCCTCTCTCCTGGAGGCGCTCAGTCAGACTGAGTAGTGACATGTGGCCTGATGCTCCTCGGGGCGCATCTTGCTTGGGCCTCTCTCCTGGAGGCGCTCAGTCAGACCGAGTGCTGACATGTGGAAAGACGCTCCTCGGGGCGCGTCTTGCTTGGGCTTCTCTCCTGGAGGCGCTCAGAAAGACCCAGTGTTGACATGTGACAAGACGCTCCTCGGGGCGCGTTTTGCTTGGGCCTCTCTCCTGGAGGCGCTCAGTCAGACCCAGTGGTGACATGTGGCAAGACACTCCTCGGAGCGCATCTTGCTTGGGCCTCTCTCCTGGAGGCCCTCTGTCAGACCCAGTGTTGGCATGTGGCAAGACGCTCCTCAGGGCGCGTCTTGGTTGGGCCTCTCTCCTGGAGGCCCTCTGTCAGACCCAGTGTTGGCATGTGGCAAGACGCTCCTCAGGGCGCGTCTTGGTTGGGCCTCTCTCCTGGAGGCGCTCAGTCAGACCCAGTGCTGACATGTGGCAAGACGCTCCTCGGGGCGCGTATTGCTTGGGCCTCTCTCCTGGATGCCCTCTGTCAGACCGAGTGTTGACATGTGGCAAGACTCTCCTCGGGGCGCGTCTTGCTTGGGCTTCTCTCATGGAGGCCCTCAGTCAGACCCAGTGTTGACATGTGTCAAGACGCTCCTCGGGGCGTGTCTAGCTTGGGCCTCTCTCCTGGAGACGCTCAGTCAGACCCAGTGTTGACATGTGGCAAGACGCTCCTCGGGGCGCGTCTTGCTTGGGCCTCTCTCCTGGAGGCGCTCAAACAGACCGAGTAGTGACATGTGGCAAGACGCTCCTCGGGGCGCGTCATGCTGGGGCTTCTCTCATGGAGGCACTCAGTCAGATCCAGTGTTGACATGTGGCAAGACGCTCCTCGGGGCGCGTCTTGCTTGGACCTCTCTCCCTGAGGCGCTCAGTCAGACCGAGTTGTGACATGTGGCAAGACGCTCCTCGGGGCGCGTCTTGCTTGGACCTCTCTCCCTGAGGCGCTCAGTCAGACCCAGTGTTGACATTTGGCAAGACACTCCTCGGGGCGCGTCTTGCTTGGGCCTCTCTCCAGAAGGCCCTCAATAAGACCCAGTGTTGACACGTGGCAAGACGCTCCTCGGGGCGCGTCTTGCTTGGGCCTCTCTCCTGGAGGCACTCAGTCAGACTGAGTAGTGACATGTGGCCTGACGCTCCTCGGGGCGCGTGTTGCTTGGGCCTCTCTCCTGGAGGCGCTCAGTCAGACCAAGTGGTGACATGTGGCAAGACACTCCTCGGGGTGCGTCTTGCTTGGGCCTCTCTCCTGGAGGCCCTCTGTCAGACCCACTGTTGACATGTGGCAAGACACTCCTCGGGGCGCGTCTTGCTTGGGCCTCTCTCATGGAGGCCCTCTGTCAGACCGAGTGTTGACATGTGGCAAGACTCTCCTCGGGGCGCGTCTTGCTTGGGCTTCTCTCATGGAGGCCCTCAGTCAGACCCAGTGTTGACATGTGTCAAGAAGCTCCTCGGGGCGTGTCTTGCTTGGGCCTCTCTCCTGGAGGAGCTCAGTCAGACCCAGTGTTGACATGTGGCAAGACGCTCCTCGGGGCGCGTCTTGCTTGGGCCTCTCTCCTGGAGGCGCTCAAACAGACCGAGTAGTGACATGTGGCAAGACGCTCCTTGGGGCGCGTCTTGCTGGGGCTTCTCTCATGGAGGCACTCAGTCAGATCCAGTGTTGACATGTGGCAAGACGCTCCTCGGGGCGCGTCTTGCTTGGACCTCTCTCCCTGAGGCGCTCAGTCAGACCGAGTAGTGACATGTGGCAAGACGCTCCTCGGGGCGCGTCTTGCTTGGACCTCTCTCCCTGAGGCGCTCAGTCAGACCCAGTGTTGACATTTGGCAAGACACTCCTCGGGGCGCGTCTTGCTTGGGCCTCTCTCCAGAAGGCCCTCAATCAGACCCAGTGTTGACACGTGGCAAGACGCTCCTCGGGGCGCGTCTTGCTTGGGCCTCTCTCCTGGAGGCACTCAGTCAGACTGAGTAGTGACATGTGGCCTGACGCTCCTCGGGGCGCGTGTTGCTTGGGCCTCTCTCCTGGAGGCGCTCAGTCAGACCAAGTGGTGAAATGTGGCAAGACACTCCTCGGGGCGCGTCTTGCTTGGGCCTCTCTCCTGGAGGCCCTCTGTCAGACCCAGTGTTGACATTTGGCAAGACACTCCTCGGGGCGCGTCTTGCTTGGGCCTCTCTCCAGAAGGCCCTCAATCAGACCCAGTGTTGACACGTGGCAAGACGCTCCTCGGGGCGCGTCTTGCTTGGGCCTCTCTCCTGGAGGCACTCAGTCAGACTGAGTAGTGACATGTGGCCTGACGCTCCTCGGGGAGCGTGTTGCTTGGGCCTCTCTCCTGGAGGCGCTCAGTCAGACCAAGTGGTGACATGTGGCAAGACACTCCTCGCGGCGCGTCTTGCTTGGGCCTCTCTCCTGGAGGCCCTCTGTCAGACCCAGTGTTGACATGTGGCAAGACACTCCTCAGGGCGCGTCTTGCTTGGGCCTCTCTCATGGAGGCCCTCTGTCAGACCGAGTGTTGACATGTGGCAAGACTCTCCTCGGGGCGCGTCTTGCTTGGGCTTCTCTCATGGAGGCCCTCAGTCAGACCCAGTGTTGACATGTGTCAAGACGCTCCTCGGGGCGTGTCTTGCTTGGGCCTCTCTCCTGGAGGCGCTCAGTCAGACCCAGTGTTGACATGTGGCAAGACGCTCCTCGGGGCGCGTCTTGCTTGGGCCTCTCTCCTGGAGGCGCTCAGTCAGACCCAGTGTTGACATGTGGCAAGACGCTCCTCGGGGCACGTCTTGCTTGGGCCTCTCTCCTGGAGGCGCTCAGTCAGACCGAGTAGTGACATGTGGCAAGACGCTCCTCGGGGTGCGTCTTGCTTGGACCTCTCTCCTGGAGGCGCTCGGTTAGACCGAGTAGTGACATGTCGCAAGACGCACCTCGGGGCGCGTCTTGCTTGGGCCTCTCTCCTGGAGGCGCTCAGTCAGACCGAGTGCTGACATAAGGCAAGATGCTCCTCGGGGCGCGTCTTGCTTGGGCCTCTCTCCTGGAGGCGCTCAGTCAGACCCAGTGGTTACATGTGGCAAGACGCTCCTCGGGGCGCATCTTGCTTGGGCCTCTCTCCTGGAGGCGCTCAGTCAGACCCAGTGTTGACACGTGGCAAGACGCTCCTCGGGGTGCGTCTTGCTTTGGCCTCTCTCCTGGAGCCGCTCAGTCAGACCCAGTGTTGACATGTGGCAAGACACTCCTCGCGGCGCGTCTTGCTTGGGCCTCTCTCATGGAGGCCCTCTGTCAGACCCAGTGTTGACATGTGTCAAGACGCTCCTCGGGGCGCGTCTTGCTTTGGCCTCTCTCCTGGAGGCGCTCAGTCAGACCGGGTGCTGACATGTGGCAAGAAGCTCCTCGGGGCGCGTGTTGCTTGGGCTTCTCTCCTGGAGGCCCTCAGTAAGACCCATTGTTGACATGTGGCAAGACGCTCCTCGGGGCGCGTCTTGCTTGGGCCTCTCTCCAGAAGGCCCTCAATCAGACCCAGTGTTGACACGTGGCAAGACGCTCCTCGGGGCGCGTCTTGCTTGGGCCTCTCTCCTGGAGGCGCTCAGTCAGACTGAGTAGTGACATGTGGCCTGATGCTCCTCGGGGCGCATCTTGCTTGGGCCTCTCTCCTGGAGGCGCTCAGTCAGACCGAGTGCTGACATGTGGAAAGACGCTCCTCGGGGCGCGTCTTGCTTGGGCTTCTCTCCTGGAGGCGCTCAGAAAGACCCAGTGTTGACATGTGACAAGACGCTCCTCGGGGCGCGTCTTGCTTGGGCCTCTCTCCTGGAGGCGCTCAGTCAGACCCAGTGTTGACATGTGGCAAGACACTCCTCGGAGCGCATCTTGCTTGGGCCTCTCTCCTGGAGGCCCTCTGTCAGACCCAGTGTTGGCATGTGGCAAGACGCTCCTCAGGGCGCGTCTTGGTTGGGCCTCTCTCCTGGAGGCGCTCAGTCAGACCCAGTGGTGACATGTGGCAAGACGCTCCTCGGGGCGTGTATTGCTTGGGCCTCTCTCCTGGATGCCCTCTGTCAGACCGAGTGTTGACATGTGGCAAGACTCTCCTCGGGGCGCGTCTTGCTTGGGCTTCTCTCATGGAGGCCCTCAGTCAGACCCAGTGTTGACATGTGTCAAGACGCTCCTCGGGGCGTGTCTTGCTTGGGCCTCTCTCCTGGAGGCGCTCAGTCAGACCCAGTGTTGACATGTGGCAAGACGCTCCTCGGGGCGCGTCTTGCTTGGGCCTCTCTCCTGGAGGCGCTCAAACAGACCGAGTAGTGACATGTGGCAAGACGCTCCTCGGGGCGCGTCATGCTCGGGCTTCTCTCATGGAGGCACTCAGTCAGATCCAGTGTTGACATGTGGCAAGATGCTCCTCGGGGCGCGTCTTGCTTGGACCTCTCTCCCTGAGGCGCTCAGTCAGACCGAGTAGTGACATGTGGCAAGACGCACCTCGGGGCGCGTCTTGCTTGGACCTCTCTCCCTGAGGCGCTCAGTCAGACCCAGTGTTGACATTTGGCAAGACACTCCTCGGGGCGCGTCTTGCTTGGGCCTCTCTCCAGAAGGCCCTCAATCAGACCCAGTGTTGACACGTGGCAAGACGCTCCTCGGGGCGCGTCTTGCTTGGGCCTCTCTCCTGGAGGCACTCAGTCAGACTGAGTAGTGACATGTGGCCTGACGCTCCTCGGGGCGCGTGTTGCTTGGGCATCTCTCCTGGAGGCGCTCAGTCAGACCAAGTGGTGACATGTGGCAAGACACTCCTCGGGGCGCGTCTTGCTTGGGCCTCTCTCCTGGAGGCCCTCTGTCAGACCCAGTGTTGACATGTGGCAAGACACACCTCTGGGCGCGTCTTGCTTGGGCCTCTCTCATGGAGGCCCTCTGTCAGACCGAGTGTTGACATGTGGCAAGACTCTCCTCGGGGCGCGTCTTGCTTGGGCTTCTCTCATGGAGGCCCTCAGTCAGACCCAGTGTTGACATGTGTCAAGACGCTCCTCGGGGCGTGTCTTGCATGGGCCTCTCTCCTGGAGGAGCTCAGTCAGACCCAGTGTTGACATGTGGCAAGACGCTCCTCGGGGCGCGTCTTGCTTGGGCCTCTCTCCTGGAGGCGCTCAAACAGACCGAGTAGTGACATGTGGCAAGACGCTCCTCGGGGCGCGTCTTGCTGGGGCTTCTCTCATGGAGGCACTCAGTCAGATCCAGTGTTGATATGTGGCAAGACGCTCCTCGGGGCGCATCTTGCTTGGACCTCTCTCCCTGAGGCGCTCAGTCAGACCGAGTAGTGACATGTGGCAAGACGCTCCTCGGGGCGCGTCTTGCTTGGACCTCTCTCCCTGAGGCGCTCAGTCAGACCCAGTGTTGACATTTGGCAAGACACTCCTCGGGGCGCGTCTTGCTTGGGCCTCTCTCCAGAAGGCCCTCAATCAGACCCAGTGGTGACACGTGGTAAGACGCTCCTCGGGGCGCGTCTTGCTTGGGCCTCTCTCCTGGAGGCATTCAGTCAGACTGAGTAGTGACATGTGGCCTGACGCTCCTCGGGGCGCGTGTTGCTTGGGCCTCTCTCCTGGAGGCGCTCAGTCAGACCAAGTGGTGACATGTGGCAAGACACTCCTCGGGGCGCGTCTTGCTTGGGCCTCTCTCCTGGAGGCCCTCTGTCAGACCCAGTGTTGACATTTGGCAAGACACTCCTCGGGGCGGGTCTTGCTTGGGCCTCTCTCCAGAAGGCCCTCAATAAGACCCAGTGTTGACATGTGGCAAGACGCTCCTCGGGGCGCGTCTTGCTTGGGCCTCTCTCCTGGAGGCACTCAGTCAGTCTGAGTAGTGACATGTGGCCTGACGCTCCTCGGGGCGCGTGTTGCTTGGGCCTCTCTCCTGGAGGCACTCAGTCAGACCAAGTGGTGACATGTGGCAAGACACTCCTCGGGGCGCGTCTAACTTGGGCCTCTCTCCTGGAGGCCCTCTGTCAGACCCAGTGTTGACATGTGGCAAGACACTCCTCAGGGCGCGTCTTGCTTGGGCCTCTCTCATGGAGGCCCTCTGTCAGACCGAGTGTTTACATGTGGCAAGACTCTCCTCGGGGCGCGTCTTGCTTGGGCTTCTCTCATGGAGGCCCTCAGTCAGACCCAGTGTTGACATGTGTCAAGACGCTCCTCGGGGCGTGTCTTGCTTGGGCCTCTCTCCAGAAGGCCCTCAATCAGACCCAGTGTTGACACGTGGCAAGACGCTCCTCGGGGCGCGTCTTGCTTGGGCCTCTCTCCTGGAGGCACTCAGTTAGACTGAGTAGTGACATGTGGCCTGACGCTCCTCGGGGCGCGTGTTGCTTGGGCGTCTCTCCTGGAGGCGCTCAGTCAGACCAAGTGGTGACATGTGGCAAGACACTCCTCGGGGCGCGTCTTGCTTGGGCCTCTCTCCTGGAGGCCCTCTGTCAGACCCAGTGTTGACATGTGGCAAGACACTCCTCGGGGCGCGTCTTGCTTGGGCCTCTCTCATGGAGGCCCTCTGTCAGACCCAGTGTTGACATGTGTGAGGACGCTCCTCGGGGCGCGTCTTGCTTTGGCCTCTCTCCTGGAGGCGCTCAGTCAGACCGAGTGCTGACATGTGGCAAGAAGCTCCTCGGGGCGCGTCTTGCTTGGGCTTCTCTCCTGGAGGCCCTCAGTAAGACACATTGTTGACATGTGGCAAGACGCTCCTCGGGGCGCGTCTTGCTTGGGCCTCTCTCCTGGAGGCGCTCAGTCAGACCGAGTGCTGACATAAGGCAAGACGCTCCTCGGGGCGCGTCTTGCTGGGGCCTCTCTCCTGGAGGCGCTCAATCAGACCCAGTGGTGACACGTGGAAAGACGCTCCTCGGGGCGCGTCTTGCTTGGGCCTCTCTCCTGGAGGCGCTCAGTCAGACCCAGTGTTGACACGTGGCAAGACGCTCCTCGGGGCGCGTCTTGCTTGGGCCTCTCTCCTGGAGGCGCTCAGTCAGACCAAGTGGTGACATGTGGCAAGACACTTCTCGGGGCGCGTCTTGCTTGGGCCTCTCTCCTGGAGGCCCTCTGTCAGACCCAGTGTTGACATGTGGCAAGACACTCCTCGGGGCGCGTCTTGCTTGGGCCTCTCTCATGGAGAACCTCTGTCAGACCCAGTGTTGACATGTGTCAAGACACTCCTCGGGGCGCGTCTTGCTTGGGCCTCTCTCATGGAGGCCCTCTGTCAGACCCAGTGTTGACTTGTGTGAAGACGCTCCTCGGGGCGCGTCTTGCTTTGGCCTCTCTCCTGGAGGCGCTCAGTCAGACTGAGTGCTGACATGTGGCAAGACGCTCCTCGGGCCGCGTGTTGCTTGGGCTTCTCTCCTGGAGGCCCTCAGTCAGACCCATTGTTGACATGTGGCAAGACGCTCCTCGGGGCGCGTCTTGCTTGGGCTTCTCTCCTGGAGGCGCTCAAAAAGACCCAGTGTTGACATGTGGCAAGACGCTCCTCCGGGCGCATCTTGCTCGGGCCTCTCTCCTGGAGGCCCTCAGTCAGACCCATTGTTGACATGTGGCAAGACGCTCCTCGGGGCGCGTCTTGCTTGGGCCTCTCTCCTGGAGGCGCTCAGTCAGACCGAGTGCTGACATAAGGCAAGACGCTCCTCGGGGCGCGTCTTGCTGGGGCCTCTCTCCTGGAGGCGCTCAGTCAGACCCAGTGCTGACATGTGGCAAGACGCTCCTCGGGGCGCGTCTTGCTTGGGCCTCTCTCCTGGAGGCGCTCAGTCAGACTGAGTAGTGACATGTGGCCTGACGCTCCTCGGGGCGCGTCTTGCTTGGGCCTCTCTCCTGGAGGCGCTCAGTCAGACCCAGTGGTGACATGTGGCAAGACACTCCTCGAACGCGTCTTGCTTGGGCCTCTCTCCTGGAGGCCCTCTGTCAGACCCAGTGTTGACATGTGTCAAGACGCTCCTCGGGGCGCGTCTTGCTTGGACCTCTCTCCCTGAGGCGCTCAGTCAGACCCAGTGTTGACATTTGGCAAGACACTCCTCGGGGCGCGTCTTGCTTGGGCCTCTCTCCAGAAGGCCCTCAATCAGACCCAGTGTTGACACGTGGCAAGACGCTCCTCGTGGCGCGTCTTGCTTGGGCCTCTCTCCTGGAGGCGCTCAGTCAGACCGAGTAGTGACATGTGGCAAGACGCTCCTCGGGGCGCGTCTTGCTTGGGCCTCTCTCCTGGAGGCGCTCAAACAGACCGAGTAGTGACATGTGGCAAGACGCTCCTCGGGGCGCGTCTTGCTGGGGCTTCTCTCATGGAGGCACTCAGTCAGATCCAGTGTTGACATGTGGCAAGACGCTCCTCGGGGCGCGTCTTGCTTGGACCTCTCTCCCTGAGGCGCTCAGTCAGACCGAGTAGTGACATGTGGCAAGACGCTCCTCGGGGCGCGTCTTGCTTGGACCTCTCTCCCTGAGGCGCTCAGTCAGACCCAGTGTTGACATTTGGCAAGACACTCCTCGGGGCGCGTCTTGCTTGGGCCTCTCTCCAGAAGGCCCTCAATCAGACCCAGTGTTGACACGTGGCAAGACGCTCCTCGGGGCGCGTCTTGCTTGGGCCTCTCTCCTGGAGGCACTCAGTCAGACTGAGTAGTGACATGTGGCCTGACGCTCCTCGGGGCGCGTGTTGCTTGGGCCTCTCTCCTGGAGGCGCTCAGTCAGACCAAGTGGTGACATGTGGCAAGACACTCCTCGGGGCGCGTCTTGCTTGGGCCTCTCTCCTGGAGGCCCTCTGTCAGACCCAGTGTTGTCATTTGGCAAGACACTCCTCGGGGCGCGTCTTGCTTGGGCCTCTCTCCAGAAGGCCCTCAATCAGACCCAGTGTTGACACGTGGCAAGACGCTCCTCGGGGCGCGTCTTGCTTGGGCCTCTCTCCTGGAGGCACTCAGTCAGACTGAGTAGTGACATGTGGCCTGACGCTCCTCGGGGCGCGTGTTGCTTGGGCCTCTCTCCTGGAGGCGCTCAGTCAGACCAAGTGGTGACATGTGGCAAGACACTCCTCGCGGCGCGTCTTGCTTGGGCCTCTCTCCTGGAGGCCCTCTGTCAGACCCAGTGTTGACATGTGGCAAGACACTCCTCAGGGCGCGTCTTGCTTGGGCCTCTCTCATGGAGGCCCTCTGTCAGACCGAGTGTTGACATGTGGCAAGACTCTCCTCGGGGCAAGTCTTGCTTGGGCTTCTCTCATGGAGGCCCTCAGTCAGACCCAGTGTTGACATGTGTCAAGACGCTCCTCGGGGCGTGTCTTGCTTGGGCCTCTCTCCTGGAGGCGCTCAGTCAGACCCAGTGTTGACATGTGGCAAGACGCTCCTCGGGGCGCGTCTTGCTTGGGCCTCTCTCCTGGAGGCGCTCAGTCAGACCCAGTGTTGACATGTGGCAAGACGCTCCTCGGGGCACGTCTTGCTTGGGCCTCTCTCCTGGAGGCGCTCAGTCAGACCGAGTAGTGACATGTGGCAAGACGCTCCTCGGGGTGCGTCTTGCTTGGACCTCTCTCCTGGAGGCGCTCGGTTAGACCGAGTAGTGACATGTCGCAAGACGCACCTCGGGGCGCGTCTTGCTTGGGCCTCTCTCCTGGAGGCGCTCAGTCAGACCGAGTGCTGACATAAGGCAAGATGCTCCTCGGGGCGCGTCTTGCTTGGGCCTCTCTCCTGGAGGCGCTCAGTCAGACCCAGTGGTGACATGTGGCAAGACGCTCCTCGGGGCGCATCTTGCTTGGGCCTCTCTCCTGGAGGCGCTCAGTCAGACCCAGTGTTGACACGTGGCAAGACGCTCCTCGGGGTGCGTCTTGCTTTGGCCTCTCTCCTGGAGCCGCTCAGTCAGACCCAGTGTTGACATATGGCAAGACACTCCTCGCGGCGCGTCTTGCTTGGGCCTCTCTCATGGAGGCCCTCTGTCAGACCCAGTGTTGACATGTGTCAAGACGCTCCTCGGGGCGCGTCTTGCTTTGGCCTCTCTCCTGGAGGCGCTCAGTCAGACCGGGTGCTGACATGTGGCAAGAAGCTCCTCGGGGCGCGTGTTGCTTGGGCTTCTCTCCTGGAGGCCCTCAGTAAGACCCATTGTTGACATGTGGCAAGACGCTCCTCGGGGCGCGTCTTGCTTGGGCCTCTCTCCAGAAGGCCCTCAATCAGACCCAGTGTTGACACGTGGCAAGACGCTCCTCGGGGCGCGTCTTGCTTGGGCCTCTCTCCTGGGGACGCTCAGTCAGACTGAGTAGTGACATGTGGCCTGATGCTCCTCGGGGCGCATCTTGCTTGGGCCTCTCTCCTGGAGGCGCTCAGTCAGACCGAGTGCTGACATGTGGAAAGACGCTCCTCGGGGCGCGTCTTGCTTGGGCTTCTCTCCTGGAGGCGCTCAGAAAGACCCAGTGTTGACATGTGACAAGACGCTCCTCGGGGCGCGTCTTGCTTGGGCCTCTCTCCTGGAGGCGCTCAGTCAGACCCAGTGGTGACATGTGGCAAGACACTCCTCGGAGCGCATCTTGCTTGGGCCTCTCTCCTGGAGGCCCTCTGTCAGACCCAGTGTTGGCATGTGGCAAGACGCTCCTCAGGGCGCGTCTTGGTTGGGCCTCTCTCCTGGAGGCGCTCAGTCAGACCCAGTGGTGACATGTGGCAAGACGCTCCTCGGGGCGTGTATTGCTTGGGCCTCTCTCCTGGATGCCCTCTGTCAGACCGAGTGTTGACATGTGGCAAGACTCTCCTCGGGGCGCGTCTTGCTTGGGCTTCTCTCATGGAGGCCCTCAGTCAGACCCAGTGTTGACATGTGTCAAGACGCTCCTCGGGGCGTGTCTTGCTTGGGCCTCTCTCCTGGAGGCGCTCAGTCAGACCCAGTGTTGACATGTGGCAAGACGCTCCTCGGGGCGCGTCTTGCTTGGGCCTCTCTCCTGGAGGCGCTCAAACAGACCGAGTAGTGACATGTGGCAAGACGCTCCTCGGGGCGCGTCATGCTGGGGCTTCTCTCATGGAGGCACTCAGTCAGATCCAGTGTTGACATGTGGCAAGACGCTCCTCGGGGCGCGTCTTGCTTGGACCTCTCTCCCTGAGGCGCTCAGTCAGACCGAGTAGTGACATGTGGCAAGACGCTCCTCGGGGCGCGTCTTGCTTGGACCTCTCTCCCTGAGGCGCTCAGTCAGACCCAGTGTTGACACGTGGCAAGACGCTCCTCGGGGCGCGTCTTGCTTGGGCCTCTCTCCTGGAGGCACTCAGTCAGACTGAGTAGTTACATGTGGCCTGACGCTCCTCGGGGCGCGTGTTGCTTGGGCCTCTCTCCTGGAGGCGCTCAGTCAGACCAAGTGGTGACATGTGGCAAGACACTCCTCGGGGCGCGTCTTGCTTGGGCCTCTCTCCTGGAGGCCCTCTGTCAGACCCAGTGTCTACATGTTGCAAGACACTCCTCGGGGCGCGTCTTGCTTGGGCCTCTCTCATGGAGGCCCTCTGTCAGACCGAGTGTTGACATGTGGCAAGACTCTCCTCGGGGCGCGTCTTGCTTGGGCTTCTCTCATGGAGGCCCTCAGTCAGACCCAGTGTTGACATGTGTCAAGACGCTCCTCGGGGCGTGTCTTGCTTGGGCCTCTCTCCTGGAGGCGCTCAAACAGACCGAGTAGTGACATGTGGCAAGACGCTCCTCGGGGCGCGTCTTGCTTGGACCTCTCTCCCTGAGGCGCTCAGTCAGACCGAGTAGTGACATGTGGCAAGACGCTCCTCGGGGCGCGTCTTGCTTGGACCTCTCTCCCTGAGGCGCTCAGTCAGACCCAGTGTTGACATTTGGCAAGACACTCCTCGGGGCGCGTCTTGCTTGGGCCTCTCTCCAGAAGGCCCTCAATCAGACCCAGTGTTGACACGTGGCAAGACGCTCCTCGGGGCGCGTCTCGCTTGGGCCTCTCTCCTGGAGGCACTCAGTCAGACTGAGTAGTGACATGTGGCCTGACGCTCCTCGGGGCGCGTGTTGCTTGGGCCTCTCTCCTGGAGGCGCTCAGTCAGACCAAGTGGTGACATGTGGCAAGACACTCCTCGGGGCGCGTCTTGCTTGGGCCTCTCTCCTGGAGGCCCTCTGTCAGACCCAGTGTTGACATTTGGCAAGACACTCCTCGGGGCGCGTCTTGCTTGGGCCTCTCTCCAGAAGGCCCTCAATCAGACCCAGTGTTGACACGTGGCAAGACGCTCCTCGGGGCGCGTCTTGCTTGGGCCTCTCTCCTGGAGACACTCAGTCAGACTGAGTAGTGACATGTGGCCTGACGCTCCTCGGGGCGCGTGTTGCTTGGGCCTCTCTCCTGGAGGCACTCAGTCAGACCAAGTGGTGACATGTGGCAAGACACTCCTCGGGGCGCGTCTAACTTGGGCCTCTCTCCTGGAGGCCCTCTGTCAGACCCAGTGTTGACATGTGGCAAGACACTCCTCAGGGCGCGTCTTGCTTGGGCCTCTCTCATGGAGGCCCTCTGTCAGACCGAGTGTTTACATGTGGCAAGACTCTCCTCGGGGCGCGTCTTGCTTGGGCTTCTCTCATGGAGGCCCTCAGTCAGACCCAGTGTTGACATGTGTCAAGACGCTCCTCGGGGCGTGTCTTGCTTGGGCCTCTCTCCTGGAGGCGCTCAGTCAGACCCAGTGTTGACATGTGGCAAGACGCTCCTCGGGGCGCGTCTTGCTTGGGCCTCTCTCCTGGAGGCGCTCAAACAGACCGAGTAGTGACATGTGGCAAGACGGTCCTCGGGGCGCGTCTTGCTGGGGCTTCTCTCTTGGAGGCACTCAGTCAGATCCAGTGTTGACATGTGGCAAGACGCTCCTCGGGGCGCGTCTTGCTTGGACCTCTCTCCCTGAGGCGCTCAGTCAGACCGAGTAGTGACATGTGGCAAGACGCTCCTCGGGGCGCGTCTTGCTTGGACCTCTCTCCCTGAGGCGCTCAGTCAGACCCAGTGTTGACATTTGGCAAGACACTCCTCGGGGCGCGTCTTGCTTGGTCCTCTCTCCAGAAGGCCCTCAATCAGACCCAGTGTTGACATGTGGCAAGACACTCCTCGGGGCGCGTCTTGCTTGGGCCTCTCTCCTGGAGGCCCTCTGTCAGACCCAGTGTTGACATGTGGAAAGATACTCCTCAGGGCGCGTCGTGCTTGGGCCTCTCTCATGGAGGCCCTCTGTCAGACCCAGTGTTGACATGTGTGAGGACGCTCCTCGGGGCGCGTCTTGCTTTGGCCTCTCTCCTGGAGACGCTCAGTCAGACCGAGTGCTGACATGTGGCAAGAAGCTCCTCGGGGCGCGTCTTGCTTGGGCTTCTCTCCTGGAGGCCCTCAGTAAGACACATTGTTGACATGTGGCAAGACGCTCCTCGGGGCGCGTCTTGCTTGGGCCTCTCTCCTGGAGGCGCTCAGTCAGACCCAGTGTTGACACGTGGCAAGACGCTCCTCGGGGCGCGTCTTGCTTGGGCCTCTCTCCTGGAGGCGCTCAGTCAGACCAAGTGGTGACATGTGGCAAGACACTTCTCGGGGCGCGTCTTGCTTGGGCCTCTCTCCTGGAGGCCCTCTGTCAGACCCAGTGTTGACATGTGGCAAGACACTCCTCGGGGCGCGTCTTGCTTGGGCCTCTCTCATGGAGGCCCTCTGTCAGACCCAGTGTTGACATGTGTCAAGACACTCCTCGGGGCGCGTCTTGCTTGGGCCTCTCTCATGGAGGCCCTCTGTCAGACCCAGTGTTGACTTGTGTCAAGACGCTCCTCCGGGCACATCTTGCTTGGTCCTCTCTCCTGGAGGCCCTCAGTCAGACCCATTGTTGACATGTGGCAAGACGCTCCTCGGGGCGCGTCTTGCTTGGGCCTCTCTCCTGGAGGCGCTCAGTCAGACCGAGTGCTGACATAAGGCAAGACGCTCCTCGGGGCGCGTCTTGCTGGGGCCTCTCTCCTGGAGGCGCTCAGTCAGACCCAGTGCTGACATGTGGCAAGACGCTCCTCGGGGCGCGTCTTGCTTGGGCCTCTCTCCTGGAGGCGCTCAGTCAGACTGAGTAGTGACATGTGGCCTGAGGCTCCTCGGGGCGTGTCTTGCTTGGGCCTCTCTCCTGGAGGCGCTCAGTCAGACCCAGTGGTGACATGTGGCAAGACACTCCTCGAACGCGTCTTGCTTGGGCCTCTCTCCTGGAGGCCCTCTGTCAGACCCAGTGTTGACATGTGGCAAGACAATCCTCGGGGCGCGTCTTGCTTGGGCTTCTCTCCTGGAGGCGCTCAGACAGACCCAGTGTTGACATGTGACAAGACGCTCCTCGGGGCGCGTCTTGCTTGGGCCTCTCTCCTGGAGGCGCTCAGTCAGAACCAGAGGTGACATGTGGCAAGACGCTCCTCGGGGCGCGTCTTGCTTGGGCCTCTCTCCTGGAGGCCCTCTGTCAGACCCAGTGTTGACATGTGGCAAGACGCTCCTCCGGGCGCATCTTGCTTGGGCCTCTCTCCTGGAGGCCCTCAGTCAGACCCATTGTTGACATGTGGCAAGACGCTCCTCGGGGCGCGTCTTGCTTGGGCCTCTCTCCTGGAGGCGCTCAGTAAGACCGAGTGCTGACATAAGGCAAGACGCTCCTCGGGGCGCTCATTGCTTGGGCCTCTCTCCTGAATGCCCTCTGTCAGACCGAGTGTTGACATGTGGCAAGACTCTCCTCGGGGCGCGTCTTGCTTGGGCTTCTCTCATGGAGGCCCTCAGTCCGACCCAGTGTTGACATGTGTCAAGACGCTCCTCGGGGCGTGTCTTGCTTGGGCCTCTCTCCTGGAGGCGCTCAGTTAGACCCAGTGTTGACATGTGGCAAGACGCTCCTCTGGGCGCGTCTTGCTTGGGCTTCTCTCCTGGAGGCCCTCAGTCAGATTCATTGTTGACATGAGGCAAGACGCTCCTCGGGGCACGTCTTGCTTGGGCCTCTCTCCTGGAGGCGCTCAGTCAGACCGAGTAGTGACATGTGGCAAGACGCTCCTCGGGGCGCGTCTTGCTTGGACCTCCCTCCTGGAGGCGCTCAGTCAGACTGAGTAGTGACATTTGGCAAGACGCTCCTCGGGGCGCGTCTTGCTTGGGCCTCTCTCCTGGAGGCGCTCAGTCAGACCGAGTGCTGACATAAGGCAAGACGCTCCTCGGGGCGCGTCTTGCTTGGGCCTCTCTCCTGGAGGCGCTCAGTCAGAACCAGAGGTGACATGTGGCAAGACGCTCCTCGGGGCGCGTCTTGCTTGGGCCTCTCTCCTGGAGGCCCTCTGTCAGACCCATTGTTGACATGTGGCAAGACGCTCCTCCGGGCGCATCTTGCTTGGGCCTCTCTCCTGGAGACCCTCAGTCAGACCCATTGTTGACATGTGGCAAGACGCTCCTCGGGGCGCATCTTGCTTGGGCTTCTCTCCTGGAGGCCCTCAGTCAGACCCATTGTTGACATGTGGCAAGACACTCCTCGGGGCGCGTCTTGCTTGGGCTTCTCTCCTGGAGGCGCTCAGACAGACCCAGTGTTGACATGTGACAAGACGCTCCTCGGGGCGCGTCTTGCTTGGGCCTCTCTCCTGGAGGCGCTCAGTCAGAACCAGAGGTGACATGTGGCAAGACGCTCCTCGGGGCGCGTCTTGCTTGGGCCTCTCTCCTGGAGGCCCTCTGTCAGACCCAGTGTTGACATGTGGCAAGACGCTCCTCCGGGCGCATCTTGCTGGGGCCTCTCTCCTGGAGGCCCTCAGTCAGACCCATTGTTGACATGTGGCAAGACGCTCCTCGGGGCGCGTCTTGCTTGGGCCTCTCTCCTGGAGGCGCTCAGTAAGACCGAGTGCTGACATAAGGCAAGACGCTCCTCGGGGCGCTCATTGCTTGGGCCTCTCTCCTGAATGCCCTCTGTCAGACCGAGTGTTGACATGTGGCAAGACTCTCCTCGGGGCGCGTCTTGCTTGGGCTTCTCTCATGGAGGCCCTCAGTCCGACCCAGTGTTGACATGTGTCAAGACGCTCCTCGGGGCGTGTCTTGCTTGGGCTTCTCTCCTGGAGGCCCTCAGTCAGACCCATTGTTGACATGTGGCAAGACGCTCCTCGGGGCATGTCTTCTTGGGCCTCTCTCCTGGAGGCGCTCAGTCAGACCGAGTAGTGACATGTGGCAAGACGCTCCTCGGGGCGCGTCTTGCTTGGACCTCCCTCCTGGAGGCGCTCAGTCAGACTGAGTAGTGACATTTGGCAAGACGCTCCTCGGGGCGCGTCTTGCTTGGGCCTCTCTCCTGGAGGCGCTCAGTCAGACCGAGTGCTGACATAAGGCAAGACGCTCCTCGGGGCGCGTCTTGCTGGGGCCTCTCTCCTGGAGGTGCTCAATCAGACCGAGTGGTGACACGTGGCAAGACGCTCCTCGGGGCGCGTCTTGCTTGGGCCTCTCTCCTGGAGGAGCTCAGTCAGACCCAGTGGTGACACGTGGCAAGACGCTCCTCGAGGCGCATCTTGCTTGGGCCTCTCTCCTGGAGGCGCTAAGTCAGACCCAGTGTTGACACGTGGCAAGACGCTCCTCGGGGCGCGTCTTGCTTGGGCCTCTCTCCTGGAGGCGCTCAGTCAGACACAGTGTTGACATGTGGCAAGACACTCCTCGGGGCGCGTCTTGCTTGGGCTTCTCTCATGGAGGCCCTCAGTAAGACCCATTGTTGACATGTGGAAAGAAGCTCCTCGGGGCGCGTCTTGCTTTGGCTTCTCTCCTGGAGGCCCTCAGTCAGACCCATTGTTGACATGTGGCAAGACGCTCCTCGGGGCGCGCATTGCTTGGGCCTCTCTCCTGGATGCCCTCTGTCAGACCCAGTGTTGACATGTGGCAAGACTCTCCTCGGGGCGCGTCTTGCTTGGGCTTCTCTCATGGAGGCCCTCAGTCAGACCCAGTGTTGACATGTGTCAAGACGCTCCTCGGGGCGTGTCTTGCTTGGGCCTCTCTCCTGGAGGCGCTCAGTCAGACCCATTGTTGACATGTGGCAAGACGCTCCTCGGGGCGCTTCTTGCTTGGGCTTCTCTCCTGGAGGCCCTCAGTCAGACCCATTGTTGACATGTGGCAAGACGCTCCTCGGGGCACGTGTTGCTTGGACCTCTCTCCTGGAGGCGCTCAGTCAGACCGAGTAGTGACATGTGGCAAGACGCTCCTCGGGGTATGTCTTGCTTGGGCCTCTCTCCTGGAGGCGCTCAATTAGACCCAGTGTTGACATGTGGCAAGACGCTCCTCGGGGCGCGTCTTGCTTGGGCTTCTCTCCTGGAGGCCCTCAGTGAGACCCATTGTTGACATGTGGCAAGAAGCTCCTCGGGGCGCTTCTTGCTTGGGCCTCTCTCCTGGAGGCGCTCAGTCAGACCGAGTGCTGACATGTGGCAAGACGCTCCTCGGGGCGCGTCTTGCTGGGGCCTCTCTCCTGGAGGCGCTCAGTCAGACCCAGTGTTGACATGTGGCCTGACGCTCCTCGGGGCGCGTCTTGCTTGGGCTTCTCTCCTGGAGGCCCTCAGTCAGACCCATTGTTGACATGTGGCAAGACGCTCCTCGGGGCACGTCTTGCTTGGGCCTCTCTCCTGGAGGTGCTCAGTCAGGACAGCTAGTGAGATTTGGCCAGATTCGGTTTGGGTCACCACGGGCCACCAGGTGGCACCAGGGGGCTCCAATTTGGGTTACTTTTCGAGTGCGCTAAAACGAATGGCTCATTTTGGGCTACTTTGAGGGCGGTCCCGTGCCCGGGTCTGGGCCCGCCCAGGGGGCCGTCCTCAATTCGGGCTACTTTGTCGGTGTGCCGATTGGAGGCTCCATTTGGGTTACTTTGGAAAAAGTCCCAAATTGGAGGCCTCCATTTTGGGTTACTTTTGAAGAAGCACCATTTTGGGTTACTTTTGAACAAGACCCAAATTGGAGGCCTCCATTTTGGGTTACTTTTGAAGAAGACCCAAATTGGAGGCCTCCATTTTGGGTTACTTTTGAAGAAGCACCAAAATGGAGCCTCCATTTTGGGTTACTTTTGAAAAAGACCCAAATTGGAGGCCTCCATTTTGGGTTACTTTGGAAGAAGACCCAAATTGGAGCCTCCATTTTGGGTTACTTTTGAAGAAGCCCCAAAATGGAGGCCTACATTTCGGGCTTCTTTTGCATGTAGTTGAAAGTAACCCAAATTGAAGGCTTCCTTAATTGAAAAATTCAGTTTGGGTTACTTTAGAAGAAGACCCAAATTGGAGGCCTCCATTTTGGGTTACTTTGGAAGAAGCACCAAAATGGAGCCTCCATTTTGGGTTACTTTTGAAGAAGCACCAAAATGGAGCCTCCATTTTGGGTTACTTTAGAAGAAGACCCAAATTGGAGGCCTCCATTTTGGGTTACTTTTAAAGAAGCACCAAAATGGAGCCTCCATTTTGGGTTACTTTGGAAGAAGACCCAAATTGGAGGCCTCCATTTTGGGTTACTTTTGAAGAAGACCCAAATTGGAGGGCTCCATTTTGGGTTACTTTTGAAGAAGCACCAAAATGGAGCCTCCATTTTGGGTTACTTTTGAAGAAGCCCCAAAATGGAGGCCTACATTTCGGGCTTCTTTTGCATGTAGTTGAAAGTAACCCAAATTGAAGGCTTCCTTAATTGAAAAATTCAGTTTGGGTTACTTTAGAAGAAGACCCAAATTGGAGGCCTCCATTTTGGGTTACTTTGGAAGAAGACCCAAATTGGAGGCCTCCATTTTGGGTTACTTTTGAAGAAGCACCAAAATGGAGCCTCCATTTTGGGTTACTTTTGAAGAAGCACCAAAATGGAGCCTCCATTTTGGGTTACTTTAGAAGAAGACCCAAATTGGAGGCCTCCATTTTGGGTTACTTTTGAAGAAGCACCAAAATGGAGCCTCCATTTTGGGTTACTTTGGAAGAAGACCCAAATTGGAGGGCTCCATTTTGGGTTACTTTTGAAGAAGCACCAAAATGGAGGCCTACATTTCGGGCTTCTTTTGCATGTAGTTGAAAGTAACCCAAATTGAAGGCTTCCTTAATTGAAAAATTCAGTTTGGGTTACTTTAGAAGAAGACCCATATTGGAGGCCTCCATTTTGGGTTACTTTGAAAGAAGACCCAAATTGGAGGCCTCCATTTTGGGTTACTTTTGAAGAAGCACCAAAATGGAGCCTCCATTTTGGGTTACTTCAGAAGAAGCCCCAAAATGGAGACTCCGGTTTCCCCCCCAAGAGGGACACACACACACACACACACACACACACGCACACGCACACGCACACGCACACGCACACGCACACGCACACACACACACACACACACAAATCCAATCCTATTCAGCCATAGTTACGGGTGAGCTCCTTGTGAAACCTGGCCCCACCCTATCATGTGATTTCCTGAGGTCAGATGGGCCAAGATGTGAGTGGGCGTTAAGTCATCTGGGAAGGCATCTCAAAACTGGATTATAGATGGCAGACAGTTGGTGTCGTAAACCACCGCCTCTTTTCAAAGATGGTTGCTCACAGTGGATGTAAATGGCTTCTTTCACTCCTCTTTCAAACCATCTGTCCTCTCTGTCCAAACTGTGAACATTGTCATCCTGGAGTGACCTTTGTCCTTTTGATGCAGATGAACTGCTGAGTCCTGTCCCGTGGAGGTGGCTCTTCTATGTTGTTCCTTTGTTGTGCTACTTCATTTACTATTAAGACAAGAAGCCCAAATTGGAGACTCCATTTCGGGCTTCTTTTGCATGTAGTTGAAAGTAACCCAAATTGAAGGCTTCATTAATTGAAGAATTCATTTTGGGCTACTTTTGCATGTATGGAAAAGTAACCCAAAATGAATGGCTCATTTTGGGCTACTTTTGCATGTTGTAAAAGTAACCCAAAATGAATGGCTCATTTTGGGCTACTTTTCTATATATGCAAAAGTAGCCCAAAATGAGCCATTCATTTTGGGTTACTTTTCCATGTTGTAAAAGTAACCCAAAATGAATGACTCATTTTGGGCTACTTTCCATACATGGAAAAGTAGCCCAAAATGAATGCTTCATTAATTGAAGAATTCAGTTTGGGTTACTTTAGAAGAAGACCCAAATTGGAGGCCTCCATTTTGGGTTACTTTGGAAGAAGACCCAAATTGGAGGCTTCCTTAATTGAAGAATTCAGTTTGGGTTACTTTAGAAAAAGTCCCAAAATGGAGGCCTCCATTTTGGGTTACTTTGAAAGAAGACCCAAATTGGAGGCCTCCATTTTGGGTTACTTTTGAAAGAGCACCAAAATGGAGCCTCCATTTTGGGTTACTTTGAAAGAAGACCCAAATTGGAGGCCTCCATTTTGGGTTACTTTTGAAGAAGCACCAAAATGGAGCATTCATTTTGGGTTACTTTGGAAGAAGACCCAAATTGGAGGCCTACAATTCAGGCTTCTTTTGCATGTAGTTGAATGTAACCCAAATTGAATGCTTCCTTAATTGACAAATTTAGTTTGGGTTACTTTTGAAGAAGCCCCAAACTGGAGGCCCCCATTTCCTCCATTTTGGGTTACTTTAGAAGAAGACCCAAATTGGAGGCCTCCATTTTGGGTTACTTTTGAAGAAGCACCAAAATGGAGCCTCCATTTTGGGTTACTTTTGAAGAAGACCCAAATTGGAGGCCTACATTTCGGGCTTCTTTTGCATGTAGTTGAAAGTAACCCAAATTGAATGCTTCCTTAATTGACAAATTTAGTTTGGGTTACTTTAGAAGAAGACCCAAATTGGAGGCCTCCATTTTGGGTTACTTTTGAAGAAGCACCAAAATGGAGCATTCATTTTGGGTTACTTTTGAAGAAGCACCAAAATGGAGCATTCATTTTGGGTTACTTTTGAAGAAGCACCAAAATGGAGGCCCCCATTTCCTCCATTTTGGGTTACTTTAGAAGAAGCCCCAAACTGGAGGCCCCCATTTCCTCCATTTTGGGTTACTTTAGAAGAAGACCCAAATTGGAGGCCTCCATTTTGGGTTACTTTTGAAGAAGCCCCAAACTGGAGGCCCCCATTTCCTCCATTTTGGGTTACTTTTGAAGAAGCCCCAAACTGGAGGCCCCCATTTCCTCCATTTTGGGTTACTTTAGAAGAAGACCCAAATTGGAGGCCTCCATTTTGGGTTACTTTTGAAGAAGCCCCAAACTGGAGGCCCCCATTTCCTCCATTTTGGGTTACTTTAGAAGAAGACCCAAATTGGAGGCCTCCATTTTGGGTTACTTTTGAAGAAGCCCCAAACTGGAGGCCCCCATTTCCTCCATTTTGGGTTACTCTAGAAGAAGACCCAAATTGGAGGCCCCCATTTCCTCCATTTTGGGTTACTTTAGAAGAAGCCCCAAACTGGAGGCCCCCATTTCCTACATTTTGGGTTACTTTAGAAGAAGACCCAAATTGGAGGCCTCCATTTTGGGTTACTTTTGAAGAAGCCCCAAACTGGAGGCCCCCATTTCCTCCATTTTGGGTTACTTTTGAAGAAGCACCAAAATGGAGGCCCCCATTTCCTCCATTTTGGGTTACTTTAGAAGAAGCCCCAAACTGGAGGCCCCCATTTCCTCCATTTTGGGTTACTTTAGAAGAAGACCCAAATTGGAGGCCTCCATTTTGGGTTACTTTTGAAGAAGCCCCAAACTGGAGGCCCCCATTTCCTCCATTTTGGGTTACTCTAGAAGAAGACCCAAATTGGAGGCCTTCATTTTGGGTTACTTTTGAAGAAGTACCAAAATGGAGGCCCCCATTTCCTCCATTTTGGGTTACTTTAGAAGAAGCCCCAAACTGGAGGCCCCCATTTCCTCCATTTTGGGTTACTTTTGAAGAAGCCCCAAACTGGAGGCCCCCATTTCCTCCATTTTGGGTTACTTTTGAAGAAGCACCAAAATGGAGGCCCCCATTTCCTCCATTTTGGGTTACTTTAGAAGAAGACCCAAATTGGAGGCCTCCATTTTGGGTTACTTTTGAAGAAGCCCCAAACTGGAGGCCCCCATTTCCTCCCCTTTGGGTTACTTTAGAAGAAGACCCAAATTGGAGGCCTTCATTTTGGGTTATTTTAGAAGAACCCCCAAAATGGAGTCTCCATTTTGGGCCTGGTGACCTTTGTGACTTCATTTGACCCTGTTAGGGAAACGTTCAGATCACTTACAACCCCATAGACTATACGTTCATGTGATGTTTCAGCCTGATTGGACCTTATTTTCACACAAATGGACCCAGAAATATGTGAAATTGTGCTTTGTGAAACATAATTCTGGGTGCCATTTAAAGCCCATAAGTGCTTATGACTCCATTCCTTTTTGTGTTAGTAGGGGCTGTTAATTGGAGCATTTTAAAACCAACATGACCTCTCTAGGATATTCAGAAGCCAAGTTATAAGCCCACAAAGGTGTGTTACGAACCACACCTTTAAAGAAGAAGTGATCCAATGACCTTTGTGACAACATTTGTCCCCCTACGGAATGTGCTATCATCATGAAACACATGATTCATTTACAACTCAATAGATTGTACCTTCCTGTGATGTTTCAGCCTGATTGAAGCTTTTTTCAGAGAACTGGACCCATAATAATGTGAACTTGTGCTTGGTGCAACATAGGTCTGGGTGCCATTTAAAAACTGTACATCCTATCCACTCCATTCCTTCTCTTCTAGATACAGACCATTGATTGGAGTATTTTAAAACCAGCCTGACCTCTCTAGGATATTCAGAAGCCAAGTAATAAGCCCACAATGGTGTAACCAGACACCTGACTATATCTGCTTGGACAAGCGTCCCCTAAGGGCGCTCAAAAAGGTCCGACGGCATCGATTTCGACGTGCGTTGATGAGATGGTAGCCGGGATGCACCACCCCAAATTTCGTGCGGCTACGCCAAACCGAATTCAAACGGCGGCCCAAAAGTGTTAAAATTTAGCTCAGGCTTCATTTGCGGCCTTCTGCCACTTGAGCCCCTTTTTGGCCACCGTTCGGCCCCCGTTGGTCCGAGGCGCACGAAATTTTTTTTGGTGCATCCCAGCACTGCCCCGAACCAAAGATTTCGAATTCGTGCCGGTCGCATCGTGTTAAGCGTCCCTTTGGGGCCGGAGGGCAGTTTTCCCTCCATTTCTGCCATATGCTCGGCAAATTGGCATTTCTCAACCGATTTTCACCAAACAAACATCGATTTGGCATGCCGCCGTCACCCCGATCTAGCCCAGGCAGTTTGGTAGCCGTAGCTTGTTGTTCCGGTGCTGTTCTGGGTCAGAGGTCAGAGAAAATGATGGATTTGGGCTATTTTGGGGCTGAAAAACATGGTTCTCCTCAACCTAGAGACTTGAAACTGAGAATGTTTCTTTAAATAGCTGACAGCTACAACATATGCAGTTTTCAAGTTGCTGGCTTATTCAGAAGGGTCAAGGTTCACAGCCTCATGGTACATGCAGCCAAAATGATGGATTTGGGCTGTTTTGGAGCTGAAAAACATGGTTCTGCTCAACCTAGAGACTTGAAACTCACACATTTCCTTTAGATAGCTGACAGCTACCACATACGTCGAGCTCGTGCCGGTCGCATCGTGCTAAGCGTCCGTTTGGGGCCTGAGGGCAGTTTTCCCTCCATTTTGCCATGTGCTCGGCAAAGTGGCGTTTCTCAACCGATTTTCACCAAACAAACGTCGATTTGGCATGCCGCCGTCACCCCGAGCTCGCCCAGGCAGTTTGGTAGCCGTAGCTTGTTGTTCCGGTGCTGTTCTGGGTCAGAGGTCAGAGAAAATGATGGATTTGGGCTATTTTGGGGCTGAAAAACAGGGTTCTCCTCAACCTAGAGACTTGAAACTGAGAATGTTTCTTTAAATAGCTGACAGCTACAACATATGCAGTTTTCAAGTTGCTGGCTTATTCAGAAGGGTCAAGGTTCACAGCCTCATGGTACATGCAGCCAAAATGATGGATTTGGGCTGTTTTGGAGCTGAAAAACATGGTTCTGCTCAACCTAGAGACTTGAAACTCACACATTTCCTTTAGATAGCTGACAGCTACCACATACGTCGAGCTCGTGCCGGTCGCATCGTGCTAAGCGTCCGTTTGGGGCCTGAGGGCAGTTTTCCCTCCATTTTGCCATGTGCTCGGCAAAGTGGCGTTTCTCAACCGATTTTCACCAAACAAACGTCGATTTGGCATGCCGCCGTCACCCCGAGCTCGCCCAGGCAGTTTGGTAGCCGTAGCTTGTTGTTCCGGTGCTGTTCTGGGTCAGAGGTCAGAGAAAATGATGGATTTGGGCTATTTTGGGGCTGAAAAACAGGGTTCTCCTCAACCTAGAGACTTGAAACTGAGAATGTTTCTTTAAATAGCTGACAGCTACAACATATGCAGTTTTCAAGTTGCTGGCTTATTCAGAAGGGTCAAGGTTCACAGCCTCATGGTACATGCAGCCAAAATGATGGATTTGGGCTGTTTTGGAGCTGAAAAACATGGTTCTGCTCAACCTAGAGACTTGAAACTCACACATTTCCTTTAGATAGCTGACAGCTACCACATACGTCGAGCTCGTGCCGGTCGCATCGTGCTAAGCGTCCGTTTGGGGCCTGAGGGCAGTTTTCCCTCCATTTTGCCATGTGCTCGGCAAAGTGGCGTTTCTCAACCGATTTTCACCAAACAAACGTCGATTTGGCATGCCGCCGTCACCCCGAGCTAGCCCAGGCAGTTTGGTAGCCGTAGCTCTTTGTTTCGGTGCTTTTACGAACCCCAGGTCGCCAGAGGTCACGCTCTTTTTGGCCACAGCTCCTCAAGGGAACGCCCGATCCGTCCCGTTTTTGGAGAGGCGGTCCCCGTGGTGCCAAGCAATCATAATCCGCTGTCAAAATTTAAAAAAAAAAAAAAAGTCGTGTCTGAGTTTGCCCAAAAAATGCCCTCTTAGACCCATCGCCTCAAAGAGGACTTGTGTTTTCCTGGTTGAAAGTGGAAAGGAAAAGTTCTGCTGGCGCCAGCGACGCCATCTTCGGATATGTTGTTCGGGGGCCAAGCACGAGTCCATCCGAGGTGGTTTGGTGCCAAAATATTTTGTGGTTCCGGAGATATGGCCCCCCAAAGTGCGCGATTTTTGCAAGTTTACAATGGCGCAATTCTCGCGCCGTGAGGGCTATCGAAAAGACGAGTAGATTTTTGCGCTCGTACCGGACTTCCGAACCAGATAGTGTAAACAATTTTCGACTGCGCCCCCTAGTGGCCGAACTTGGTCAGTGAGCGACGTAGCGTGACGCAACTAAAATATTATGATTCGGCATGTCCTTCTTTACAACATATGTGAATTTCATGTCCCTACGTGGAACTTAACTATTTTTAATGAATTAAAAGCAACCGGCAAAACCCTAGGCCCGAAACCACGATTTTTAGACCCTTTTTGGCCGCCGTTCGGCCATCGTTGATCCGAGGCGCCCGAAAACTCTTCTGGTGCATCCCAGCACTGGCCCGAACCACAGATTTCGAATTCGTGCCGGTCGCATCGTGCTAAGCGTCCGTTTGGAGCCGGACGGCAGTTTTCCCTCCGTTTTTCCCGCCTTTTTGCCATGTGCTCGGCAAAGTGGCATTTCTCAACCGATTTTCACCAAACAAACGTCGATTTGGCATGCCGCCGTCACCCAGAGCTAGCTCAGGCAGTTTGGTAGCCGTAGCTCGTTGTTCTGGTGCTGTTCTGGGTCAGAGGTCAGAAAAAAGATGGATTTCAGCTAAAAACGGGGTTCTCTTCAACCTCCACACTTGACACTGATACTGTGTGCTCCTTGACCTCACAGGTCCATCATGTGTTCATTTCAGACAGATTGGAGCTTGTATCACAGGTTTTTCAACCAGAAATATGTGAAATTGTGCTTGGTGCGACATATTTCTGTGTGCCATTTAAAAACCATAAGTGCTGACGACTCCATTCCTTCTGCTGGTGATAGGGGCTGTTAATTGGAGTCATTTAAACCCAACCTGACCTCTCTAGGACATTCAGAAGCCAAGTTATGAGCCTCCAAAGGTGTATCCGGACATTTGTCTTTAAGGCAGAAGTGATCCGGTGACCTTTGTGACATCATCTGACCCCCTTAGGAATGTGCTATCATCATGAAACGTACAGATACCTTACAACTCAATAGATTCTACCCTCCTGTTGTGTTTCAGCCAGATTGGTCCTTGTTTTCACACAAAAGGAACCAACATTATGTGAAAATGTGCTTTGTGCGACATATTTCAGGGTGCTGTTTAAAAACCGTAAGTACTAATGACTCCATTCCTTCTGCTGGTGATAGGGGCTGTTAATTGCAGTCATTTAAACCCAACCTGACCTCTCTAGGACATTCAGAAGCCAAGTTATGAGCCTCCAAAGGTGTATGCGGACATTTTTCTTTAAGGCAGAAGTGATCCGGTGACCTTTGTGACATCATCTGACCCCCTTAGGAATGTGCTGTCATAATGAAACGTGCAGATCACTTACAACTCAATAGAATCTACCTTCCTGTTGTGTTTCATCCAGATTGGACCTTGTTTTCACACAAAAGGAACCAACATTATGTAAAAATGTGCTTTGTGCGACATATTTCAGGGTGCTGTTTAAAAACCGTAAGTGCTAATGACTCCATTCCTTCTGCTGGTGATAGGGGCTGTTAATTGGAGTCATTTAAACCCAACCTGACCTCTCTAGGACATTCAGAAGCCAAGTTATGAGCCTCCAAAGGGGTATCCGGACATTTTTCTTTAGGTGACACCATGCCCGGTGACCTTTGGGCCATGGTTTGACCCCCTTAGGAAGGTGCTATCATCATGAAAAGTTCAGATCACTTACAACTCAATAGATTCTACCTTTCTGTGGTGTTTCAGCCTGATTGAAGCTTTTTTCAGAGAACTGGACCCATAATAATGTGAAATTGTGCTTGGTGCAACATAGTTCTGGGTCCCATTTAAAACCCATAAGTGCTATTGACTTGATTCCTTTTTCTGGTAGTAGGGGCTGTTAATTGGAGCATTTTAAAACAGACCTGATCTCTCTAGGACATTCAGAAGAAAAGTTATAAGCCCACAGATGAGTGATACGAACCACGCCTTTAAAGAACAAGTGATCCGATGACCTTTGTGACACCATTTGACCACCTTAGGAATGAGCTATCATCATGAAACGTTGGAATCACTTATGACTAAAAAGATTCTACTTTCCTGTGGTGTTTCAGCCTGATTGAAGCTTTTTTCAGTGAACTGGACCCATAATAATGTGAAATTGTGCTTGGTGCAACATATTTCTGGGTCCCATTTAAAACCCATAAGTGCTATTGACTTAAGTCCTTTTTCTGCTAGTAGGGGCTGTTAATTGGAGTATTTTAAAACAGACCTGACCTCTCTAGGACATTCAGAAGCCAAGTTATAAGCCCACAGCTGCTGTTTTGGTGAGCAGGACGTCTCCGTTTTGGGTGTTTTTTGAAAGTAGCCCGAAATAAAGTGTATAGTGTCTGCCACCAAATCCAAAGTTCAGGTCTGAACGGGTGGGGGATGGGTGACGGACTCCACTTGACCCTTTGGTTCAGAACGGGTTACTTGTCTTCATTTTGGGACGCACGGGGGATGGGTGGAGACCCAGAAACATGTGAAACAGTGCTTTGTGTGACATAATTATGGGTGCCATTTAAAAACTGTACATCCTATCGACTCAATTCCTTCTGTTCTAGATACAGACCATTAATTGGAGTATTTTACAACAGACCTGACCTCTCTAGGACATTCAGAAGCCAAGTTATAAGCCCACAGCTGTTTTGGTGAGCAGCACGTCTCCGTTTTGGGCTAACTTTTGAAAGTAGCCCGAAATAAAGTGTATAGTGTCTGCCACTCAGTCAAAAGGTCAGGTCAGAACGGGTGGGGGATGGGCGACGGACTCCACTTGACCCTTTGGTTCAGAACGGGCTACTTTTCCTCCATTTTGGGACACATGGGGGGGGGCTGAGGTGGGCAGGTCAGCGGACCAGGGTTCAGAACGGGCTACTTTTCCTCCATTTTGGGACACATGGGGGTGGGGGGTGGGGGGGCTGAGGTGGGCAGGTCAGCCGACCAGGGTTCAGAACGGGCTACTTTTCCTCCATTTTGGGACACATGGGGGTGGGGGGTGGGGGGGCTGAGGTGGGCAGGTCAGCGGACCAATGGGAGGTCTCTGGGGTGGCGGCCTCACAACGGGTTACTTTGGGGAGGGGGAAGGTGTGGGGGGCTCTGCGGCAATGAATTCAGAAGGGGTGAGTTTTGGCGTGATACGGGTCACTTTTATATTTCTTGTCCGAGGGCTCCCCTAGTGTCCAAGTCCCAAAGTGAAGCAAAAGTAACCCATTCTGAGGCCAGGGGTGTGCCAAAATGTAGAAAGTAACCCAAATTTAAGGAGCCCGATTCCATTGGGGCCTCTTTTGACGCAAAGTATGCCAAAAAGCGCAATTTAGAATGCCCAAAGGGAACGGATTCCCATCAGCCTTTGTGTGTTGCATGACATCGAGATGTATTGACGTCTGTGTCAATACAGGACTCTCTATAAGCCAGGAGCTGGACGCTAACGACTCGTGCATGCGCCACACAAAAGGTAACCCGACTAACTACAAAACGCATATTGTGATGTAGAAAGTTGGCTCGACTGTTTGAATCAGCTGCAGCTGCGGTTTACTCACGAAGTGAATCGCACGCTTGTTAGAAGTACATTCGGAGCACTTAAAAAATACATCTCTCTCATCGAGTTCCGTCTCAGCATTCACCGGCTGATGGGCAAGAGCGTGACATGGGATCGCCAGGAACTTACTTAAGGACTATCATCTCATTTGGCATTTACTCACGGACCCAAGAAACCAGTTCCGAAAAATGGTCGAGAATTATAACTTGTCTAATAGCAACTGGAAGATATGTTGCGTCATAAGCCTCTGATGGTTCACAAGGTGCACGGTCCACTCGAAATCCTAATGCTGTATTTGTAGTACATACACTAAGTCTTCTCTGTTGATGTCAGACTAGAGTTTTATTAGAGTTTTACTTTGCAACAGTGGGATTCGAGCAATTGATCTGTATATTTTTAATAATGCACAATGCTACTATTCCTAGGCTGAATGTATGACATGGCTCTTATGTATCATTATGTATCGTTTCCATTAAGTACTAATTTAAATAAAGTCCCTCTGTCCTCAGTGCTAGGTTGTGGGTTTAATACACATTATTATAATCAACCTGTTGAATAGTATAATAACAATATTCCTGTAAAAGTCATTTAAAAAATGAACAACCTCAGTTCTGTGAAAGAACATCATGTCTCTGATGTGTACACTGCAGGCCTGACCGGGGTTTGCACGCAAGGGCCTGTGTGTGTGTGTGTGTGTGTGTGTGTGCGTGCGTGCGTGTGTGTGTGTGTGTGTGTGTGTGTGTGTGTGTGTGTGTGTGTGTGTGTGTGTGTGTGTGTGTGTGTGTGTGTGTGTGTGTGAAACAAATAAAGATAAATATAGCTAGTGCGGCCACGAGCGGTCGTGCAGGGTAGAGGCTGCGCGAAAACGCCTCTAAAACAAGCGTGTGCCCACGCCCGATCCGTGGAAGCACGTAGAACTAGCAAACGTACTAGCAGAAATCAACGATTGCACACGGGTCATTGAGTGTGTACAGGGTTCGTCTGTGTGTGTGGCATTGGGCAATCTAGCGGCAACCGAGTGGCCTGAAGGCGGAACCAGCCAACCCGTCGCCCTCACCATCGTTGTGCTTCGATATGAACTATAATAAATCCAGTGTTGTAGCGACTGCAGCCAGCGCCGTCGCGCAACTCGTGTCGGTGTTATCTCTCGATACTTTCGTTGGTATTCAAGCGTATGCAGAATCTATGGATCTGGTGAAGTTGCTTGTCACTAGCTTGCGCACATTTGATATGGCACTTTGCGCGAGACTCACACAACCTGCAGTGGCGACCGTCGCGTCAGTGCAAAGTTTTTCCGAAATATCGCTCGCAACATCGTTTGTCATTTGCTGTACACTGCGCACACTGGCCGCGAGGTCGCGGAGAGGGTCTTCGTTACGAGCTACTCTGGTAGCGCCGTGGTTGATGAGGACGATCATCTTTAGCAATAGTTCATCTCTAAGCGCAACGATGGTGAGGGCGACGGGTTGGCCGGTTCCGCCTTCAGGCCACTCGGTTGCCGCTAGATTGCCCAATGCCACACACGCAGACGAACCCTGTACACACTCAATGACCCGTGTGCGATCGTTGATTTCTGCTAGTACGTTTGCTAGGTCTACGTGCTTCCACGGATCGGGCGTGGGCACGCGCTTGTTTTTAGAGGCGTTTTCGCGAAGCCTCTACCCTGCATGACCGCTCGTGGCCGCACTAGCTATATTTATCTTTATTTGTTTCACACACACACACACACACACACACACACACACACACACACACACACACACACACAAACACACACACACACACACACACACACACACACACACACACACACAGGCCCTTGCGTGCAAACCCCGGTCAGGCCTGCAGTGTACACATCAGAGACATGATGTTCTTTCACAGAACTGAGGTTGTTCATTACTAAATGACTTTTACAGGAATATTATTATACAATTCAACAGGTTGATCATAATAATGTGTATTAAACCCACAACCAAGCACTGAGGACAGAGGGACTTTATTTAAATTTGTACTTACATAATGATACATAAGAGCCATGTCATACATTCAGCCTAGGAATAGTAGCATTGTGCACTATTAAAAATATACACATCAATTGCTCGAATCCCATTGTTGCAAAGTAAAACTCTAATAAAACTCTAGTCTGACATCAACAGAGAAGACTTAGTGTATGTACTACAAATACAGCATTAGGATTTCGAGTGGACCGTGCACCTTGTGAACCATCAGAGGCTTATGACGCAACATATCTTCCAGTTGCTATTAGACAAGTTATAATTCTCGACCATTTTTCGGAACTGGTTTCTTGGGTCCGTGAGTAAATGCCAAATGAGATGATAGTCCTTAAGTAAGTTCCTGGCGATCCCATGTCACGCTCTTTCCCATCAGCCGGTGAACGCTGAGACGGAACTCGATGAGAGCGATGTATTTTTTAAGTGCTCCAAATGTACTTCTAACAAGCGTGCGATTCACTTCGTGAGAAAACCGCAGCTGCAGCTGATTCAAACAGTCGAGCCAACTTTCTACATCACAATATGCGTTTTGTAGTTAGTCGAGTTACCTTTTATGTGGCGCATGCACGGGTCGTTAGCGTCCAGCTCCCAGCTTATAGAGTCCTGTATTGACACAGACGTCAATACATCTCGATGTCATGCAACACACAAAGTCTGTCACATACAGGTGGGTTAACACATGTACGATACCTTTTGTGTGGCGCATGCACGGGTCGTTAGCGTCCAGCTCCCGGCTTATAGAGAGTCCTGTATTGGCACAGACGTCAATACATCTCGATGTCATGCAACACACAAAGTCTGTCGCATACAGGTGGGTTAACACATGTACGATACCTTTTGTGTGTTGCATGCACGGGTCATTAGCGTCCAGCTCCCGGCTTATAGAGAGTCCTGTATTGACACAGACGTCAATTCATCTCGATGTCATGCAACACACAAAGTCTGTCGCATACAGGTGGGTTAACACACATGTACGATGTGTGCAATGACGCGCCCGTTTACAATGGGACACGACGATGATCATTGTTAACCAAACTCTTGTTTCTCAGGACAGGTGGTAGCGTTGTCTCCTGCACCTGGTCTTCGTGCACAGAGGGTGTTGTAATGTGCTCGTCATAGTCGCGATCGTTGTCACTCGAATCCGTTGTTCTCACGACAGGTGGTAGCGTTGTCTCCTGCATGTTGTCTTCGCGTGCGGCAAGCGTTGTGCTGTGCTCGTTATAATGGTTGTCTTCGTACAAAGGGGGTGTTGAATACTCCTTCGCGAGTAGTCTAGGAGGTGGTGTGATGGGACGTATCTCAGAGGCGTTATGTGAGCGTACCACCATGGCCTGATCAACTGCGACTACTGAGGGGCGCTTGTTGCTTGGGCCTCTCTCCTGGAGGCGCTCAGTCAGACAAAGTGGTGACATGTGGCAAGACACTCCTCGGGGCGCGTCTTGCTTGGGCCTCTCTCCTGGAGGCCCTCTGTCAGACCCAGTGTTGACATGTGTCAAGACGCTCCTCGGTGCGCGTCTTGCTTGGGCTTCTCTCCTGGAGGCCCTCAGTCATACCCATTGTTGGCATGTGGCAAGACGCGCCTCGGGGCGCGTCTTGCTTGGGCCTCTCTCCTGGAGGCGCTCAGTCAGACCAAGTGCTGACATGTGGCAAGACGCTCCTCGGGGCACGTCTTGCTTGGGCCTCTCTCCTGGAGGCGCTCAAATAGACCGAGTAGTGACATGTGGCAAGACGATGCTCGGGGCGCGTCTTGCTGGGGCTTCTCTCATGGAGGCACTCAGTCAGACCCAGTGTTGACATGTGGCAAGACGCTCCTCGGGGCGCGTCTTGCTTGGACCTCTCTCCCTGAGGCGCTCAGTAAGACCGAGTAGTGACATGTGGCAAGACGCTCCTCGGGGCGCGTCTTGCTTGGGCCTCTCTCATGGAGGCCCTCTGTCAGACCCAGCGTTGACATTTGTCAAGACGCTCCTCGGGGTGCGTCTTGCTTTGGCCTCTCTCCTGGAGGCACTCAGTCAGACCGAGTGCTCACATGTGGCAAGAAGCTCCTCGGGGCGCGTCTTGCTTGGGCTTCTCTCCCGGAGGCCCTCAGTAAGAACCATTGTTGACATGTGGCAAGACGCTCCTCGGGGCGCGTCTTGCTTGGGCCTCTCTCCAGAAGGCCCTCAATCAGACCCAGTGTTGACACGTGGCAAGACGCTCCTCGGGGCGCGTCTTGCTTGGGCCTCTCTCCTGGAGGCGCTCAGTCAGACTGAGTAGTGACATGTGGCCTGACGCTCCTCGGGGCGCGTGTTGCTTGGGCCTCTCTCCTGGAGGCGCTCAGTCAGACCAAGTGGTGACATGTGGAACGACAATCCTCGGGGCGGGTCTTGCTTGGGCTTCTCTCCTGGAGGCGCTCAGAAAGACCCAGTGTTGACATGTGACAAGACGCTCCTCGGGGCACGTCTTGCTTGGGCCTCTCTCCTGGAGGCGCTCAGTCAGAACCAGAGGTGACATGTGGCAAGACGCTCCTCGGGGCGCGTCTTGCTTGGGCTTCTCTCCTGGAGGCCCTCAGTAAGACCCATTGTTGACATGTGGCAAGACGCTCCTCGGGGCGCGTCTTGCTTGGGCCTCTCTCCTGGAGGCGCTCAGTCAGACTGAGTAGTGACATGTGGCCTGACGCTCCTCGGGGTGCTTGTTGCTTGGGTCTCTCTCCTGGAGGCGCTCAGTCAGACCAAGTGGTCACATGTGGCAAGACACTCCTCGGGGCGCGTCTTGCTGGGGCCTCTCTCCTGGAGGCCCTCTGTCAGACCCAGTGTTGACATGTGTCAAGACGCTCCTCGGGGCGCGTCTTGCTTGGGCTTCTCTCCTGGAGGCCCTCAGTCATACCCATTGTTGGCATGTGGCAAGACGCTCCTCGGGGCGCGTCTTGCTCTGGCCTCTCTCCTGGAGGCGCTCAGTCAGACCGAGTGCTGACATGTGGCAAGACGCTCCTCGGGCCGCGTGTTGCTTGGGCTTCTCTCCTGGAGGCCCTCAGTCAGACCCATTGTTGACATGTGGCAAGACGCTCCTCGGGGCGCGTCTTGCTTGGGCCTCTCTCCTGGAGGCGCTCAGTCAGACCGAGTGCTGACATGTGGCAAGACGCTCCTCGGGGCGCGTCTTGCTTGGGCTTCTCTCCTGGAGGCGCTCAGAAAGACCCAGTGTTGACATGTGACAAGACGCTCCTCGGGGCACGTCTTGCTTGGGCCTCTCTCCTGGAGGCGCTCAGTCAGAACCAGAGGTGACATGTGGCAAGACGCTCCTCGGGGCGCGTCTTGCTTGGGCCTCTCTCCTGGAGGCCCTCTGTCAGACCCAGTGTTGACATGTGGCAAGACGCTCCTCCGGGCGCATCTTGCTTGGGCCTCTCTCCTGGAGGCCCTCAGTCAGACCCATTGTTGACATGTGGCAAGACGCTCCTCGGGGCGCATCTTGCTTGGGCCTCTCTCCTGGAGGCGCTCAGTCAGACAAAGTGGTGACATGTGGCAAGACACTCCTCGGGGCGCGTCTTGCTTGGGCCTCTCTCCTGGAGGCCCTCTGTCATACCCAGTGTTGACATGTGTCAAGACGCTCCTCGGGGCGCGTCTTGCTTGGGCTTCTCTCCTGGAGGCCCTCAGTCAGACCCATTGTTTGCATGTGGCAAGACGCTCCTCGGGGTGCATCTTGCTTGGGCCTCTCTCCTGGAGGCGCTCAGTCAGACCGAGTGCTGACATGTGGCAAGACGCTCCTCGGGCCGCGTGTTGCTTGGGCTTCTCTCCTGGAGGCCCTCAGTCAGACCCATTGTTGACATGTGGCAAGACGCTCCTCGGGGCGCGTCTTGCTTGGGCCTCTCTCCTGGAGGCGCTCAGTCAGACCGAGTGCTGACATGTGGCAAGACGCTCCTCGGGGCGCGTCTTGCTTGGGCTTCTCTCCTGGAGGCGCTCAGAAAGACCCAGTGTTGACATGTGACAAGACGCTCCTCGGGGCACGTCTTGCTTGGGCCTCTCTCCTGGAGGCGCTCAGTCAGAACCAGAGGTGACATGTGGCAAGACGCTCCTCGGGGCGCGTCTTGCTTGGGCCTCTCTCCTGGAGGCCCTCTGTCAGACCCAGTGTTGACATGTGGCAAGACGCTCCTCCGGGCGCATCTTGCTTGGGCCTCTCTCCTGGATGCGCTCAGTCAGACCCACTGCTGACATGTGGCAAGACGCTCCTCGGGGCGCCTCTTGCTTGGGCCTCTCTCCTGGAGGCGCTCAGTCAGACTGAGTAGTGACATGTGGCCTGACGATCCTCGGGGCACGTCTTGCTTGGGCCTCTCTCCTGGAGGCGCTCAGTCAGACCCAGTGGTGACATGTGGCAAGACACTCCTCGGGGCGCGTCTTGCTTGGGCCTCTCTCGTGGAGGCCCTCTGTCAGACCCAGTGTTGACATGTGTCAAGACGCTCCTCGGGGTGCGTCTTGCTTGGGCTTCTCTCCTGGAGGCCCTCAGTCAGACCCATTGTTGACATGTGGCAAGACGCTCCTCGGGGTGCGTCTTGCTTGGGCTTCTCTCCTGGAGGCGCTCAGACAGACCCAGTGTTGACATGTGACAAGACGCTCCTCGGGGCGCGTCTTGCTTGGGCCTCTCTCCTAGTTGCGCTCTGTCAGAACCAGAGGTGACATGTGGCAAGAAGCTCCTCGGGGCGCGTCTTGCTTGGGCCTCTCTCCTATAGGCCCTCTGTCAGACCCAGTGTTGACATGTGGCAAGACGCTCTTCCGGGCGCATCTTGCTTGGGCCTCTCTCCTGGAGGCCCTCAGTCAGACCCATTGTTGACATGTGGCAAGACGCTCCTCGGGGCGCGTCTTGCTTGGGCCTCTCTCCTGGAGGCGCTCAGTCAGACCCAGTGTTGACATGTGGCAAGACGCTCCTCGGGGCGCGTCTTGCTTGGGCCTCTCTCCTGGAGGCGCTCATTCAGACCCAGTGGTGACATGTGGCAAGACGCTCCTCGGGGCGCGTATTGCTTGGGCCTCTCTCCTGACTGCCCTCTGTCAGACCGAGTGTTGACATGTGGCAAGACTCTCCTCGGGGCGCGTCTTACTTGGGCTTCTCTCATGGAGGCCCTCAGTCCGACCCATTGTTGACATGTGTCAAGACGCTCCTCGGGGCGTGTCTTGCTTGGGCCTCTCTCCTGGAGGCACTCAGTCAGACCCAGTGTTGACATGTGGCAAGACGCTCCTCTGGGCGCGTCTTGCTTGGGCTTCTCTCCTGGAGGCCCTCAGTCAGACCCATTGTTGACATGTGGCAAGACGCTCCTCGGGGCACGTCTTGCTAGGGCCTCTCTCCTGGAGGCGCTCAGTCAGACCGAGTAGTGACATGTGGCAAGACGCTCCTCGGGGCGCGTCTTGCTTGGACCTCCCTCCTGGAGGTGCTCAGTCAGACCGAGTAGTGACATTTGGCAAGACGCTCCTCGGGGCGCGTCTTGCTTGGACCTCTCTCCTGGAGGCGCTCAGTTAGACCGAGTAGTGACATGTGGCAAGACGCTCCTCGGGGCGCGTCTTGCTTGGGCCTCTCTCCTGGAGGCACTCAGTCAGACCGAGTGCTGACATGTGGCAAGACGCTCCTCGGGGCGCGTATTGCTTGGGCCTCTCTCCTGACTGCACTCTGTCAGACCGAGTGTTGACATGTGGCAAGACTCTCCTCGGGGCGCGTCTTACTTGGGCTTCTCTCATGGAGGCCCTCAGTCCGACCCATTGTTGACATGTGTCAAGACGCTCCTCGGGGCGTGTCTTGCTGGGGCCTCTCTCCTGGAGCTGCTCAATCAGACCCAGTGGTGACACGTGGCAAGACGCTCCTCTGGGCCCGTCTTGCTTGGGCCTCTCTCCTGGAGGAGCTCAGTCAGACCCAGTGGTGACACGTGGCAAGACGCTCCTCGGGGCTTATCTTGCTTGGGCCTCTCTCCTGGAGGCGCTTAGTCAGACCCAGTGTTGACACGTGGCAAGACGCTCCTCGGGGCGCGTCTTGCTTGGGCCTCTCTCCTGGAGGCTCTCAGTCAGACACAGTGTTGACATGTGGTAAGAGACACTCCTCGGGGCGCGTCTTGCTTGGGCTTCTCTCATGGAGGCCCACAGTAAGACCCATTGTTGACATGTGGAAAGAAGCTCCTCGGGGCGCGTCTTGCTTTGGCTTCTCTCCTGGAGGCCCTCAGTCAGACCCATTGTTGACATGTGGCAAGACGCTCCTCGGGGCGCATATTGCTTGGGCCTCTCTCCTGGATGCCCTCTGTCAGACCCAGTGTTGACATGTGGCAAGACTCTCCTCGGGGCGCGTCTTGCTTGGGCTTCTCTCATGGAGGCCCTCAGTCAGACCCAGTTTTGACATGTGTCAAGACGCTCCTCGGGGCGTGTCTTGCTTGGGCCTCTCTCCTGGAGGCGCTCAGTCAGACCCAGTGTTGACATGTGGCAAGACGCTCCTCGGGGCGCGTCTTGCTTGGGCTTCTCTCCTGGAGGCCCTCAGTCAGACCCATTGTTGACATGTGGCAAGACGCTCCTCGGGGCACGTCTTGCTTGGGCCTCTCTCCTGGAGGCGCTCAGTCAGACCGAGTAGTGACATGTGGCAAGACGCTCCTCGGGGCGCGTCTTGCTTGGGCCTCTCTCCTGGAGGCCCTCTGTCATACCCAGTGTTGACATGTGTCAAGACGCTCCTCGGGGCGCGTCTTGCTTGGGCTTCTCTCCTGGAGGCCCTCAGTCAGACCCATTGTTTGCATGTGGCAAGACGCTCCTCGGGGCGCGTCTTGCTTGGGCCTCTCTCCTGGAGGCGCTCAGTCAGACCGAGTGCTGACATGTGGCAAGACGCTCCTCGGACCGCGTGTTGCTTGGGCTTCTCTCCTGGAGGCCCTCAGTCAGACCCATTGTTGACATGTGGCAAGACGCTCCTCGGGGCGCGTCTTGCTTGGGCCTCTCTCCTGGAGGCGCTCAGTCAGACCGAGTGCTGACATGTGGCAAGACGCTCCTCGGGGCGCGTCTTGCTTGGGCTTCTCTCCTGGAGGCGCTCAGAAAGACCCAGTGTTGACATGTGACAAGACGCTCCTCGGGGCACGTCTTGCTTGGGCCTCTCTCCTGGAGGCGCTCAGTCAGAACCAGAGGTGACATGTGGCAAGACGCTCCTCGGGGCGCGTCTTGCTTGGGCCTGTCTCCTGGAGGCCCTCTGTCAGACCCAGTGTTGACATGTGGCAAGACGCTCCTCCGGGCGCATCTTGCTTGGGCCTCTCTCCTGGAGGCGCTCAGTCAGACCCACTGCTGACATGTGGCAAGACGCTCCTTGGGGCGCATCTTGCTTGGGCCTCTCTCCTGGAGGAGCTCAGTCAGACTGAGTAGTGACATGTGGCCTGACGATCCTCGGGGCACGTCTTGCTTGGGCCTCTCTCCTGGAGGCGCTCAGTCAGACCCAGTGGTGACATGTGGCAAGACACTCCTCGGGGCGCGTCTTGCTTGGGCCTCTCTCGTGGAGGCCCTCTGTCAGACCCAGTGTTCACATGTGTCAAGACGCTCCTCGGGGTGCGTCTTGCTTGGGCTTCTCTCCTGGAGGCCCTCAGTCAGACCCATTGTTGACATGTGGCAAGACGCTCCTCGGGGTGTGTCTTGCTTGGGCTTCTCTCCTGGAGGCGCTCAGACAGACCCAGTGTTGACATGTGACAAGACGCTCCTCGGGGCGCGTCTTGCTTGGGCCTCTCTCCTAGTTGCGCTCTGTCAGAACCAGAGGTGACATGTGGCAAGACGCTCCTCGGGGCGCGTCTTGCTTGGGCCTCTCTCCAATAGGCCCTCTGTCAGACCCAGTGTTGACATGTGGCAAGACGCTCTTCCGGGCGCATCTTGCTTGGGCCTCTCTCCTGGAGGCCCTCAGTCAGACCCATTGTTGACATGTGGCAAGACGCTCCTCGGGGCGCGTCTTGCTTGGGCCTCTCTCCTGGAGGCGCTCAGTCAGACCCAGGGGTGACACGTGGAAAGACGCTCCTCGGGGCGCGTCTTGCTTGGGACTCTCTCCTGGAGGCGCTCAGTCAGACCCAGTGTTGAGACGTCGCAAGACGCTCCTCGGGGCGCGTCTTGCTTGGGCCTCTCTCCTGGAGGCGCTCAGTCAGACCCAGTGTTGGCATGTGGCAAGACACTCCTCGGGGCACGTCTTGGTTGGGCCTCTCTCCTGGAGGCGCTCATTCAGACCCAGTGGTGACATGTGGCAAGACGCTCCTCGGGGCGCGTATTGCTTGGGCCTCTCTCCTGACTGCCCTCTGTCAGACCGAGTGTTGACATGTGGCAAGACTCTCCTCGGGGCGCGTCTTACTTGGGCTTCTCTCATGGAGGCCCTCAGTCCGACCCATTGTTGACATGTGTCAAGACGCTCCTCGGGGCGTGTCTTGCTTGGGCCTCTCTCCTGGAGGCACTCAGTCAGATCCAGTGTTGACATGTGGCAAGACGCTCCTCTGGGCGCGTCTTGCTTGGGCTTCTCTCCTGGAGGCCCTCAGTCAGACCCATTGTTGACATGTGGCAAGACGCTCCTCGGGGCACGTCTTGCTTGGGCCTCTCTCCTGGAGGCGCTCAGTCAGACCGAGTAGTGACATGTGGCAAGACGCTCCTCGGGGCGCGTCTTGCTTGGACCTCCCTCCTGGAGGCGCTCAGTCAGACCGAGTAGTGACATTTGGCAAGACGCTCCTCGGGGCGCGTCTTGCTTGGACCTCTCTCCTGGAGGCGCTCAGTTAGACCGAGTAGTGACATGTGGCAAGACGCTCCTCGGGGCGCGTCTTGCTTGGGCCTCTCTCCTGGAGGCACTCAGTCAGACCGAGTGCTGACATGTGGCAAGACGCTCCTCGGGGCGCGTATTGCTTGGGCCTCTCTCCTGACTGCCCTCTGTCAGACCGAGTGTTGACATGTGGCAAGACTCTCCTCGGGGCGCGTCTTACTTGGGCTTCTCTCATGGAGGCCCTCAGTCCTACCCATTGTTGACATGTGTCAAGACGCTCCTCGGGGCGTGTCTTGCTGGGGCCTCTCTCCTGGAGCTGCTCAATCAGACCCAGTGGTGACACGTGGCAAGACGCTCCTCTGGGCGCGTCTTGCTTGGGCCTCTCTCCTGGAGGAACTCAGTCAGACCCAGTGGTGACACGTGGCAAGACGCTCCTCGGGGCTTATCTTGCTTGGGCCTCTCTCCTGGAGGCGCTTAGTCAGACCCAGTGTTGACACGTGGCAAGACGCTCCTCGGGGCGCGTCTTGCTTGGGCCTCTCTCCTGGAGGCTCTCAGTCAGACACAGTGTTGACATGTGGTAAGAGACACTCCTCGTGGCGCGTCTTGCTTGGGCTTCTCTCATGGAGGCCCACAGTAAGACCCATTGTTGACATGTGGAAAGAAGCTCCTCGGGGCGCGTCTTGCTTTGGCTTCTCTCCTGGAGGCCCTCAGTCAGACCCATTGTTGACATGTGGCAAGACGCTCCTCGGGGCGCATATTGCTTGGGCCTCTCTCCTGGATGCCCTCTGTCAGACTCAGTGTTGACATGTGGCAAGACTCTCCTCGGGGCGCGTCTTGCTTGGGCTTCTCTCATGGAGGCCCTCAGTCAGACCCAGTTTTGACATGTGTCAAGACGCTCCTCGGGGCGTGTCTTGCTTGGGCCTCTCTCCTGGAGGCGCTCAGTCAGACCCAGTGTTGACATGTGGCAAGACGCTCCTCGGGGCGCTTCTTGCTTGGGCTTCTCTCCTGGAGGCCCTCAGTCAGACCCATTGTTGACATGTGGCAAGACGCTCCTCGGGGCACGTCTTGCTTGGGCCTCTCTCCTGGAGGCGCTCAGTCAGACCGAGTAGTGACATGTGGCAAGACGCTCCTCGGGGCGCGTCTTGCTGGGGCTTCTCTCATGGAGGCACTCGGTCAGACCCAGTGTTGACATGTGGCAAGACGCTCCTCGGGGCGCGTGTTGCTTGGACCTCTCTCCTGGAGGCGCTCAGTCAGACCGAGTAGTGACATGCGGCAAGACGCTCCACGGGGCGCGTCTTGCTGGGGCCTCTCTCCTGGAGGCGCTCAGTCAGACCCAGTGTTGACATGTGTCAAGACGCTCCTCGGGCGTTTCTTGCTTGGGCCTCTCTCCTGGAGGCCCTCAGTCAGACCCATTGTTGACATGTGGCAAGACGCTCCACGGGGCACATCTTGCTTGGGCCTCTCTCCTGGAGGCGCTCAGTCAGACCGAGTGCTGACATAAGGCAAGACGCTCCTCGGGGCGCGTCTTGCTGGGGCCTCTCTCCTGGAGGCGCTCAGTCAGACCCAGTGCTGACATGTGGCAAGACGCTCCTCGGGGCGCGTCTTGCTTGGGCTTCTCTCATGGAGGCCCTCAGTCAGACCCAGTGTTGACATGTGTCAAGACGCTCCTCGGGGCGTGTCTTGCTTGGGCCTCTCTCCTGGAGCCGCTCAGTCAGACCCAGTGTTGACATGTGGCAAGACGCTCCTCAGGGCGCTTCTTGCTTGGGCTTCTCTCCTGCAGGCCCTCAGTCAGACCCATTGTTGACATGTGGCAAGACGCTCCTCGGGGAACGTCTTGCTTGGGCCTCTCTCCTGGAGGCGCTCAGTCAGACCGAGTAGTGACATGTGGCAAGACGCTCCTCGGGGCGCGTCTTGCTGGGGCTTCTCTCATGGAGGCACTCAGTCAGACCCAGTGTTGACATGTGGCAAGACGCTCCTCGGGGCGCGTGTTGCTTGGACCTCTCTCCTGGAGGCGCTCAGTCAGACCGAGTAGTGACATGTGGCAAGACGCTCCTCGGGGCGCGTCTTGCTGGGGCCTCTCTCCTGGAGGCGCTCAGTCAGACCCAGTGTTGACATGTGTCAAGACGCTCCTCGGGCGTTTCTTGCTTGCGCCTCTCTCCTGGAGGCGCTCAGTCAGACCGAGAGGTGACATGTGGCAAGACGCTCCTCGGGGCGCATCTTGCTTGGGCTTCTCTCCTGGAGGCGCTCAGTCAGACCCAGAGGTGACATGTGGCAAGACTCTCCTCGGGGCGCATCTTGCTTGGGCTTCTCTCCTGGAGGCCCTCAGTCAGACCCAGTGTTGATATGTGGCAAGACGCTCCTCGGGGCGCGTCTTATTTGGGCCTCTCTCCTGGAGGCGCTCAGTCAGAACTGGAAGATATGTTGCGTCATAAGCCTCTGATGGTTCACAAGGTGCACGGTCCACTCGAAATCCTAATGCTGTATTTGTAGTACATACACTAAGTCTTCTCTGTTTATGTCAGACTAGAGTTTTATTAGAGTTTTACTTTGCAACAATGGGATTCGCGCAATTCATGTGTATATTTTTAATAGTGCACAATGTAACTATTCCTAGGCTGAATGTATGACATGGCTCTTATGTATCATTATGTATCGTTTCCATTAAGTACTAATTTAAATAAAGTCCCTCTGTCCTCAGTGCTAGGTTGTGGGTTTAATACACATTATTATGATCAACCTGTTGAATAGTATAAGCCCCATACAATGTGACGGTCTGTGTGACGGACCGGTGTGTTACGACCCGACTAACGAAACGTACCAGGTGATAACATTGCATCCGCCCATTACAGCGGAGCGAGCGTTTCGCCACACTCCCAAACCAAGGTTAATAGTTGTAGCGCACGCCCTTTCGGACCTCGGTGCACGTGAAACACTGGCGTACACTCACAACATCACGCTCGAGACAGCTCAAGCGTTACGCGAAACAAAGGACGTGTTCAAATCCATAGAGAATATACGGTCTTTAGCGTATGCGTATATAAAGGAGGTCGATGACATTTACAGACCTGGCGGCGTGGGCACCACAGTAGAACAACAAGGTGCTCTCAAGCGCACACAGATACTGGCCGCATTATCACTCGCGATGTCTATCCTGACATGCCCGTTTCTGATTTCTATGTATATTAAATTATGACAAGAGCTACGGTGGTTACGATTACACTCTGACCACTTGCCTTAGTTTCTGCTAGTGACCTATATATACATTTGCCCACTTGCTCTCACTGCCATTAAAGCGGCTGTACCCACACGTACAACACCCAAGAAAAAAAAAGATCTCGCTGTCTGTACTGGGTGTACTCTCAGTAGTCGCAGTTGCTCAGGCCATGGTGGTACGCTCACATAACGCCTCTGAGATACGTCCCATCACACCACCTCCTACACTACTCGCGAAGGAGTATTCAACACCCCCTTTGTACGAAGACAACCATTATAACGAGCACAGCACAACGCTTGCCGCACGCGAAGACAACATGCAGGAGACAACGCTACCACCTGTCGTGAGAACAACGGATTCGAGTGACAACGATCGCGACTATGACGAGCACATTACAGCACCCTCTGTGCACGAAGACCAGGTGCAGGAGACAACGCTACCACCTGTCGTGAGAAACAAGAGTTTGGTTAACAATGATCATCGTCGTGTCCCATTGTAAACTGGGCGTGCCATCGCACACATCGTACATGTGTGTTAACCCACCTGTATGCGACAGACTTTGTGTGTTGCATGACATCGAGATGTATTGACGTCTGTGTCAATACAGGACCCTCTATAAGCCGGGAGCTGGACGCTAATGACCCGTGCATGCGCCACACAAAAGGTATCGTACATGTGTTAACCCACCTGTATGCGACAGACTTTGTGTGTTGCATGACATCGAGATGTATTGACGTCCGTGTCAATACAGGACTCTCTAAGCTGGGAGCTGGACGCTAACAACCCGTGCATGCGCCACACAAAAGGTAACTCGACTAACTACAAAACGAATATTGTGATGTAGAAAGTTGGCTCGACTGTTTGAATCAGCTGCAGCTGCGGTTTACTCATGAAGTGAATGGCACGCTTGTTAGAAGTACATTCGGAGCACTTAAAAATACATCGCTCTCATCGAGTTCCGTCTCAGCGTTCACCGGCTGATGGGCAAGAGCTTGACATGGGATCGCAAGGAACTTACTTAAGGACTATCATCTCATTTGGCATTTACTCACGGACCCAAGAAACCAGTTCCGAAAAATGGTCGAGAATTATAACTTGTCTAATAGCAACTGGAAGATATGTTGCGTCATAAGCCTCTGATGGTTCACAAGGTGCACGGTCCACTCGAAATCCTAATGCTTTATTTGTAGGGCATACACTAAGTCTTCTCTGTTGATGTCAGACTAGAGTTTTATTAGAGTTTTACTTTGCAACAATGGGATTCGAGCAATTGATGTGTATATTTTTAATAGTGCACAATGCTACTATTCCTAGGCTGAATGTATGACATGGCTCTTGTGTATCATTATGTATCGTTTCCATTAAGTACTAATTTAAATAATGTCCCTCTGTCCTCAGTTCTAGGTTGTGGGTTTAATACACATTATTATGATCAACCTGTTGAATAGTATAATAACAATATTCCTGTAAAAGTCATTTAGTAATGAACAATCTCAGTTCTGGGAAAGAACATCATGTCTCTGATGTGTACACAGCAGGCCTGACCGTTCTTGCTGGGGCCTCTCTCCTGGAGGCGCTCAATCAGACCCAGTGGTGACACGTGGCAAGACGCTCCTCGGGGCACGTCTTGCTTGGGCCTCTCTCCTGGAGGCGCTCAGTCAGACCCAGTGGTGACACGTGGCAAGAAGCTCCTCGGGGCGCGTCTTGCTTGGGCCTCTCTCCTGGAGGCGCTCAGTCAGACCCAGTGTTGACATGTGGAAAGACACTCCTCGGGGCGCGTCTTGCTTGGGCCTCTCTCATGGAGGCCCTCTGTCAGACCCAGTGTTGACATGTGTCAAGACGCTCCTCGGGGCGCGTCTTGCTTTGGCTTCTCTCCTGGAGGCGCTCAGTCAGACCGAGTGCTGACATGTGGCAAGAAGCTCCTCGGGGCGCGTCTTGCTTGGGCTTCTCTCCTGGAGGCCCTCAGTAAGACCCATTGTTGACATGTGGCAAGACGCTCCTCGTGGCGCGTCTTGCTTGGGCCTCTCTCCAGAAGGCCCTCAATCAGACCCAGTGTTGACACGTGGCAAGACGCTCCTCCGGGCGCGTCTTGCTTGGGCCTCTCTCCTGGAGGCGCTCAGTCAGACCCAGTGGTGACACGTGGCAAGAAGCTCCTCGGGGCGCGTCTTGCTTGGGCCTCTCTCCTGGAGGCGCTCAGTCAGACCCAGTGTTGACATGTGGAAAGACACTCCTCGGGGCGCGTCTTGCTTGGGCCTCTCTCATGGAGGCCCTCTGTCAGACCCAGTGTTGACATGTGTCAAGACGCTCCTCGGGGCGCGTCTTGCTTTGGCTTCTCTCCTGGAGGCGCTCAGTCAGACCGAGTGCTGACATGTGGCAAGAAGCTCCTCGGGGCGCGTCTTGCTTGGGCTTCTCTCCTGGAGGCCCTCAGTAAGACCCATTGTTGACATGTGGCAAGACGCTCCTCGTGGCGCGTCTTGCTTGGGCCTCTCTCCAGAAGGCCCTCAATCAGACCCAGTGTTGACACGTGGCAAGACGCTCCTCCGGGCGCGTCTTGCTTGGGCCTCTCTCCTGGAGGCGCTCAGTCAGACTGAGTAGTGACATGTGGCCTGACGCTCCTCGGGGCGCGTCTTGCTTGGGCCTCTCTCCTGGAGGCGCTCAGTCAGACCCAGTGGTGACATGTGGCAAGACACTCCTCGGGGCGCGTCTTGCTTGGGCCTTTCTCCTGGAGGCCCTCTGTCAGACCCAGTGTTGACATGTGTCAAGACGCTCCACGGGGCGCGTCTTGCTTGGGCTTCTCTCCTGGAGGCCCTCAGTCAGACCCATTGTTGACATGTGGCAAGACGCTCCTCGGGGCGCGTCTTGCTTGGGCCTCTCTCCTGGAGGCGCTCAGTCAGAACCAGAGGTGACATGTGGCAAGACGCTCCTCGGGGCGTGTCTTGCTTGGGCCTCTCTCGTGGAGGCCCTCTGTCAGACCCAGTGTTGACATGTGGCAAGACGCTCCTCCGGGCGCATCTTGCTTGGGCCTCTCTCCTGGAGGCCCTCAGTAAGACCCATTGTTGACATGTGGCAAGACGCTCCTCGGGGCGCGTCTTGCTTGGGCCTCTCTCCAGAAGGCCCTCAATAAGACCCAGTGTTGACATGTGGCAAGACGCTCCATGGGGTGCGTCTTGCTTGGGCTTCTCTCCTGGAGGCCCTCAGTCAGACCCATTGTTGACATGTGGCAAGACGCTCCTCGGGGCGCTTCTTGCTTGGGCCTCTCTCCTGGAGAAGCTCAGTCAGACCCAGTGTTGACATGTGGCAAGACGCTCCACGGGGCGCGTCTTGCTTGGGCTTCTCTCCTGGAGGCCCTCAGTCAGACCCATTGTTGATATGTGGCAAGACGCTCCTCGGGGCACGTCTTGCTTGGGCCTCTCTCCTTGAGGCGCTCAGTCAGACCGAGTAGTGACATGTCGCAAGACGCTCCTCGGGGCGCGTCTTGCTTGGGCCTCTCTCATGGAGGCCCTCTGTCAGAACCAGTGTTGACATGTGGCAAAACGCTCCTCCGGGCGCATCTTGCTTGGGCCTCTCTCCTGGAGGCCCTCAGTAAGACCCATTGTTGACATGTGGCAAGACGCTCCTCGGGGCGCGTCTTGCTTGGGCCTCTCTCCAGAAGGCCCTCAATCAGACCCAGTGTTGACATGTGGCAAGACGCTCCTCGGGGCGCGTCTTGCTTGGGCCTCTCTCCTGGAGGCGCTCAGTCAGACTGAGTAGTGACATGTGGCCTGACGCTCCTCGGGGCGCGTCTTGCTTGGGCCTCTCTCCTGGAGGCGCTCAGTCAGACCCAGTGTTGACATGTGGCAAGACGCTCCACGGGGCGCGTCTTGCTTGGGCTTCTCTCCTGGAGGCCCTCAGTCAAACCCATTGTTGACATGTGGCAAGACGCTCCTCGGGGCACGTCTTGCTTGGGCCTCTCTCCTGGAGGCGCTCAGGCAGACCGAGTAGTGACATGTGGCAAGACGCTCCTCGGGGTGCGTCTTGCTTGGACCTCTCTCCTGGAGGCGCTCAGTTAGACCGAGTAGTGACATGTCGCAAGACGCTCCTCGGGGCGCGTCTTGCTTGGGCCTCTCTCCTGGAGAAGCTCAGTCAGACCGAGTGCTGACATAAGGCAAGATGCTCCTCGGGGCGCGTCTTGCTTGGGCCTCTCTCCTGGAGGCGCTCAGTCAGACCCAGTGGTGACATGTGGCAAGACGCTCCTCGGGGCACATCTTGCTTGGGCCTCTCTCCTGGAGGCGCTCAGTCAGACCCAGTGTTGACACGTGGCAAGACGCTCCTCGGGGCGCGTCTTGCTTGGGCCTCTCTCCTGGAGCCGCTCAGTCAGACCCAGTGTTGACATGTGGCAAGACACTCCTCGGGGCGCGTCTTGCTTGGGCCTCTCTCATGGAGGCCCTCTGTCAGACCCAGTGTTGACATGTGTCAAGACGCTCCTCGGGGCGCGTCTTGCTTTGGCCTCTCTCCTGGAGGCGCTCAGTCAGACCAAGTGCTGACATGTGGCAAGAAGCTCCTCGGGGCGCGTGTTGCTTGGGCTTCTCTCCTGGAGGCCCTCAGTAAGACCCATTGTTGACATGTGGCAAGACGCTCCTCGGGGCGCGTCTTGCTTGGGCCTCTCTCCAGAAGGCCCTCAATCAGACCCAGTGTTGACACGTGGCAAGACGCTCCTCGGGGCGCGTCTTGTTTGGGCCTCTCTCCTGGAGGCGCTCAGTCAGACTGAGTAGTGACATGTGGCCTGACGCTCCTCGGGGCGCGTGTTGCTTGGGCCTCTCTCCTGGAGGAGCTCAGTCAGACCCATTGTTGACATGTTGCAAGACGCTCCTTTGGGCGCGTCTTGCTTGGGCCTCTCTCCTGGAGGCGCTCAGTCAGACCGAGTGCTGACATGTGGAAAGACGCTCCTCGGGGCGCGTCTTGCTTGGGCTTCTCTCCTGGAGGCGCTCAGAAAGACCCAGTGTTGACATGTGACAAGACGCTACTCGGGGCGCGTCTTGCTTGGGCCTCTCTCCTGGAGGCGCTCAGTCAGACCCAGTGGTGACTTGTGGCAAGACACTCTTCGGGGCGCGTCTTGCTTGGGCCTCTCTCCTGGAGGCCCTCTGTCGGACCCAGCGTTGGCATGTGGCAAGACGCTCCTCAGGGCGCGTCTTGGTTGTGCCTCTCTCCTGGAGGCGCTCAGTCAGACCCAGTGGTGACATGTGGCAAGACGCTCCTCGGGGCGCGTATTGCTTGGGCCTCTCTCCTGGATGCCCTCTGTCAGACCGAGTGTTGACATGTGGCAAGACGCTCCTCGGGGCGCGTCTTGCTTGGGCCTCTCTCCTGGAGGCGCTCAAACAGACCGAGTAGTGACATGTGGCAAAACGCTCCTCGGGGCGCGTCTTGCTGGGGCTTCTCTCATGGAGGCACTCAGTCAGATCCAGTGTTGACATGTGGCAAGACACTCCTCGGGGCGCGTCTTGCTTGGACCTCTCTCCCTGAGGCGCTCAGTCAGACCCAGTGTTGACATTTGGCAAGACGCTCCTCGGGGCGCGTCTTGCTTTGGCCTCTCTCCTGGAGGCGCTCAGTCAGACCGAGTGCTGACATGTGGCAAGAAGCTCCTCGGGGCGCGTCTTGCTTGGGCTTCTCTCCTGGAGGCCCTCAGTAAGAACCATTGTTGACATGTGGCAAGACGCTCCTCGGGGCGCGTCTTGCTTGGGCCTCTCTCCAGAAGGCCCTCAATCAGACCCAGTGTTGACACCTGGCAAGACACTCCTTGGGGCGCGTCTTGCTTGGGCCTCTATCCTGGAGGTGCTCAGTCAGAATGAGTAGTGACATGTGGTCTGACGCTCCTCGGGGCGCGTGTTGCTTGGGCCTCTCTCCTGGAGGCGCTCAGTCAGACCAAGTGTTGACATGTGGCAAGACACTTCTCGGGGCGCGTCTTGCTTGGGCCTCTCTCCTGGAGGCCCTCTGTCAGACCCAGTGTTGACATGTGGCAAGACACTCCTCGGGGCGCGTCTTGCTTGGACCTCTCTCCTGGAGGCGCTCAGTTAGACCGAGTAGTGACATGTCGCAAGACGCTCCTCGGGGCGCGTCTTGCTTGGGCCTCTCTCCTGGAGGCGCTCAGTCAGACCGAGTGCTGACATAAGGCAAGACGCTCCTCGGGGCGCGTCTTGCTTGGGCCTCTCTCCTGGAGGTGCTCAGTCAGACCCAGTGGTGACATGTGGCAAGACGCTCCTCGGGGCGCATCTTGCTTGGGCCTCTCTCCTGGAGGCGCTCAGTCAGACCCAGTGTTGACACGTGGCAAGACGCTCCTCGGGGCGCGTCTTGCTTGGGCCTCTCTCATGGAGGCCCTCTGTCAGACCCAGTGTTGACATGTGTCAAGACGCTCCTCGGGGCGCGTCTTGCTTTGGCCTCTCTCCTGGAGGCGCTCAGTCAGACCGAGTGCTGACATGTGGCAAGAAGCTCCTCGGGGCGCGTGTTGCTTGGGCTTCTCTCCTGGAGGCCCTCAGTAAGACCCATTGTTGACATGTGGCAAGACGCTCCTCGGGGCGCGTGTTGCTTGGGCCTCTCTCCAGAAGGCCCTCAATCAGACCCAGTGTTGACACGTGGCAAGACGCTCCTCGGGGCGCGTCTTGCTTGGGCCTCTCTCCTGGAGGCGCTCAGTCAGACTGAGTAGTGACATGTGGCCTGACGCTCCTCGGGGCGCGTGTTGCTTGGGCCTCTCTCCTGGAGGAGCTCAGTCAGACCCATTTTTGACATGTTGCAAGACGCTCCTTTGGGCGCGTCTTGCTTGGGCCTCTCTCCTGGAGGCGCTCAGTCAGACCCAGTGGTGACATGTGGCAAGACACTCCTCAGGGCGCGTCTTGCTTGGGCCTCTCTCCTGGAGGCCCTCAGTCATACCCAGTGTTGACATGTGTCAAGACGCTCCTCTGGGCGCGTCTTGCTTGGGCCTCTCTCCTGGAGGCGCTCAGTCAGACCCAGTGTTGACACGTGGCAAGACGCTCCTCAGGGCGCGTCTTGCTTGGGCCTCTCTCCTGGAGGCGCTCAGTCAGACCCATTGTTGGCATGTGGCAAGACACTCCTCGGGGCGCGTCTTGGTTGGGCCTCTCTCCTGGAGGCGCTCATTCAGACCCAGTGGTGACATGTGGCAAGACGCTCCTCGGGGCGCGTATTGCTTCGGCCTCTCTCCTGAATGCCCTCTGTCAGACCGAGTGTTGACATGTGGCAAGACACTCCTCGGGGCACGTCTTGCTTGGGCCTCTCTCCTGGAGGTGCTCAGTCAGACACAGTGTTGACATGTGGCAAGACACTCCTCGGGGCGCGTCTTGCTTGGGCTTCTCTCATTGAGGCCCTCAGTAAGACCCATTGTTGACATGTGGAAAGAAGCTCCTCGGGGCGCGTATTGCTTGGGCCTCTCTCCTGGATGCCCTCTGTCAGACCCAGTGTTGACATGTGGCAAGACTCTCCTCGGGGCACGTCTTGGTTGGGCCTCTCTCCTGGAGGCGCTCATTCAGACCCAGTGGTGACATGTGGCAAGACGCTCCTCGGGGCGCGTATTGCTTCGGCCTCTCTCCTGAATGCCCTCTGTCAGACCGAGTGTTGACATGTGGCAAGACTCTCCTCGGGGCGCGTCTTGATTGGGCTTCTCTCATGGAGGCCCTCAGTCCGACCCAGTGTTGACAAGTGTCAAGACGCTCCTCGGGGCGTGTCTTGCTTGGGCCTCTCTCCTGGAGGCGCTCAGTCAGACCCAGTGTTGACATGTGGCAATACGCTCCTCTGGGCGCGTCTTGCTTGGGCTTCTCTCCTGGAGGCCCTCAGTCAGACCCATTGTTGACATGTGGCAAGACGCTCCTCGGGGCACGTCTTGCTTGGGCCTCTCTCCTGGAGGAGCTCAGTCAGACCGAGTAGTGACATGTGGCAAGACGCTCCTCGGGGCGCGTCTTGCTTGGACCTCCCTCCTGGAGGCGCTCAGTCAGACCGAGTAGTGACATTTGGCAAGACGCTCCTCGGGGCGCGTCTTGCTTGGACCTCTCTCCTGGAGGCGCTCAGTTAGACCGAGTAGTGACATATGGCAAGACGCTCCTCGGGGCGTGTCTTGCTTGGGCCTCTCTCCTGGAGGCGCTCAGTCAGACCGAGTGGTGACATGTTGCAAGACGCTCCTCCGGGCGCGTCTTGCTTGGGCCTCTCTCCTGGAGGCGCTCAGTCAGACCCAGTGTTCAACTGTGGCAAGACGCTCCTCGGGGCGCGTCTTGCTTGGGCCTCTCTCCTGGAGGCGCTCAGTCAGACCCAGTGTTGACACGTGGCAAGACGCTCCTCGGGGCGCGTCTTGCTTGGGCCTCTCTCCTGGAGGCGCTCAGTCAGACCCAGTGTTGGCATGTGGCAAGACACTCCTCGGGGCGCGTCTTGGTTGGGCCTCTCTCCTGGAGGCGCTCATTCAGACCCAGTGGTGACATGTGGCAAGACGCTCCTCGGGGCGCGTATTGCTTGGGCCTCTCTCCTGAATGCCCTCTGTCAGACCGAGTGTTGACATGTGGCAAGACTCTCCTCGGGGCGCGTCTTGCTTGGGCTTCTCTCATGGAGTTCCTCAGTCCGACCCAGTGTTGACATGTGGCAAGACGCTCCTCTGGGCGCGTCTTGCTTGGGCTTCTCTCCTGGAGGCTCTCAGTCAGACCCATTGTTGACATGTGGCAAGACGCTCCTCGGGGCACGTCTTGCTTGGGCCTCTCTCCTGGAGGCGCTCAGTCAGACCGAGTAGTGACATGTGGCAAGATGCTCCTCGGGGCGCGTCTTGCTTGGACCTCCCTCCTGGAGGCGCTCAGTCAGACCGAGTAGTGACATTTGGCAAGACGCTCCTCGGGGCGCGTCTTGCTTGGACCTCTCTCCTGCAGGCGCTCAGTTAGACCGAGTAGTGACATGTGGCAAGACGCTCCTCGGGGCACGTCTTGCTTGGGCCTCTCTAATGGAGGCGCTCAGTCAGACCGAGTGCTGACATAAGGCAAGACGCTCCTCGGGGCGCGTCTTGCTGGGGCCTCTCTCCTGGAGGAGCTCAGTCAGACCCAGTGGTGACACGTGGCAAGACGCCCCTCGGGGCGCACCTTGCTTGGGCCTCTCTCCTAGAGGCGCTAAGTCAGACCCAGTGTTGACACGTGGCAAGACGCTCCTCGGGGCGTGTCTTGCTTGGGCCTCTCTCCTGGAGGCGCTCAATTAGACCCAGTGTTGACATGTGGCAAGACGCTCCTCGGGGCGCGTCTTGCTTTGGCCTCTCTCCTGGAGGCGCTCAGTCCGACCGAGTGCTGACATGTGCCCCGGAGGCACTCAGTCAGACCGAGTAGTGACATGTGGCAAGACGCTCCTCGGGGCGCATCTTGCTTGGGCATCTCTCCAGAAGGCCCTCAATCAGACCCAGTGTTGACACGTGGCAAGACGCTCCTCGGGGCGCGTCTTGCCTTATGTCAGCACTCGGTCTGACTGAGCGCCTCCATTAGAGAGGCCCAAGCAAGACGCGCCCTGAGGAGTGTCTTGCCACATGTCAACACTCGGTCTGACAGAGGGCATTCAGGAGAGAGGCCCAAGCAATACGCGCCCCGAGGAGCGTCTTGCCACATGTCACCACTGGGTCTGAATGAGCGCCTCCAGGAGAGAGGCCCAACCAAGACGCGCCCCGAGGAGTGTCTTGCCACATGCCAACACTGGGTCTGACTGAGCGCCTCCAGGAGAGAGGCTCAAGCAAGATGCGCCCCGAGGAGCGTCTTGCCACGTGTCAACACTGGGTCTGACTGAGCGCCTCCAGGAGAGAGGCCCAAGCAAGACGAGCCCCGAGGAGCGTCTTGCCACATGTGAACACTGGGTCTGACTGAGCGCCTCCAGGAGAGAGGCCCAAGCAAGACGCGCCCCGAGGAGCGTCTTGCAACATGTCAGCACTCGGTCTGACTGAGCGCCTCCAGGAGAGAGGCCCAAGCAAGACGCACCCCGAGGAGCGTCTTGCCTTATGTCAGCACTCGGTCTGACTGAGCGCCTCCAGGAGAGAGGCCCAAACAAGACGCGCCCCGAGGAGCGTCTTGCCACATGTCAACAATGGGTCTGACTGAGGGCCTCCAGGAGAGAGGCCCAAGCAAGATGCGCCCGGAGGAGCGTCTTGCCACATGTCAACACTGGGTCTGACTGAGCGCCTCCAGGAGAGAGGCCCAAGCAAGACGCGCCCCGAGGAGCGTCTTGCCACGTGTCAACACTGGGTCTGACTGAGCGCCTCCAGGAGAGAGGCCCAAGCAAGACGCGCCCCGAGGAGCGTCTTGCCACAGTTGATCACTGGGTCTGACTGAGCGCCTCCAGGAGAGAGGCCCAAGCAAGACGCGCCCGGAGGAGCGTCTTGCAACATGTCACTACTCGGTCTGACTGAGCGTCTCCAGGAGAGAGGCCCAAGCAAGATGTGCCCCGAGGAGCGTCTTGCCACATGTCAACAATGGGTCTGACTGAGGGCCTCCAGGAGAGAAGCCCAAGCAAGACGCGCCCAGAGGAGCGTCTTGCCACATGTCAACACTGGGTCTGACTGAGCGCCTCAAGGAGAGAGGCCCAAGCAAGACACGCCCCGAAGGAGCGTCTTGACACATGTCAACACTGGGTCGGACTGAGGGCCTCCATGAGAGAAGCCCAAGCAAGACACGCCCCGAGGAGCGTCTTGCCACATGTCACCACTGGGTCTGAATGAGCGCCTCCAGGAGAGAGGCCCAAGCAACACGCGCCCCGAGGAGCGTCAGGCCACATGTCACTACTCAGTCTGACTGAGCGCCTCCAGGAGAGAGGCCCAAGCAAGACGCGCCCCGAGGAGCGTCTTGCCACGTGTCAACACTGGGTCTGATTGAGGGCCTTCTGGAGAGAGGCCCAAGCAAGACGCGCCCCGAGGAGTGTCTTGCCACATGTCACCACTTGGTCTGACTGAGCGCCTCCAGGAGAGAGGCCCAAGCAAGACGCGCCCCGAGGAGCGTCTTGCCACATGTCAACAATGGGTCTTACTGAGGGTCTCCAGGAGAGAAGCCCATCAAGACGTGCCCCGAGGAGCTTCTTGCCACATGTCAGCACTCGGTCTGACTGAGCGCCTCCAGGAGAGAGGCCAAAGCAAGACGCGCCCCGAGGAGCGTCTTGACACATGTCAACACTGGGTCTGACAGAGGGCCTCCATGAGAGAGGCCCAAGCAAGACGCTTCCCGAGGAGCGTCTTGCCACATGTCAACACTGGGTCTGACAGAGGGCCTCCAGGAGAGAGGCCCAAGCAAGATGCGCCCCGAGGATTGTCTTGCCACATGTCACCACTTGGTCTGACTGAGCGCCTCCAGGAGAGAGGCCCAAGCAACACGCACCCCGAGGAGCGTCAGGCCACATGTCACTACTCAGTCTGACTGAGCGCCTCCAGGAGAGAGGCCCAAGCAAGACGCGCCCCGAGGAGCGTCTTGCCACGTGTCAACACTGGGTCTGATTGAGGGCCTTCTGGAGAGAGGCCCAAGCAAGACGCGTCCCGAGGAGCGTCTTGCCACATGTCAACAATGGTTCTTACTGAGGGCCTCCGGGAGAGAAGTCCAAGCAAGACGCGCCCCGAGGAGCTTCTTGCCACATGTCACTACTCGGTCTTACTGAGCGCCTCAGGGAGAGAGGTCCAAGCAAGACGCGCCCCGAGGAGCGTCTTGCCACATGTCAACAATGGGTCTGACTTAGGGCCTCCAGGAGAGAAGCCCAAGCAAGACGTGCCCCGAGGAGCGTCTTGCCACATGTCAACACTGGGTCTGACTGAGCGCCTCCAGGAGAGAGGCCCAAGCAAGACACGCCCCGAGGAGCGTCTTGACACATGTCAACACTGGGTCTGACTGAGGGCCTCCATGAGAGAAGCCAAAGCAAGACGCGCCCCGAGGAGAGTCTTGCCACTTGTCAACACTCGGTCTGACAGAGGGCATCCAGGAGAGAGGCCCAAGCAATATGCGCCCCGAGGAGCGTCTTGCCACTTAAACCCACAACCTAGCACTGAGGACAGAGGGACTTTATTTAAATTAGTACTTAATGGAAACGATACATAATGATACATAAGAGCCATGTCGTACATTCAGCCTAGGAATAGTAGCATTGTGCACTATTAAAAATATACACATCAATTGCTCGAATCCCATTGTTGCAAAGTAAAACTCTAATAAAACTCTAGTCCGACATCAACAGAGAAGACTTAGTGTATGTACTACAAATACAGCATTAGGATTTCGAGTGGACCGTGCACCTTGTGAACCATCAGAGGCTTATGACGCAACATATCTTCCAGTTGCTATTAGACAAGTTATAATTCTCGACCATTTTTCGGAACTGGTTTCTTGGGTCCGTGAGTAAATGCCAAATGAGATGATAGTCCTTAAGTAAGTTCCTGGCGATCCCATGTCACGCTCTTGCCCATCAGCCGGTGAACGCTGAGACGGAACTCGATGAGAGCGATGTATTTTTTAAGTGCTCCGAATGTACTTCTAACAAGCGTGCGATTCACTTTGTGAGTAAACCGCAGCTGCAGCTGATTCAAACAGTCGAGCCAACTTTCTACATCACAATATGCGTTTTGTAGTTAGTCGAGTTACCTTTTGTGTGGCGCATAAACGGGTCGTTATCGTCCAGCTCCCAGCTTAGAGAGTCCTGTATTGACACAGACGTCAATACATCTCGATGTCATGCAACACACAAAGTCTGTCGCATACAGGTGGGTTAACACATGTACGAAACCTTTTGTGTGGCGCATGCACGGGTTGTTAGCGTCCAGCTCCCAGCTTAGAGAGTCCTGTATTGACACAGACGTCAATACATCTCGATGTCATGCAACACACAAAGTCTGTCGCATACAGGTGGGTTAGCACATGTACGATACCTTTTGTGTGGTGCATGCACGGGTCGTTAGCGTCCAGCTCCCGGCTTATAGAGAGTCCTGTATTGACACAGACGTCAATACATCTCGATGTCATGCAACACACAAAGTCTGTCGCATACAGGTGGGCTAACACACATGTACGATGTGTGCGATGGCACGCCCAGTTTACATTGGGACACGACGATGATCATTGTTAACCAAACTCTTGTTTCTCACGACAGGTGGTAGCGTTGTCTCCTGCACCTGGTCTTCGTGCACAGAGGGTGCTGTAATGTGCTCGTCATAGTCGCGATCGTTGTCACTCGAATCCGTTGTTCTCACGACAGGTGGTAGCGTTGTCTCCTGCATGTTGTCTTCACGTGCGGCAAGCATTGTGCTGTGCTCGTTATAATGGTTGTCTTCGTAGAAAGGGGGTGTTGAATACTCCTTCGCGAGTAGTGTAGGAGGTGGTGTGATGGGACGTATCTCAGAGGCGTTATGTGAGCGTACCACCATGGCCTGAGCAACTGCGACTACTGAGAGTACACCCAGTACAGACAGCGAGATCTTTTTTTTTCTTGGGTGTTGTACGTGTGGGTACAGCCGCTTTAATGGCAGTGAGAGCAAGTGGGCAAATGTATTTATAGGTCACTAGCAGAAACTAAGGCACGTTGTCAGAGTGTAATCGTAACCACCGTAGCTCTTGTCATAATTTAATATACATAGAAATCAGAAACGGGCATGTCAGGATAGACATCGCGAGTGATAATGCGGCCAGTATCTGTGTGTGCTTGAGAGCACCTTGTTGTTCTACTGTGGTGCCCACGCCGCCAGGTCTGTAAATGTCATCGACCTCCTTTATATACGCATACGCTAAAGACCGTATATTCTCTATGGATTTGAACACGTCCTTTGTTTCGCGTAACGCTTGAGCTGTCTCGAGCGTGATGTTGTGAGTGTACGCCAGTTTTTCACGTGCACCGAGGTCCGAAAGGGCGTGCGCTACAACTATTAACCTTGGTTTGGGAGTGTGGCGAAACGCTCGCTCCGCTGTAATGGGCGGATGCAATGTTATCACCTGGTATGTTTCGTTAGTCGGGTCGTAACACACCGGTCCGTGAAACGGACCGTCACATTGTATGGGGCACAGTAAGGACAACACGCCGCCGACCGTGACTTCGCACTCGACCGCGGTGGTGTTATCGATTTGCAAAGGATCACATACGCCTCTCCAGTCGCAATGAGGCACATTGTAGTCGACGCGACCGTCGGTCACCATAGCTTTCGTCAGCCAACACACTCGATTGCCCTTCGAAACATCGGCGATCAACGTGAGCTTAGAGGTCGACGTCGCTTTACTGTACGCCAGGATATCCGTGTGTGAGTGCACGCTCGACGTCGATTGACAACCGGTCATGTCAGACCTGATCAGACCTTCCGAACACATGACCATTAGTTGTTGTGCGGCCGAGAGTATCGTGATCATACCGTTGAGATGTGTAGAAAGCGCGTACACACCAGCCTTCCACGTTTCCAAAATTTCCAGCAGTCTAGAGGGACTTGTCTTAGCGCGTACGGCTGTGCTGAATTTGCATTGGGTAGACACAACGGCTTCGACCTCCCTTAGGATCTGTGGGCTCATGTACTCGTGGTAGGCCAAGACGTGTATAGTCGAGCGCGGTGACGCCCCGAACACTTGACCCGGTTTTGTTGTGGCGATATGCGTGTCCAGTAACGCGGCAAAGTCCGCGTGTCTAGCGTGTATTGATTTTACAGCTTGCTCATACCCCAACAGTACGGTCGGTAGAAGTTAGTTCACTTGTTTCCATGCGCTCGTGGAACACAGGACATCGCAACCTCTGTGATACTCAAGTAAAGCGTCAAACACCAGCTGCTTGCACGTTGGAAATACAATCGGTAGTAACTTCTTACTCCACTCTATGTTGAACTCGTATAGTATGTATATGGGCGGTTGCGGCGGTTTGCGCATTTTCTATCTAACCTCCGCTAATATGACTCTGTGGTCTGTCTCCTGAGATGGTGCGGTTGGAACTTGCGAGAGTGCACTATCGACGGTCGGCGTTTCCATTTCGTCAACTGCCATTTTCAGCCGCTGGCAAACGGCCGTCGACGGTCGATGCGAGACACCAACATAACGTTAGACCGCGACCCTCATGCCAGTTTTCTGTAGTACTGGTTGTAGTTTCTGGTGCACACTCGAAACGCCATTACGATCACAATTACGTTGATTAATAAATCCAGTGTTGTAGCGACTGCAGCCAGCGCCGTCGCGCAACTTGTGTCGGTGTTGTCTCTCGATACTTTCATTCGTATCCGAGCGTATGCAGAATCTACGGATCTGGTGAAGATGCTTGTCACTAGCTTGCGCACGTTTGATATGGCACTTTGCGCAAGACTCGCACAACCTGCAGTGGCGACCGTCGCGTCAGTGCAAAGTTTTTCCAATATATCGCTCGCAACATCGTTTGTCTTTTGCTGTACACTGCGCACACTGGCCGCGAGGTCGCGGAGAGGGTCTTCGTTACGAGCTACTCTGGTAGCGCCGTGGTTGATGAGGACGATCATCTTTAGCAATAGTTCATCTCGAAGCGCAACGATGGTGAGGGCGACGGGTTGATCGGTTCCGCCTTCAGGCCACACGGTTGCCGCTAGATTGCCCAATGCCACACACGCAGACGAACCCTGTACACACTCAATGACCCGTGTGCGATCGTTGATTTCTGCTAGTACGTTTGCTAGGTCTACGTGCTTCCACGGATCGGGCGTGGGCACGCGCTTGTTTTTAGAGGCGTTTTCGCGCAGCCTCTACCCTGCACGACCGCTCGTGGCCGCACTAGCTATATTTATCTTTATTTGTTTCACACACACACACACACACACACACACACACACACACACACACACACACACACAGGCCCTTGCGTGCAAACCCCGGTCAGGCCTGCAGTGTACACATCAGAGACATGATGTGCTTTAACAGAACTGAGGTTGTTCATTACTAAATGACTTTTACAGGAATATTGTTATTATACTATTCAAGAGGTTGATCATAATAATGTGTATTAAACCCACAACCTAGCACTGAGGACAGAGGGACTTTATTTAAATTAGTACTTAATGGAAACGATACATAATGATACATAAGAGCCATGTCATACATTCAGCCTAGGAATAGTAGCATTGTGCATTATTAAAAATATACAGATCAATTGCTCGAATCCCATTGTTGCAAAGTAAAACTCTAATAAAACTCTAGTCTGACATCAACAGAGAAGACTTAGTGTATGTACTACAAATACAGCATTAGGATTTCGAGTGGACCGTGCACCTTGTGAACCATCAGAGGCTTATGACGCAACATATCTTCCAGTTGCTATTAGACAAGTTATAATTCTCGAACATTTTTCGGAACTGGTTTCTTGGGTCCGTGAGTAAATGCCAAATGAGATGATAGTCCTTAAGTAAGTTCCTGGCGATCCCATGTCACGCTCTTGCCCATCAGCCGGTGAATGCTGAGACGGAACTCGATGAGAGCGATGTATTTTTTAAGTGCTCCGAATGTACTTCTAACAAGCGTGCGATTCACTTCGTGAGTAAACCGCAGCTGCAGCTGATTCAAACAGTCGAGCCAACTTTCCACATCACAATATGCGTTTTGTAGTTAGTCAAGTTACCTTTTGTGTGGCGCATGCACGGGTCGTTAGCGTCCAGCTCCCAGCTTAGAGAGTCCTGTATTGACTCAGACGTCAATACATCTCGATGTCATGCAACACACAAAGTCTGTCGCATACAGGTGGGTTAACACACATGTACGATGTGTGCGATGGCGCGCCCGTTTACAATGGGACACGACGATGATCATTGTTAACCAAACTCTTGTTTCTCACGACAGGTGGTAGCGTTGTCTCCTGCACCTGGTCTTCGTGCACAGAGGGTGTTGTAATGTGCTCGTCATAGTCGCGATCGTTGTCACTCGAATCCGTTGTTCTCACGACAGGTGGTAGCGTTGTCTCCTGCATGTTGTCTTCGCGTGCGGCAAGCGTTGTGCTGTGCTCGTTATAATGGTTGTCTTCGTACAAAGGGGGTGTTGAATACTCCTTCGCGAGTAGTCTAGGAGTTGGTGTGATGGAACGTATCTCAGAGGCGTTATGTGAGCGTACCACCATGGCCTGAGCAACTGCGACTACTGAGAGTACACCCAGTACAGACAGCGAGATCAATTTTTTTTCTTGGGTGTTGTACGTGTGGGTACAGCCGCTTTAATGGCAGTGAGAGCAAGTGGGCAAATGTATTTATAGGTCACTAGCAGAAACTAAGGCACGTGGTCAGAGTGTAATCGTAACCACCTAAAGTAGCTCTTGTCATAATTTAATATACATAGAAATCAGAAACGGGTATGTCAGGATAGACATCGCGAGTGATAATGCGGCCAGTATCTGTGTGCGCTTGAGAGCACCTTGTTGTTCTACTGTGGTGCCCACGCCGCTGGGTCTGTAAATGTCATCGACCTTCTTTATATATGCATACGCTAAAGACCGTATGTTCTCTATGGATTTGAACACGTCCTTTGTTTCGCGTAACGCTTGAGCTGTCTCGAGCGTGATGTTGTGAGTGTACACCAGTGTTTCGCGTGCACCGAGGTCCGAAAAGGCGTGCGCTACAACTATTAACCTTGGTTAGGGAGTGTGGCGAAACGCTCGCTCCGCTGTAATGGGCAGATGCAATGTTATCACCTGGTACGTTTCGTTAGTCGGGTCGTAACACACCGGTCCGTCACACGGACCGTCACATTGTATGGGGCTTATACTATTCAACAGGTTGATCATAATAATGTGTATTAAACCCACAACCTAGCACTGAGGACAGAGGGACTTTATTTAAATTAGTACTTAATGGAAACGATACATAATGATACATAAGAGCCATGTCATACATTCAGCCTAGGAATAGTAGCATTGTGCACTATTAAAAATATACACATCAATTGCTCGAATCCCATTGTTGCAAAGTAAAACTCTAATAAAACTCTAGTCTGACATCAACAGAGAAGACTTAGTGTATGTACTACAAATACAGCATTGGGATTTCGAGTGGACCGTGCACCTGGTGAACCATCAGAGGCTTATGACGCAACATATCTTCCAGTTCTGATTGAGCGCCTCCAGGAGAGAGGCCCAAGCAAGACCCGCCCCGAGGAGCGTCTTGCCACATGTCACTACTCGGTCTAACTGAGCGCCTCCAGGAGAGAGGTCCAAGCAAGACACGCCCCGAGGAGCGTCTTGCCACATGTCACTACTCGGTCTGACTGAGCGCCTCCAGGAGGGAGGTCCAAGCAAGACGCGCCCCGAGGAGCGTCTTGCCACATGTCACTACTCGGTCTGACTGAGCGCCTCCAGGAGAGAGGCCCAAGCAAGACGTGCCCCGAGGAGCGTCTTGCCACATGTCAACAATGGGTCTGACTGAGGGCCTCCAGGAGAGAAGCCCAAGCAAGACGCGCCCCGAGGAGCGTCTTGCCACATGTCAACACTGGGTCTGACTGAGGGCCCCCAGGAGAGAGGCCCAAATAAGACGCGCCCCGAGGAGCGTTTTGCCACATGTCAACACTGGGTCTGACTGAGGGCCTCCAGGTGAGAAGCCCAAGCAAGATGCGCCCCGAGGAGCGTCTTGCCACATGTCAACACTGGGTCTGACTGAGCGCCTCCAGGAGAGAGGCCCAAGCAAGACGCGCCCGGAGGAGCGTCTTGCAACATGTCAACACTGGGTCTGACTGAGTGCCTCCATGAGAGAGGCCCAAGCAAGACGTGCCCTGAGGAGCATCTTGCCACATGTCAACACTGGGTCTGACTGAGTGCCTCCATGAGAGAAGCCCCAGCAAGACGCGCCCCGAGGAGCGTCTTGCCACATGTCAACACTGGGTCTGACTGAGCACCTCCAGGAGAGAGGCACAAGCAAGACGCGCCCCGAGGAGCGTCTTGCCAACTGTCAACACTGTGTCTGACTGAGCGCCTCCAGGAGAGAGGCCCGAGGAGCGTCTTGCCACATGTCACCTCTGGGTCTGACTGAGCGCCTCCAGGAGAGAGGCGCAAGCAAGAAACGCCCGAGGAGCGTCTTGACACATGTCAACACTGGGTCTGACTGAGCGCCTCCAGGAGAGAGCTCCCAGCAAGACGCGCCTTGAGGAGCGTCTTGCCAAATGTAACTACTCGGTCTGACTGAGCGCCTCCAGGAGAGAGGTCCAAGCAACACGCGCCCCGAGGAGCGTCTTGCCACATGTCAACACTGGGTCTGACTGAGTGCCTCCATGAGAGAAGCCCCAGCAAGACGCGCCCCGAGGAGCGTCTTGCCACATGTCACTACTCGGTCTGACTGAGCGCCTCCAGGAGAGAGGCCCAAGCAAGACGTGCCCCGAGGAGCGTCTTGCCACATGTTAACAATGGGTCTGACTGAGGGCCTCCAGGAGAGAAGCCCAAGCAAGAAGCGCCCCGAGGAGCATCTTGCCACATGTCAACACTGGGTCTGACTGAGCGCCTCCAGGAGAGAGGCCCAAGCAAGACACGCCCCGAGGAGCGTCTTGACACATGTCAACACTGGGTCTGACTGAGGGCCTCCATGAGAGAGGCCCAAGCAATACGCGCCCCGAGGAGCGTCTTGCCACATGTCAACACTGGGTCTGACTGAGCACCTCCAGGAGAGAGGCCCAAGCAAGACGCGCCCCGAGGAGCGTCTTGCCAACTGTCAACACTGTGTCTGACTGAGCGCCTCCAGGAGAGAGGCCCGAGGAGCGTCTTGCCACATGTCACCTCTGGGTCTGACTGAGCGCCTCCAGGAGAGAGGCGCAAGCAAGAAACGCCCGAGGAGCGTCTTGACACATGTCAACACTGGGTCTGACTGAGCGCCTCCAGGAGAGAGCTCCCAGCAAGACGCGACCCGAGGAGCGTCTTGCCAAATGTAACTACTCGGTCTGACTGAGCGCCTCCAGGAGAGAGGTCCAAGCAACACGCGCCCCGAGGAGCGTCTTGCCACATGTCAACACTGGGTCTGACTGAGTGCCTCCATGAGAGAAGCCCCAGCAAGACGCGCCCCGAGGAGCGTCTTGCCACATGTCACTACTCGGTCTGACTGAGCGCCTCCAGGAGAGAGGCCCAAGCAAGACGTGCCCCGAGGAGCGTCTTGCCACATGTTAACAATGGGTCTGACTGAGGGCCTCCAGGAGAGAAGCCCAAGCAAGAAGCGCCCCGAAGAGCGTCTTGCCACATGTCAACACTGGGTCTGACTGAGCGCCTCCAGGAGAGAGGCCCAAGCAAGACACGCCCCGAGGAGCGTCTTGACGCATGTCAACACTGGGTATGACTGAGGGCCTCCATGAGAGAGGCCCAAGCAATACGCGCCCCGAGGAGCGTCTTGCCACATGTCAACAATGGGTCTGACTGAGGGCCTTCAGGAGAGAAGCCAAAGCAAGACGCGCCCCGAGGAGCTTCTTTCCAGATGTCAACAATGGGTCTTACTGTGGGCCTCCATGAGAGAAGCCCAAGCAAGACGCGCCCCGAGGAGTGTCTTGCCACATGTCAACACTGTGTCTGACTGAGCGCCTCCAGGAGAGAGGCCCAAGCAAGACGCGCCCCGAGGAGCGTCTTGCCACGTGTCAACACTGGGTCTGACTTAGCGCCTCCATGAGAGAGGCCCAAGCAAGATGCACCCCGAGGAGCGTCTTGCCACGTGTCACCACTGGGTCTGACTGAGCTCCTCCAGGAGAGAGGCCCAAGCAAGACGCGCCCAGAGGAGCGTCTTGCCACGTGTCACCACTGGGTCTGATTGAGCACCTCCAGGAGAGAGGCCCCAGCAAGACACGCCCCGAGGAGCGTCTTGCCTTATGTCAGCACTCGGTCTGACTGAGCGCCTCCAGGAGAGAGGCCCAAGCAAGACGCGCCCCGAGGAGCGTCTTGCCACATGTCACTACTCGGTCTAACTGAGCGCCTCCAGGAGAGAGGTCCAAGCAAGACGCGCCCCGAGGAGCGTCTTGCCAAATGTCACTACTCGGTCTGACTGAGCGCCTCCAGGAGGGAGGTCCAAGCAAGACGCGCCCCGAGGAGCGTCTTGCCACATGTCACTACTCGGTCTGACTGAGCGCCTCCAGGAGAGAGGCCCAAGCAAGACGTGTCCCGAGGAGCGTCTTGCCACATGTCAACAATGGGTCTGACTGAGGGCCTCCAGGAGAGAAGCCCAAGCAAGACGCGCCCAGAGGAGCGTCTTGCCACATGTCAACACTGGGTCTGACTGAGCGCCTCCAGGAGAGAGGCCCAAGCAAGACACGCCCCGAGGAGCGTCTTGACACATGTCAACACTGGGTCGGACTGAGGGCCTCCATGAGAGAAGCCCAAGCAAGACGCGCCCCGAGGAGAGTTTTGCCACATGTCAACACTCGGTCTGACAGAGGGCATTCAGGAGAGAGGCCCAAGCAATACGCGCCCCTAGGAGCGTCTTGCCACATGTCAACACTGGGTCTGAATGAGCGCCTCCAGGAGAGAGGCCCAACCAAGACGCGCCCCGAGGAGTGTCTTGCCACATGCCAACACTGGGTCTGACTGAGCGCCTCCAGGAGAGCGGCCCAAGCAAGACGCGCCCCGAGGAGCGTCTTGCCACGTGTCAACACTGGGTCTGACTGAGCGCCTCCAGGAGAGAGGCCCAAGCAAGACGTGCCCCGAGGAGCGTCTTTCCACGTGTCACCACTGGGTCTGACTGAGCGCCTCCAGGAGAGAGGCCCAAGCAAGACGCGCCCCGAGGAGCGTCTTGCCACATGTCAACACTGGGTCTGACTGAGCGCCTCCAGGAGAGAGGCCCAAGCAAGACGCGCCCCGAGGAGCGTCTTGCCACATGTCAACACTGGGTCTGACTGAGCGCCTCCAGGGGAGAGGCCCAAGCAAGACGCGCCCCGAGGAGCGTCTTGTCACATGTCAACACTGGGTCTGTCTGAGCGCCTCCAGGAGAGAAGCCCAAGCAAGACGCGCCCCGAGGAGCGTCTTGCCACATGTCAACAATGGGTCTGACTGAGGGCCTCCAGGAGAGAAGCCCAAGCAAGACGCGCCCCGAGGAGCGTCTTGACACATGTCAACACTGGGTCTGACAGAGGGCCTCCACGAGAGGCCCAAGCAAGACGCGCCCCGAGGAGTGTCTTGCCACATGTCACCACTGGGTCTGATTGAGCGCCTCCAGGAGAGAGGCCCAAGCAAGACGTGCCCCGAGGATCGTCAGGCCACATGTCACTACTCAGTCTGACTGAGCGCCTCCAGGAGAGAGGCCCAAGCAAGACGCGCCCCGAGGAGCGTCTTGCCACATGTCAGCACTCGGTCTGACTGAGCGCCTCCAGGAGAGGCCCAAGCAACATGCGCCCCGAGGAGCGTCAGGCCACATGTCACTACTCAGTCTGACTGAGCGCCTCCAGGAGAGAGGCCCAAGCAAGACGCGCCCCGAGGAGCGTCTTGCCACGTGTCAACACTGGGTCTGATTGAGGGCCTTCTGGAGAGAGGCCCAAGCAAGACGCGCCCCGAGGAGCGTCTTGCCACATGTCAACAATGGTTCTTACTGAGGGCCTCCGGGAGAGAAGTCCAAGCAAGACGCGCCCCGAGGAGCTTCTTGCCACATGTCAGCACTCGGTCTGACTGAGTGCCTCCAGGAGAGAGGCCAAAGCAAGACGCCCCCCGAGGAGCGTCTTGACACATGTCAACACTGGGTCTGACAGAGGGCCTCCATGAGAGAGGCCCAAGCAAGACGCGCCCCGAGGAGCGTCTTGCCACATGTCACTACTCGGTCTTACTGAGCGCCTCAGGGAGAGAGGTCCAAGCAAGACGCGCCCCGAGGAGCGTCTTGCCACATGTCAACACTGGGTCTGACTGAGTGCCTCCATGAGAGAAGCCCCAGCAAGACGCGCCCCGAGGAGCGTCTTGCCACATGTCACTACTCGGTCTGTTTGAGCGCCTCCAGGAGAGAGGCCCAAGCAAGACGTGCCCTGAGGAGCGTCTTGCCACATGTCAACAATGGGTCTGACTGAGGGCCTCCAGGAGAGAAGCCCAAGCAAGACGCGCCCCGAGGAGCGTCTTGCCACGTGTCAACACTGGGTCTGATTGAGGGCCTTCTGGAGAGAGGCCCAAGCAAGACACGCCCCGTCGATGACATTTACAGACCCGGCGGCGTGGGCACCACAGTAGAACAACAAGGTGCTCTCAAGTGCACACAGACACTGACCGCATTATCACTCGCGATGTCTATCCTGACATGCCCGTTTCTGATTTCTATGTATATTAAATTATGACAAGAGCTACGGTGGTTACGATTACACTCTGACCACGTGCCTTAGTTTCTGCTAGTGACCTATAAATACATTTGACCACTTGCTCTCACTGCCATTAAAGCGGCTGTACCCACACGTACGACACCCAAGAAAAAAAATGATCTCGCTGTCTGTACTGGGTGTACTCTCAGTAGTCGCAGTTGCTCAGGCCATGGTGGTACGCTCACATAACGCCCCTGAGATACGTCCCATCACACCACCTCCTAGACTACTCGCGAAGGAGTATTCAACACCCCCTTTGTACGAAGACAACCATTATAACGAGCACAGCACAACGCTTGCCGCACGCGAAGACAACATGCAGGAGACAACGCTACCACCTGTCGTGAGAACAACGGATTCGAGTGACAACGATCGCGACTATGACGAGCACATTACAACAACCTCTGTGCACGAAGACCAGGTGCAGGAGACAACGCTACCACCTGTCGTGAGAAACAAGAGTTTGGTTAACAATGATCATCGTCGTGTCCCATTGTAAACGGGCGCGCCATTGCACACATCGTACATGTGTGTTAACCCACCTGTATGCGACAGACTTTGTGTGTTGCATGACATCGAGATGTATTGACGTCTGTGTCAATACAGGACTCTCTATAAGCCGGGAGCTGGACGCTAACGACCCGTGCATGCGCCACACAAAAGGTATCGTACATGTGTTAACCCACCTGTATGCGACAGACTTTGTGTGTTGCATGACATCGAGATGTATTGACGTCTGTGTCAATACAGGACTCTCTAAGCTGGGAGCTGGACGCTAATGACCCGTGCATGCGCCACACAAAAGGTAACTCGACTAACTACAAAACGAATATTGTGATGTAGAAAGTTGGCTCGACTGTTTGAATCAGCTGCAGCTGCGGTTTACTCACGAAGTGAATCGCACGCTTGTTAGAAGTACATTCGGAGCACTTAAAAAATACATCGCTCTCATCGAGTTCCGTCTCAGCGTTCACCGGCTGATGGGCAAGAGCGTGACATGGGATCGCCAGGAACTTACTTAAGGACTATCATCTCATTTGGCATTTACTCACGGACCCAAGAAACCAGTTCCGAAAAATGGTCGAGAATTATAACTTGTCTAATAGCAACTGGAAGATATGTTGCGTCATAAGCCTCTGATGGTTCACAAGGTGCACGGTCCACTCGAAATCCTAATGCTGTATTTGTAGTACATACACTAAGTCTTCTCTGTTGATGTCAGACTAGAGTTTTATTAGAGTTTTACTTTGCAACAATGGGATTCGAGCAATTGATGTGTATATTTTTAATAGTGCACAATGCTACTATTCCTAGGCTGAATGTGTGAAATGGCTCTTATGTACCATTATGTATCGTTTCCATCAAGTACTAATGGCATTTACTCACGGACCCAAGAAACCAGTTCCGAAAAATGGTCGAGAATTATAACTTGTCTAATAGCAACTGGAAGATATGTTGCGTCATAAGCCTCTGATGGTTCACAAGGTGCACGGTCCACTCGAAATCCTAATGCTGTATTTGTAGTACATACACTAAGTCTTCTCTGTTGATGTCAGACTAGAGTTTTATTAGAGTTTTACTTTGCAACAATGGGATTCGAGCAATTGATGTGTATATTTTTAATAGTGCACAATGCTACTATTCCTAGGCTGAATGTGTGACATGGCTCTTATGTATCATTATGTATCGTTTCCATTAAGTACTAATTTAAATAAAGTCCCTCTGTCCTCAGTGCTAGGTTGTGGGTTTAAGTGGCAAGAAGCTCCTCGGGGCGCATATTGCTTGGGCCTCTCTCCTGGATGCCCTCTGTCAGACCGAGTGTTGACATGTGGCAAGACTGTCCTCGGGGCGCGTCTTGCTTGGGCTTCTCTCATGGAGACCCTCAGTCAGACCCAGTCTTGACATGTGTCAAGACGCTCCTCGGGGCGTGTCTTGCTTGGGCCTCTCTCCTGGAGGCGCTCAGTCAGACCCAGTGTTGACATGTGGCAAGACGCTCCTCGGGGCGCGTCTTGCTTGGGCTTCTCTCCTGGAGGCCCTCAGTCAGACCCATTGTTGACATGTGGCAAGACGCTCCTCGGGGCACGTCTTGCTTGGGCCTCTCTCCTGGAGGCGCTCAAACAGACCGAGTAGTGACATGTGGCAAGACGCTCCTCGGGGCGCGTCTTGCTGGGGCTTCTCTCATAGAGGCACTCAGTCAGACCCAGTGTTGACATGTGGCAAGACGCTCCTCGGGGCGCGTCTTGCTTGGACCTCTCTCCCTGAGGCGCTCAGTAAGACCGAGTAGTGACATGTGGCAAGACGCTCCTCGGGGCGCGTCTTGCTTGGGCCTCTCTCATGGAGGCCCTCTGTCAGACCCAGTGTTGACCCGTGTCAAGACGCGCGTCTTGCCACGTGTCAACACTGGGTCTGATTGAGGGCCTTCTGGAGAGAGGCCCAAGCAAGACGCGCCCCGAGGAGTGTCTTGCCAAATGTCAACACTGGGTCTGACTGAGCGCCTCAGGGAGAGAGGTCCAAGCAAGACGCGCCCCGAGGAGCGTCTTGCCACATGTCACTACTCGGTCTGACTGAGCGCCTCAGGGAGAGAAGTCCAAGCAAGACGCGCCCCGAGGAGCGTCTTGCCACATGTCAACACTGGATCTGACTGAGTGCCTCCATGAGAGAAGCCCCAGCAAGACGCGCCCCGAGGAGCGATGTATTTTTTAAGTGCTCCGAATGTACTTCTAACAAAAGGGACTGTGACTGTGACTGTGTGAGGGAGAGGGACTGTGACTGTGACTGTGACTGTGACTGTGTGAGGGAGAGGGACTGTGACTGTGTGAGGGAGAGGGACTGTGACTGTGTGAGGGAGAGGGAGAGGGACTGTGACTGTGACTGTGTGAGGGAGAGGGACTGTAACTGTGACTGTGACCGTGTGAGGGAGAGGGACTGTGACTGTGTGAGGGAGAGGGACTGTGACTGTTTGACGGAGAGGGACTGTGACTGTGACTGTGACTGTGCTTGTGTGAGGGAGAGGGACTGTGACTGTGTGAGGGCGAGGGACTGTGACTGTGACTGTGTGAGGGAGAGGGACTGTGACTGTGTGACGGAGAGGGACTGTGACTTTGTGAGGGAGAGGTACTGTGACTGTGTGAGGGAGAGGGACTGTGACTGTGTGAGGGAGAGGGACTGTGACTCTGTGAGGGAGAGGGACTGTGACTGTGACTGTGACTGTGTGAGGGAGAGGGACTGTGACTGTGTGAGGGAGAGGGACTGTGACTGTGTGAGGGCGAGGGACTGTGACTGTGACTGTGACTGTGTGAGGGAGAGGGACTGTGACTGTGTGAGGGAGAGGGACTGTGACTGTGAATGTGACTGTGTGAGGGAGAGGGACAGTGACTGTGTGAGGGAGAGGGGCTGTGACTGTGACTGTGACTGTGTGAGGGAGAGGGACTGTGACTGTGTGAGGGAGAGGGACTGTGACTGCGACTGTGTGAGGGAGAGGGACTGTGACTGTGTGAGGGAGAGGGACTGTGACTGTGTGAGGGAGAGGGACTGTGACTGTGACTGTGACTGTGTGAGGGAGATTGACTGTGACTGTGACTGTGTGAGGGAGAGGGACTGTGACTGTGTGAGGGAGAGGGACTGTGACTGTGTGAGGGAGAGGGACTGTGACTGTGTGAGGGAGAGGGACTGTGACTGTGTGAGGGAGAGGGACTGTGACTGTGACTGTGACTGTGTGAGGTAGAGGGACTGTGACTGTGACTGTGTGAGGGAGAGGGACTGTGACTGTGTGAGGGAGAGGGACTGTGACTGTGTGAGGGAGAGGGACTGTGACTGTGACTGTGACTGTGTGAGGTAGAGGGACTGTGACTGTGACTGTGTGAGGGAGAGGGACTGTGACTGTGTGAGGGAGAGGGACTGTGACTGTGTGAGGGAGAGGGACTGTGACTGTGTGAGGGAGAGGGACTGTGACTGTGTGAGGGAGGGGGACTGTGACTGTGACTGTGACTGTGTGAGGGAGAGGGACTGTGACTGTGACTGTGACTGTGTGAGGGAGAGGGACTGTGACTGCGACTGTCTGAGGGAGAGGGACTGTGACTGTGACTGTGACTGTGTGAGGGAGAGGGACTGTGACTGTGTGAGGGAGAGGGACTGTGACTGTGTGAGGGAGAGGGACTGTGACTGTGACTGTGACTGTGACTGTGTGAGGGAGAGGGACTGTGACTGTGTGAGGGAGAGGGAGAGGGACTGTGACTGTGACTGTGTGAGGGAGAGGAACTGTGACTGTGTGAGGGAGAGGGACTATGTGAGAGAGAGGGACTGTGACTGTGTGAGGGAGAGGGACTGTGACTGTGACTGTGTGAGGGAGAGGGACTGTGACTCTGTGAGGGAGAGGGACTGTGACTGTGACTGTGACTGTGTGATGGAGAGGGACTGTGACTGTGACTGTGTGAGGGAGAAGGACTGTGACTGTGACTGTGACTGTGTGAGGGAGAGGGACTGTGACTGCTGCTGTGACTGTGTGAGGGAGAGGGACTGTGACTGTGACTGTGTGAGCGAGAGGGACTGTGACTGTGTAAGGGAGAGGGACTATGACTGTGTGAGGGCGAGGGACTGTGACTGTGTGAGGGAGAGGGACTGTGACTGTGTGAGGGAGAGGGACTGTGACTGTGTGAGGGAGAGGGACTGTGACTGTGTGAGGGAGAGGGACTGTGACTGTGTGAGGGAGAGGGACTGTGACTGTGTGAGGGAGAGGGACTGTGACTGTGACTGTGTGAGGGAGAGGGACTGTGACTGTGTGAGGGAGAGGGACTGTGACTGTGACTGTGACTGTGTGAGGGAGAGGGACTGTGACGGTGACTGTGACTGTGTGAGGGAGAGGGACTGTGACTGTGACTGTGTGAGGGAGAGGGACTGTGACTGTGTGAGGGAGAGGGACTGTGACTGTGTGAAGGAGAGGGACTGTGACTGTGTGAGGGAGAGGGACTGTGAATGTGACTATGTGAGGGAGAGGGACTGTGACTGTGACTGTGACTGTGTGAGGGAGAGGGACTGTGACTGTGTGAGGGAGAGGGACTGTGACTGTGACTGTGACTGTGTGAGGGAGAGTGACTGTGACTGTGTGAGGGAGAGGGACTGTGACTTTGACTGTGACTGTGTGAGGGAGAGGGACTGTGACTGTGACTGTGTGAGGGAGAGGGACTGTGACTGTGGCTGTGACTGTGTGAGGGAGAGGGACTGTGACTGTGACTGTGACTGTGCTTGTGTGAGGGAGAGGGACTGTGACTGTGTGAGGGAGAGGGACTGTGACGTTGTGAGGGAGAGGGACTGTGACTGTGTGAGGGAGAGGGACTGCGACTGTGACTGTGACTGTGCGAGGGAGAGGGACTGTGACTGTGTGAGGGAGAGGGACTGCGACTGTGACTGTGACTGTGCGAGGGAGAGGGACTGTGACTGTGTGAGGGAGAGGGACTGTGACTGTGTGACGGAGAGGGACTGTGACTGTGACTGTGTGAGGGAGAGGGACTGTGACTGTGTGAGGGAGAGGGACTGTGACTGTGTGAGGGAGAGGGACTGTGACTGTGACTGTGACTGTGACTGTGTGAGGGAGAGGGACTGTGACTGTGTGAGGGAGAGGGACTGTGACTGTGTGAGGGAGAGGGAGAGTGACTGTGACTGTGACTGTGTGAGGGAGAGGGACTGTGTGAGAGAGAGGGACTGTGACTGTTGAGGGAGAGGGACTGTGACTGTGTGACGGAGAGGGACTGTGACTGTGTGAGGGAGAGGGACTGTGACTGTGTGAGGGAGAGGGACTGTGACTGTGACTGTGACTGTGCTTGTGTGAGGGAGAGGGACTGTGACTGTGTGAGGGCGAGGGACTGTGACTGTGACTGTGTGAGGGAGAGGGACTGTGACTGTGTGACGGAGAGGGACTGTGACTGTGTGAGGGAGAGGTACTGTGACTGTGTGAGGGAGAGGGACTGTGACTGTGTGAGGGAGAGGGACTGTGACTCTGTGAGGGAGAGGGACTGTGACTGTGACTGTGACTGTGTGAGGGAGAGGGACTGTGACTGTGTGAGGGAGAGGGACTAAGACTGTGTGAGGGCGAGGGACTGTTACTGTGACTGTGTGAGGGAGAGGGACTGTGACTGTGTGACGGAGAGGGACTGTGACTGTGTGAGGGAGAGGGACTGTGACTGTGTTAGGGAGAGGAACTGTGACTGTGTGAGGGAGAGGGACTGTGACTGTGACTGTGACTGTGTGAGGGAGAGGGACTGTGACTGTGTGAGGGAGAGGGACTGTGACTGTGTGAGGGAGAGGGACTGTGACTGTGACTGTGACTGTGTGAGGGAGAGGGACTGTGACTGTGTGAGGGAGAGGGACTGTGACTGTGTGAGGGAGAGGGACTGTGACTGTGTGAGGGACTGTGACTGTGACTGTGTGAGGGAGAGGAACTGTGACTGTGTGAGGGAGAGGGACTGTGACTGTGTGAGGCAGAGGGACTGTGACTGTGTGAGGGAGAGGGACTGTGACTGTGTGAGGGAGAGGGACTGTGACTGTGTGAGGGAGAGGGACTGTGACTGTGACTGTGTGAGGGAGAGGGACTGTGACTGTGTGACGGAGAGGTACTGTGACTTTGTGAGGGAGAGGGACTGTGACTGTGACTGTGACTGTGCTTGTGTGAGGGAGAGGGACTGTGACTGTGTGAGGGCGAGGGACTGTGACTGTGACTGTGTGAGGGAGAGGGACTGTGACTGTTTGACGGAGAGGGACTGTGACTGTGTGAGGGAGAGGTACTGTGACTGTGTGAGGGAGAGGGACTGTGACTGTGACTGTGACTGTGTGAGGGAGAGGGACTGTGACTGTGTGAGGGAGAGGGACTGTGACTGTGTGAGGGAGAGGGACTGTGACTGTGTGAGGGAGAGGGACTGTGACTGTTACTGTGCTTGTGTGAGGGAGAGGGACTGTGACTGTGTGACGGAGAGGGACTGTGACTGTGTGAGGGAGAGGTACTGTGACTGTGTGAGGGAGAGGGACTGTGACTGTGTGAGGGAGAGGGACTGTGACTCTGTGAGGGAGAGGGACTGTGACTGTGACTGTGACTGTGTGAGGGAGAGGGACTGTGACTGTGTGAGCGAGAGGGACTGTGACTGTGTGAGGGCGAGGGACTGTGACTGTGACTGTGACTGTGTGAGGGAGAGGGACTGTGACTGTGTGAGGGAGAGGGACTGTGACTGTGACTGTGACTGTGTGAGGGAGAGGGACTGTGACTGTGTGAGGGAGAGGAACTGTGACTGTGTGAGGGAGAGGGACTGTGACTGTGACTGTGACTGTGTGAGGGAGAGGGAATGTGACTGTGACTGTGACTGAGTGAGGGAGAGGGACTGCGACTGTGTGAGGGAGAGGGACTGTGACTGTGTGAGGGAGAGGGACTGTGACTGTGTGAGGGCGAGGGACTGTGACTGTGTGAGGGAGAGGGACTGTGACTGTGTGAGTGAGAGGGACTGTGACTGTGACTGTGACTGTGTGAGGGAGAGTGACTGTGACTGTGTGAGGGAGAGGGACTGTGACTGTGTGAGGGAGATTGACTGTGACTGGGTGAGGGAGAGGGACTGTGACTGTGACTGTGACTGTGTGAGGGAGAGCGACTGTGAATGTGACTGTGACTGTGTGAGTGAGAGGGACTGTGACTGTGACTGTGACTGTGTGAGGGAGAGGGAATGTGACTGTGACTGTGACTGTGTGAGGGAGAGCGACTGTGAATGTGACTGTGACTGTGTGAGCGAGAGGGACTGTGACTGTGACTGTGACTGTGTGAGCGAGAGGGACTGTGACTGTGACTGTGACTGTGTGAGGGAGAGGGAATGTGACTGTGACTGTGACTGTGTGAGGGAGAGGGACTGTGACTGTGACTGTGACTGTGTGAGGGAGAGGGAATGTGACTGTGACTGTGACTGTGTGAGGGAGAGTGACTGTGACTGTGTGAGGGAGAGGGACTGTGACTGTGACTGTGTGAGGGAGAGGGACTGTGACTGTGTGAGGGAGAGGGACTGTGACTGTGTGAGGGAGAGGGACTGTGACTGTGTGAGGGAGAGGGACTGTGACTGTGTGAGGGAGAGGGACTGTGACTGTGTGAGGGAGAGGGAGAGGGACTGTGACTGTGACTGTGTGATGGAGAGGGACTGTGACTGTGACTGTGTGAGGGAGAAGGACTGTGACTGTGACTGTGACTGTGTGAGGGAGAGGGACTGTGACTGTGACTGTGTGAGGGAGAGGGACTGTGACTGTGTGAGGGAGAGGGACTGTGACTGTGTGAGGGAGAGGGAGAGGGACTGTGACTGTGTGAGGGAGAGGGACTGTGACTGTGTGAGGGAGAGGGACTGTGACTGTGACTGTGACTGTGTGAAGGAGAGGGACTGTGACTGTGACTGTGTGAGGGAGAAGGACTGTGACTGTGACTGTGACTGTGTGAGGGAGAGGGACTGTGACTGTGACTGTGTGAGGGAGAGGGACTGTGACTGTGTGAGGGAGAGGGACTGTGACTGTGTGAGGGAGAGGGACTGTGACTGTGACTGTGACTGTGTGAGGGAGAGGGACTGTGACTGTGTGAGGGAGAGGGACTGTGACTGTGACTGTGACTGTGTGATGGAGAGGGACTGTGACTGTGACTGTGTGAGGGAGAAGGACTGTGACTGTGACTGTGACTGTGTGAGGGAGAGGGACTGTGACTGTGACTGTGTGAGGGAGAGGGACTGTGACTGTGTGAGGGAGAGGGACTGTGACTGTGTGAGGGAGAGGGACTGTGACTGTGACTGTGACTGTGTGAGGGAGAGGGACTGTGACTGTGACTGTGACTGTGTGAGGGAGAGGGACTGTGACTGTGAGTGTGATTGTGACTGTGACTGTGTGAGGGAGAGGGACTGTGACTGTGTGAGGGAGAGGGACTGTGACTGTGTGAGGAAGAGGGACTGTGACTGTGTGAGGGAGAGGGACTGTGACTGTGTGAGGGAGAGGGACTGTGACTGTGACTGTGTGAGGGAGAGGGACTGTGACTGTGACTGTGTGAGGGACAGGGACTGTGACTGTGTGAGGGAGAGGGACTGTGACTGTGACTGTGTGAGGGAGAAGGACTGTGACTGTGACTGTGACTGTGTGAGGGAGAGGGACTTTGACTGCTGCTGTGACTGTGTGAGGGAGAGGGACTGTGACTGTGACTGTGTGAGCGAGAGGGACTGTGACTGTGACTGTGTGAGGGAGAGGGACTGTGACTGTGACTGTGACTGTGTGAGGGAGAGGGACTGTGACTGTGTGAGGGAGAGGGACTATGACTGTGTGAGGGCGAGGGACTGTGACTGTGTGAGGGAGAGGGACTGTGACTGTGTGACGGAGAGGGACTGTGACTGTGTGAGGGAGAGGGACTGTGACTGTGACTGTGTGAGGGAGAGGGACTGTGACTGTGTGAGGGAGAGGGACTGTGACTGTGACTGTGACTGTGTGAGGGAGAGGGACTGTGACGGTGACTGTGACTGTGTGAGGGAGAGGGACTGTGACTGTGTGAGGGAGAGGGACTGTGACTGTGTGAAGGAGAGGGACTGTGACTGTGTGAGGGAGAGGGACTGTGACTGTGACTGTGACTGTGTGAGGGAGAGGGACTGTGACTGTGACTGTGACTGTGTGAGGGAGAGGGACTGTGACGGTGACTGTGACTGTGTGAGGGAGAGGGACTGTGACTGTGTGAGGGAGAGGGACTGTGACTGTGTGAAGGAGAGGGACTGTGACTGTGTGAGGGAGAGGGACTGTGACTGTGACTGTGTGAGGGAGAGGGACTGTGACTGTGACTGTGACTGTGTGAGGGAGAGGGACTGTGACTGTGACTGTGTGAGGTAGAGGGACTGTGACTGTGTGAGGGAGAGGGACTGTGACTGTGACTGTGTGAGGGAGAAGGACTGTGACTGTGACTGTGACTGTGTGAGGGAGAGGGACTTTGACTGCTGCTGTGACTGTGTGAGGGAGAGGGACTGTGACTGTGACTGTGTGAGCGAGAGGGACTGTGACTGTGACTGTGTGAGGGAGAGGGACTGTGACTGTGACTGTGACTGTGTGAGGGAGAGGGACTGTGACTGTGTGAGGGAGAGGGACTATGACTGTGTGAGGGCGAGGGACTGTGACTGTGTGAGGGAGAGGGACTGTGACTGTGTGACGGAGAGGGACTGTGACTGTGTGAGGGAGAGGGACTGTGACTGTGACTGTGTGAGGGAGAGGGACTGTGACTGTGTGAGGGAGAGGGACTGTGACTGTGACTGTGACTGTGTGAGGGAGAGGGACTGTGACGGTGACTGTGACTGTATGAGGGAGAGGGACTGTGACTGTGTGAGGGAGAGGGACTGTGACTGTGTGAAGGAGAGGGACTGTGACTGTGTGAGGGAGAGGGACTGTGACTGTGACTGTGACTGTGTGAGGGAGAGGGACTGTGACTGTGACTGTGACTGTGTGAGGGAGAGGGACTGTGACGGTGACTGTGACTGTGTGAGGGAGAGGGACTGTGACTGTGTGAGGGAGAGGGACTGTGACTGTGTGAAGGAGAGGGACTGTGACTGTGTGAGGGAGAGGGACTGTGACTGTGACTGTGTGAGGGAGAGGGACTGTGACTGTGACTGTGTGAGGGAGAGGGACTGTGACTGTGTGAGGGAGAGGGACTGTGACTGTGACTGTGACTGTGTGAGGGAGAGGGACTGTGACGGTGACTGTGACTGTGTGAGGGAGAGGGACTGTGACTGTGTGAGGGAGAGGGACTGTGACTGTGTGAAGGAGAGGGACTGTGACTGTGTGAGGGAGAGGGACTGTGACTGTGACTGTGACTGTGTGAGGGAGAGGGACTGTGACTGTGACTGTGACTGTGTGAGGGAGAGGGACTGTGACGGTGACTGTGACTGTGTGAGGGAGAGGGACTGTGACTGTGTGAGGGAGAGGGACTGTGACTGTGTGAAGGAGAGGGACTGTGACTGTGTGAGGGAGAGGGACTGTGACTGTGACTGTGTGAGGGAGAGGGACTGTGACTGTGACTGTGACTGTGTGAGGGAGAGGGACTGTGACTGTGTGAGGGAGAGGGACTGTGACTGTGACTGTGACTGTGTGAGGGAGAGTGACTGTGACTGTGTGAGGGAGAGGGACTGTGACTGTGACTGTGTGAGGGAGAAGGACTGTGACTGTGACTGTGACTGTGTGAGGGGGAGGGACTGTGACTGTGACTGTGTGAGGGAGAGGGACTGTGACTGTGGCTGTGACTGTGTGAGGGAGAGGGACTGTGACTGTGACTGTGACTGTGTGAGGGAGAGGGACTGTGACTGTGTGAGGGAGAGGGACTGTGACTGTGACTGTGACTGTGCTTGTGTGAGGGAGAGGGACTGTGACTGTGTGAGGGAGAGGGACTGTGATGTTGTGAGGGAGAGGGACTGTGACTGTGTGAGGGAGAGGGACTGCGACTGTGACTGTGACTGTGCGAGGGAGAGGGACTGTGACTGTGTGAGGGAGAGGGACTGTGACTGTGTGACGGAGAGGGACTGTGACTGTGTGAGGGTGAGGGACTGTGACTGTGACTGTGACTGTGTGAGGGAGAGGGACTGTGACTGTGTGAGGGTGAGGGACTGTGACTGTGACTGTGACTGTGTGAGGGAGAGGGACTGTGACTGTGTGAGGGTGAGGGACTGTGACTGTGACTGTGACTGTGTGAGGGAGAGGGACTGTGACTGTGTGAGGGTGAGGGACTGTGACTGTGACTGTGTGAGGGAGAGGAATTGTGACTGTGTGAGGGAGAGGGACTGTGTGAGAGAGAGGGACTGTGACTGTGTGAGGGAGAGGGACTGTGACTGTGTGAGGGAGAGGGACTGTGACTGTGTGAGGGAGGGGGACTGTGACTGTGTGAGGGAGAGGGACTGTGACTGTGACTGTTACTGTGTGAGGGAGAGGGACTGTGACTGTGTGAGGGAGGGGGACTGTGACTGTGACTGTGACTGTGTGAGGGAGAGGGACTGTGACTGTGACTGTGACTGTGTGAGGGAGAGGGACTGTGACTGTGACTGTGTGAGGGAGAGGGACTGTGACTGTGTGAGGGAGAGGGACTGTGACTGTGTGAGGGAGAGGGAGAGGGACTGTGACTGTGTCTGTGACCGTGTGAGGGAGAGGGACTGTGACTGTGTGAGGGAGAGGGACTGTGACTGTGTGAGGGAGAGGGAGAGGGACTGTGACTGTGACTGTGACTGTGACTGTGTGAGGGAGAGTGACTGTAACTGCGACTGTGTGAGGGAGAGGGACTGTGACTGTGACTGTGTGAGGGAGAGGAATTGTGACTGTGTGAGGGAGAGGGACTGTGTGAGAGAGAGGGACTGTGACTGTGTGAGGGAGAGGGACTGTGACTGTGTGAGGGAGAGGGACTGTGACTGTGTGAGGGAGGGGGACTGTGACTGTGTGAGGGAGAGGGACTGTGACTGTGACTGTGTGAGGGAGAGGGACTGTGACTGTGTGACGGAGAGGGACTGTGACTGTGACTGTGACTGTGCTTGTGTGAGGGAGAGGGACTGTGACTGTGTGAGGGCGAGGGACTGTGACTGTGACTGTGTGAGGGAGAGGGACTGTGACTGTGTGACGGAGAGGGACTATGACTGTGTGAGGGAGAGGTACTGTGACTGTGTGAGGGAGAGGGACTGTGACTGTGTGAGGGAGAGGGACTGTGACTCTGTGAGGGAGAGGGACTGTGACTGTGACTGTGACTGTGTGAGGGAGAGGGACTGTGACTGTGTGAGGGAGAGGGACTGTGACTGTGTGAGGGCGAGGGACTGTGACTGTGACTGTGACTGTGTGAGGGAGAGGGACTGTGACTGTGTGAGGGAGAGGGGCTGTGACTGTGACTGTGACTGTGTGAGGGAGAGGGACTGTGACTGTGTGAGGGAGAGGGGCTGTGACTGTGACTGTGACTGTGTGAGGGAGAGGGACCGTGACTGTGTGAGGGAGAGGGACTGTGACTGTGTGAGGGAGAGGGACTGTGACTGCGACTGTGTGAGGGAGAGGGACTGTGACTGTGACTGTGACTGTGTGAGGGAGACGGACTGTGACTGTGTGAGGGAGAGGGACTGTGGCTGTGACTGTGTGAGGGAGAGGGACTGTGACTGTGTGAGGGAGAGGGACTGTGACTGTGACTGTGTGAGGGAGAGGGACTGTGACTGTGTGAGGGAGAGGGGCTGTGACTGTGACTGTGTGAGGGAGAGGGACTGTGACTGTGTGAGGGAGAGGGGCTGTGACTGTGACTGTGACTGTGTGAGGGAGAGGGACCGTGACTGTGTGAGGGAGAGGGACTGTGACTGTGTGAGGGAGAGGGACTGTGACTGCGACTGTGTGAGGGAGAGGGACTGTGACTGTGTGAGGGAGAGGGACTGTGGCTGTGACTGTGTGAGGGAGAGGGACTGTTACTGTGTGAGGGAGATTGACTGTGACTGTGACTGTGTGAGGGAGAGGGACTGTGACTATGTGAGGGAGAGGGACTGTGGCTGTGACTGTGTGAGGGAAAGGGACTGTGACTGTGTGAGGGAGAGGGACTGTGACTGTGTGAGGGAGAGGGACTGTGACTGTGTGAGGGAGAGGGACTGTGACTGTGTGAGGGAGAGGGACTGTAACTGTGACTGTGACCGTGTGAGGGAGAGGGACTGTGACTGTGTGAGGGAGAGGGACTGTGACTGTGTGACGGAGAGGGACTGTGACTGTGACTGTGCTTGTGTGAGGGAGAGGGACTGTGACTGTGTGAGGGCGAGGGACTGTGACTGTGACTGTGTGAGGGAGAGGGACTGTGACTGTGTGACGGAGAGGGACTGTGACTGTGACTGTGACTGTGTGAGGGAGAGGGACTGTGACTGTGTGAGGGAGAGGGACTGTGACTGTGTGAGGGCGAGGGACTGTGACTGTGACTGTGTGAGGGAGAGGGACTGTGACTGTGTGAGGGAGAGGGACTGTGACTGTGAATGTGACTGTGTGAGGGAGAGGGACTGTGACTGTGTGAGGGAGAGGGACTGTGACTGCGACTGTGTGAGGGAGAGGGACTGTGACTGTGTGAGGGAGAGGGACTGTGACTGTGTGAGGGAGAGGGACTGTGACTGTGACTGTGACTGTGTGAGGGAGATTGACTGTGACTGTGACTGTGACTGTGTGAGGGAGAGGGACTGTGACTGTGAGTGTGATTGTGACTGTGACTGTGTGAGGGAGAGGGACTGTGACTGTGTGAGGGAGAGGGACTGTGACTGTGTGAGGGAGAGGGGCTGTGACTGTGACTGTGACTGTGTGAGGGAGAGGGACTGTGACTGTGTGAGGGAGAGGGACTGTGACTGCGACTGTGTGAGGGAGAGGGACTGTGACTGTGTGAGGGAGAGGGACTGTGACTGTGTGAGGGAGAGGGACTGTGACTGTGACTGTGACTGTGTGAGGGAGATTGACTGTGACTGTGACTGTGACTGTGTGAGGGAGAGGGACTGTGACTGTGAGTGTGATTGTGACTGTGACTATGTGAGGGAGAGGGACTGTGACTGTGTGAGGGAGAGGGACTGTGACTGTGTGAGGAAGAGGGACTGTGACTGTGTGAGATAGAGGGACTGTGACTGTGTGAGGGAGAGGTACTGTGACTGTGTGAGGGAGAGGGACTGTGACTGTGTGAGGGAGAGGGACTGTGACTCTGTGAGGGAGAGGGACTGTGACTGTGACTGTGACTGTGTGAGGGAGAGGGACTGTGACTGTGTGAGGGAGAGGGACTGTGACTGTGTGAGGGCGAGGGACTGTTACTGTGACTGTGTGAGGGAGAGGGACTGTGACTGTGTGACGGAGAGGGACTGTGACTGTGTGAGGGAGAGGGACTGTGACTGTGTGAGGGAGAGGAACTGTGACTGTGTGAGGGAGAGGGACTGTGACTGTGACTGTGTGAGGGAGAGGGACTGTGACTGTGTGAGGGAGAGGGACTGTGACTGTGTGAGGGAGAGGGACTGTGACTGTGACTGTGACTGTGTGAGGGAGAGGGACTGTGACTGTGTGAGGGAGAGGGACTGTGACTGTGTGAGGGAGAGGGACTGTGACTGTGTGAGGGACTGTGACTGTGACTGTGTGAGGGAGAGGAACTGTGACTGTGTGAGGGAGAGGGACTGTGACTGTGTGAGGCAGAGGGACTGTGACTGTGTGAGGGAGAGGGACTGTGACTGTGTGAGGGAGAGGGACTGTGACTGTGTGAGGGAGAGGGACTGTGACTGTGACTGTGTGAGGGAGAGGGACTGTGACTGTGTGACGGAGAGGTACTGTGACTTTGTGAGGGAGAGGGACTGTGACTGTGACTGTGACTGTGCTTGTGTGAGGGAGAGGGACTGTGACTGTGTGAGGGTGAGGGACTGTGACTGTGACTGTGTGAGGGAGAGGGACTGTGACTGTTTGACGGAGAGGGACTGTGACTGTGTGAGGGAGAGGTACTGTGACTGTGTGAGGGAGAGGGACTGTGACTGTGACTGTGACTGTGTGAGGGAGAGGGACTGTGACTGTGTGAGGGAGAGGGACTGTGACTGTGTGAGGGAGAGGGACTGTGACTGTGTGAGGGAGAGGGACTGTGACTGTTACTGTGCTTGTGTGAGGGAGAGGGACTGTGACTGTGTGACGGAGAGGGACTGTGACTGTGTGAGGGAGAGGTACTGTGACTGTGTGAGGGAGAGGGACTGTGACTGTGTGAGGGAGAGGGACTGTGACTCTGTGAGGGAGAGGGACTGTGACTGTGACTGTGACTGTGTGAGGGAGAGGGACTGTGACTGTGTGAGCGAGAGGGACTGTGACTGTGTGAGGGCGAGGGACTGTGACTGTGACTGTGACTGTGTGAGGGAGAGGGACTGTGACTGTGTGAGGGAGAGGGACTGTGACTGTGACTGTGACTGTGTGAGGGAGAGGGACTGTGTGAGGGAGAGGGACTGTGACTGTGTGAGGGAGAGGAACTGTGACTGTGTGAGGGAGAGGGACTGTGACTGTGACTGTGACTGTGTGAGGGAGAGGGAATGTGACTGTGACTGTGACTGTGTGAGGGAGAGGGACTGCGACTGTGTGAGGGAGAGGGACTGTGACTGTGTGAGGGAGAGGGACTGTGACTGTGTGAGGGCGAGGGACTGTGACTGTGTGAGGGAGAGGGACTGTGACTGTGTGAGTGAGAGGGACTGTGACTGTGACTGTGACTGTGTGAGGGAGAGTGACTGTGACTGTGTGAGGGAGAGGGACTGTGACTGTGTGAGGGAGAGTGACTGTGACTGTGTGAGGGAGAGGGACTGTGACTGTGACTGTGACTGTGTGAGGGAGAGCGACTGTGAATGTGACTGTGACTGTGTGAGCGAGAGGGAATGTGACTGTGACTGTGACTGTGTGAGGGAGAGGGAATGTGACTGTGACTGTGACTGTGTGAGGGAGAGCGACTGTGAATGTGACTGTGACTGTGTGAGCGAGAGGGACTGTGACTGTGACTGTGACTGTGTGAGCGAGAGGGACTGTGACTGTGACTGTGACTGTGTGAGGGAGAGGGAATGTGACTGTGACTGTGACTGTGTGAGGGAGAGGGACTGTGACTGTGACTGTGACTGTGTGAGGGAGAGGGAATGTGACTGTGACTGTGACTGTGTGAGGGAGAGTGACTGTGACTGTGTGAGGGAGAGGGACTGTGACTGTGACTGTGTGAGGGAGAGGGACTGTGACTGTGTGAGGGAGAGGGACTGTGACTGTGTGAGGGAGAGGGACTGTGACTGTGTGAGGGAGAGGGACTGTGACTGTGTGAGGGAGAGGGAGAGGGACTGTGACTGTGACTGTGTGATGGAGAGGGACTGTGACTGTGACTGTGTGAGGGAGAAGGACTGTGACTGTGACTGTGACTGTGTGAGGGAGAGGGACTGTGACTGTGACTGTGTGAGGGAGAGGGACTGTGACTGTGTGAGGGAGAGGGACTGTGACTGTGTGAGGGAGAGGGAGAGGGACTGTGACTGTGTGAGGGAGAGGGACTGTGACTGTGTGAGGGAGAGGGACTGTGACTGTGACTGTGACTGTGTGAAGGAGAGGGACTGTGACTGTGACTGTGTGAGGGAGAAGGACTGTGACTGTGACTGTGACTGTGTGAGGGAGAGGGACTGTGACTGTGACTGTGTGAGGGAGAGGGACTGTGACTGTGTGAGGGAGAGGGACTGTGACTGTGTGAGGGAGAGGGACTGTGACTGTGACTGTGACTGTGTGAGGGAGAGGGACTGTGACTGTGTGAGGGAGAGGGACTGTGACTGTGACTGTGACTGTGTGATGGAGAGGGACTGTGACTGTGACTGTGTGAGGGAGAAGGACTGTGACTGTGACTGTGACTGTGTGAGGGAGAGGGACTGTGACTGTGACTGTGTGAGGGAGAGGGACTGTGACTGTGTGAGGGAGAGGGACTGTGACTGTGTGAGGGAGAGGGACTGTGACTGTGACTGTGACTGTGTGAGGGAGAGGGACTGTGACTGTGACTGTGACTGTGTGAGGGAGAGGGACTGTGACTGTGAGTGTGATTGTGACTGTGACTGTGTGAGGGAGAGGGACTGTGACTGTGTGAGGGAGAGGGACTGTGACTGTGTGAGGAAGAGGGACTGTGACTGTGTGAGATAGAGGGACTGTGACTGTGTGAGGGAGAGGGACTGTGACTGTGTGAGGGAGAGGGACTGTGACTGTGACTGTGTGAGGGAGAGGGACTGTGACTGTGACTGTGTGAGGGAGAGGGACTGTGACTGTGTGAGGGAGAGGGACTGTGACTGTGACTGTGTGAGGGAGAAGGACTGTGACTGTGACTGTGACTGTGTGAGGGAGAGGGACTTTGACTGCTGCTGTGACTGTGTGAGGGAGAGGGACTGTGACTGTGACTGTGTGAGCGAGAGGGACTGTGACTGTGACTGTGTGAGGGAGAGGGACTGTGACTGTGACTGTGTGAGGGAGAGGGACTGTGACTGTGTGAGGGAGAGGGTCTATGACTGTGTGAGGGCGAGGGACTGTGACTGTGTGAGGGAGAGGGACTGTGACTGTGTGACGGAGAGGGACTGTGACTGTGTGAGGGAGAGGGACTGTGACTGTGACTGTGTGAGGGAGAGGGACAGTGACTGTGTGAGGGAGAGGGACTGTGACTGTGACTGTGACTGTGTGAGGGAGAGGGACTGTGACGGTGACTGTGACTGTGTGAGGGAGAGGGACTGTGACTGTGTGAGGGAGAGGGACTGTGACTGTGTGAAGGAGAGGGACTGTGACTGTGTGAGGGAGAGGGACTGTGACTGTGACTGTGACTGTGTGAGGGAGAGGGACTGTGACTGTGACTGTGACTGTGTGAGGGAGAGGGACTGTGACGGTGACTGTGACTGTGTGAGGGAGAGGGACTGTGACTGTGTGAGGGAGAGGGACTGTGACTGTGTGAAGGAGAGGGACTGTGACTGTGTGAGGGAGAGGGACTGTGACTGTGACTGTGTGAGGGAGAGGGACTGTGACTGTGACTGTGACTGTGTGAGGGAGAGGGACTGTGACTGTGTGAGGGAGAGGGACTGTGACTGTGACTGTGACTGTGTGAGGGAGAGTGACTGTGACTGTGTGAGGGAGAGGGACTGTGACTGTGACTGTGTGAGGGAGAAGGACTGTGACTGTGACTGTGACTGTGTGAGGGAGAGGGACTGTGACTGTGACTGTGTGAGGGAGAGGGACTGTGACTGTGGCTGTGACTGTGTGAGGGAGAGGGACTGTGACTGTGACTGTGACTGTGTGAGGGAGAGGGACTGTGACTGTGTGAGGGAGAGGGACTGTGACTGTGACTGTGACTGTGCTTGTGTGAGGGAGAGGGACTGTGACTGTATGAGGGAGAGGGACTGTGACGTTGTGAGGGAGAGGGACTGTGACTGTGTGAGGGAGAGGGACTGCGACTGTGACTGTGACTGTGCGAGGGAGAGGGACTGTGACTGTGTGAGGGAGAGGGACTGTGACTGTGTGACGGAGAGGGACTGTGACTGTGTGAGGGTGAGGGACTGTGACTGTGACTGTGACTGTGTGAGGGAGAGGGACTGTGACTGTGTGAGGGTGAGGGACTGTGACTGTGACTGTGACTGTGTGAGGGAGAGGGACTGTGACTGTGTGAGGGAGAGGGACTGTGACTGTGTGAGGGTGAGGGACTGTGACTGTGACTGTGACTGTGTGAGGGAGAGGGACTGTGACTGTGTGAGGGTGAGGGACTGTGACTGTGACTGTGACTGTGTGAGGGAGAGGGACTGTGACTGTGTGAGGGAGAGGGACTGTGACTGTGTGAGGGAGAGGGACTGTGACTGTGTGAGGGAGGGGGACTGTGACTGTGACTGTGAATGTGTGAGGGAGAGGGACTGTGACTGTGACTGTGACTGTGACTGTGTGAGGGAGAGGGACTGTGACTGTGACTGTGTGAGGGAGAGGGACTGTGACTGTGTGAGGGAGAGGGACTGTGACTGTGTGAGGGAGAGGGAGAGGGACTGTGACTGTGTCTGTGACCGTGTGAGGGAGAGGGACTGTGACTGTGTGAGGGAGAGGGACTGTGACTGTGTGAGGGAGAGGGAGAGGGACTGTGACTGTGACTGTGTGAGGGAGAGGAATTGTGACTGTGTGAGGGAGAGGGACTGTGTGAGAGAGAGGGACTGTGACTGTGTGAGGGAGAGGGACTGTGACTGTGTGAGGGAGAGGGACTGTGACTGTGTGAGGGAGGGGGACTGTGACTGTGTGAGGGAGAGGGACTGTGACTGTGACTGTGACTGTGTGAGGGAGAGGGACTGTGACTGTGTGACGGAGAGGGACTGTGACTGTGACTGTGACTGTGCTTGTGTGAGGGAGAGGGACTGTGACTGTGTGAGGGCGAGGGACTGTGACTGTGACTGTGTGAGGGAGAGGGACTGTGACTGTGTGACGGAGAGGGACTATGACTGTGTGAGGGAGAGGTACTGTGACTGTGTGAGGGAGAGGGACTGTGACTGTGTGAGGGAGAGGGACTGTGACTCTGTGAGGGAGAGGGACTGTGACTGTGACTGTGACTGTGTGAGGGAGAGGGACTGTGACTGTGTGAGGGAGAGGGACTGTGACTGTGTGAGGGCGAGGGACTGTGACTGTGACTGTGACTGTGTGAGGGAGAGGGACTGTGACTGTGTGAGGGAGAGGGGCTGTGACTGTGACTGTGACTGTGTGAGGGAGAGGGACTGTGACTGTGTGAGGGAGAGGGGCTGTGACTGTGACTGTGACTGTGTGAGGGAGAGGGACCGTGACTGTGTGAGGGAGAGGGACTGTGACTGTGTGAGGGAGAGGGACTGTGACTGCGACTGTGTGAGGGAGAGGGACTGTGACTGTGACTGTGACTGTGTGAGGGAGACGGACTGTGACTGTGTGAGGGAGAGGGACTGTGGCTGTGACTGTGTGAGGGAGAGGGACTGTGACTGTGTGAGGGAGAGGGACTGTGACTGTGACTGTGTGAGGGAGAGGGACTGTGACTGTGTGAGGGAGAGGGGCTGTGACTGTGACTGTGTGAGGGAGAGGGACTGTGACTGTGTGAGGGAGAGGGGCTGTGACTGTGACTGTGACTGTGTGAGGGAGAGGGACCGTGACTGTGTGAGGGAGAGGGACTGTGACTGCGACTGTGTGAGGGAGAGGGACTGTGACTGTGTGAGGGAGAGGGACTGTGGCTGTGACTGTGTGAGGGAGAGGGACTGTGACTGTGTGAGGGAGATTGACTGTGACTGTGACTGTGTGAGGGAGAGGGACTGTGACTGTGTGAGGGAGAAGGACTGTGGCTGTGACTGTGTGAGGGAGAGGGACTGTGACTGTGTGAGGGAGAGGGACTGTGACTGTGTGAGGGAGAGGGACTGTGACTGTGTGAGGGAGAGGGACTGTGACTGTGTGAGGGAGAGGGACTGTAACTGTGACTGTGACCGTGTGAGGGAGAGGGACTGTGACTGTGTGAGGGAGAGGGACTGTGACTGTGTGACGGAGAGGGACTGTGACTGTGACTGTGACTGTGCTTGTGTGAGGGAGAGGGACTGTGACTGTGTGAGGGCGAGGGACTGTGACTGTGACTGTGTGAGGGAGAGGGACTGTGACTGTGTGACGGAGAGGGACTGTGACTGTGACTGTGACTGTGTGAGGGAGAGGGACTGTGACTGTGTGAGGGAGAGGGACTGTGACTGTGTGAGGGCGAGGGACTGTGACTGTGACTGTGACTGTGTGAGGGAGAGGGACTGTGACTGTGTGAGGGAGAGGGACTGTGACTGTGAATGTGACTGTGTGAGGGAGAGGGACTGTGACTGTGTGAGGGAGAGGGGCTGTGACTGTGACTGTGACTGTGTGAGGGAGAGGGACTGTGACTGTGTGAGGGAGAGGGACTGTGACTGCGACTGTGTGAGGGAGAGGGACTGTGACTGTGTGAGGGAGAGGGACTGTGACTGTGTGAGGGAGAGGGACTGTGACTGTGACTGTGTGAGGGAGATTGACTGTGACTGTGACTGTGTGAGGGAGAGGGACTGTGACTGTGTGAGGGAGAGGGACTGTGACTGTGTGAGGGAGAGGGACTGTGACTGTGTGAGGGAGAGGGACTGTGACTGTGTGAGGGAGAGGGACTGTGACTGTGTGAGGGAGAGGGACTGTGACTGTGACTGTGACTGTGTGAGGTAGAGGGACTGTGACTGTGACTGTGTGAGGGAGAGGGACTGTGACTGTGTGAGGGAGAGGGACTGTGACTGTGTGAGGGAGAGGGACTGTGACTGTGACTGTGTGAGGTAGAGGGACTGTGACTGTGACTGTGTGAGGGAGAGGGACTGTGACTGTGTGAGGGAGAGGGACTGTGATTGTGTGAGGGAGAGGGACTGTGACTGTGTGAGGGAGGGGGACTGTGACTGTGACTGTGACTGTGTGAGGGAGAGGGACTGTGACTGTGACTGTGACTGTGACTGTGTGAGGGAGAGGGACTGTGACTGCGACTGTGTGAGGGAGAGGGACTGTGACTGTGACTGTGTGAGGGAGAGGGACTGTGACTGTGTGAGGGAGAGGGACTGTGACTGTGTGAGGGAGAGGGGCTGTGACTGTGACTGTGACTGTGTGAGGGAGAGGGACTGTGACTGTGTGAGGGAGAGGGGCTGTGACTGTGACTGTGACTGTGTGAGGGAGAGGGACCGTGACTGTGTGAGGGAGAGGGACTGTGACTGTGTGAGGGAGAGGGACTGTGACTGCGACTGTGTGAGGGAGAGGGACTGTGACTGTGTGAGGGAGAGGGACTGTGGCTGTGACTGTGTGAGGGAGAGGGACTTTGACTGTGTGAGGGAGATTGACTGTGACTGTGACTGTGTGAGGGAGAGGGACTGTGACTGTGTGAGGGAGAGGGACTGTGGCTGTGACTGTGTGAGGGAGAGGGACTGTGACTGTGTGAGGGAGAGGGACTGTGACTGTGTGAGGGAGAGGGACTGTGACTGTGTGAGGGAGAGGGACTGTGACTGTGTGAGGGAGAGGGACTGTAACTGTGACTGTGACCGTGTGAGGGAGAGGGACTGTGACTGTGTGAGGGAGAGGGACTGTGACTGTGTGACGGAGAGGGACTGTGACTGTGACTGTGACTGTGCTTGTGTGAGGGAGAGGGACTGTGACTGTGTGAGGGCGAGGGACTGTGACTGTGACTGTGTGAGGGAGAGGGACTGTGACTGTGTGACGGAGAGGGACTGTGACTTTGTGAGGGAGAGGTACTGTGACTGTGTGAGGGAGAGGGACTGTGACTGTGTGAGGTAGAGGGACTGTGACTCTGTGAGGGAGAGGGACTGTGACTGTGACTGTGACTGTGTGAGGGAGAAAGACTGTGACTGTGTGAGGGAGAGGGACTGTGACTGTGTGAGGGCGAGGGACTGTGACTGTGACTGTGACTGTGTGAGGGAGAGGGACTGTGACTGTGTGAGGGAGAGGGACTGTGACTGTGAATGTGATTGTGTGAGGGAGAGGGACTGTGACTGTGTGAGGGAGAGGGGCTGTGACTGTGACTGTGTGAGGGAGAGGGACTGTGACTGTGTGAGGGAGAGGGACTGTGACTGCGACTGTGTGAGGGAGAGGGACTGTGACTGTGTGAGGGAGAGGGACTGTGACTGTGTGAGGGAGAGGGACTGTGACTGTGACTGTGACTGTGTGAGGGAGATTGACTGTGACTGTGACTGTGTGAGGGAGAGGGACTGTGACTGTGTGAGGGAGAGGGACTGTGACTGTGTGAGGGAGAGGGACTGTGACTGTGTGAGGGAGAGGGACTGTGACTGTGACTGTGTGAGGTAGAGGGACTGTGACTGTGACTGTGTGAGGGAGAGGGACTGTGACTGTGTGAGGGAGAGGGACTGTGACTGTGTGAGGGAGAGGGACTGTGACTGTGACTGTGACTGTGTGAGGTAGAGGGACTGTGACTGTGACTGTGTGAGGGAGAGGGACTGTGACTGTGTGAGGGAGAGGGACTGTGACTGTGTGAGGGAGAGGGACTGTGACTGTGTGAGGGAGAGGGACTGTGACTGTGTGAGGGAGGGGGACTGTGACTGTGACTGTGACTGTGTGAGGGAGAGGGACTGTGACTGTGACTGTGACTGTGACTGTGTGAGGGAGAGGGACTGTGACTGCGACTGTGTGAGGGAGAGGGACTGTGACTGTGACTGTGACTGTGTGAGGGAGAGGGACTGTGACTGTGTGAGGGAGAGGGACTGTGACTGTGACTGTGACTGTGACTGTGTGAGGGAGAGGGACTGTGACTGTGTGAGGGAGAGGGACTGTGACTGTGTGAGGGAGAGGGAGAGGGACTGTGACTGTGACTGTGTGAGGGAGAGGAACTGTGACTGTGTGAGGGAGAGGGACTATGTGAGAGAGAGGGACTGTGACTGTGTGAGGGAGAGGGACTGTGACTGTGACTGTGTGAGGGAGAGGGACTGTGACTCTGTGAGGGAGAGGGACTGTGACTGTGACTGTGACTGTGTGATGGAGAGGGACTGTGACTGTGACTGTGTGAGGGAGAAGGACTGTGACTGTGACTGTGACTGTGTGAGGGAGAGGGACTATGACTGCTGCTGTGACTGTGTGAGGGAGAGGGACTGTGACTGTGACTGTGTGAGCGAGAGGGACTGTGACTGTGTGAGGGAGAGGGACTATGACTGTGTGAGGGAGAGTGACTGTGACTGTGTGAGGGAGAGGGACTGTGACTGTGTGAGGGAGAGGGACTGTGACTGTGTGAGGGAGAGGGACTGTGACTGTGTGAGGGAGAGGGACTGTGACTGTGTGAGGGAGAGGGACTGTGACTGTGACTGTGTGAGGGAGAGGGACTGTGACTGTGTGAGGGAGAGGGACTGTGACTGTGACTGTGACTGTGTGAGGGAGAGGGACTGTGACGGTGACTGTGACTGTGTGAGGGAGAGGGACTGTGACTGTGACTGTGTGAGGGAGAGGGACTGTGACTGTGTGAGGGAGAGGGACTGTGACTGTGTGAAGGAGAGGGACTGTGACTGTGTGAGGGAGAGGGACTGTGACTGTGACTGTGTGAGGGAGAGGGACTGTGACTGTGACTGTGACTGTGTGAGGGAGAGGGACTGTGACTGTGTGAGGGAGAGGGACTGTGACTGTGACTGTGACTGTGTGAGGGAGAGTGACTGTGACTGTGTGAGGGAGAGGGACTGTGACTGTGGCTGTGACTGTGTGAGGGAGAGGGACTGTGACTGTGACTGTGTGAGGGAGAGGGACTGTGACTGTGGCTGTGACTGTGTGAGGGAGAGGGACTGTGACTGTGACTGTGACTGTGTGAGGGAGAGGTACTGTGACTGTGTGAGGGAGAGGGACTGTGACTGTGACTGTGCTTGTGTGAGGGAGAGGGACTGTGACTGTGTGAGGGAGAGGGACTGTGACGTTGTGAGGGAGAGGGACTGTGACTGTGTGAGGGAGAGGGACTGCGACTGTGACTGTGACTGTGCGAGGGAGAGGGACTGTGACTGTGTGAGGGAGAGGGACTGTGACTGTGTGACGGAGAGGGACTGTGACTGTGTGAGGGAGAGGGACTGTGACTGTGACTGTGTGAGGGAGAGGGACTGTGACTGTGTGAGGGAGAGGGACTGTGACTGTGTGAGGGAGAGGGACTGTGACTGTGACTGTGTGAGGGAGAGGGACTGTGACTGTGTGAGGGAGAGGGACTGTGACTGTGTGAGGGAGAGGGAGAGGGACTGTGACTGTGACTGTGTGAGGGAGAGGGAGAGGGACTGTGACTGTGACTGTGTGAGGGAGAGGGACTGTGTGAGAGAGAGGGACTGTGACTGTGTGAGGGAGAGGGACTGTGACTGTGTGACGGAGAGGGACTGTGACTGTGTGAGGGAGAGGGACTGTGACTGTGTGAGGGAGAGGGACTGTGACTGTGACTGTGACTGTGTGAGGGAGAGGGACTGTGACTGTGTGAGGGAGAGGGACTGTGACTGTGTGAGGGAGAGGGACTGTGACGGTGTGAGGGAGAGGGAGAGGGACTGTGACTGTGACTGTGTGAGGGAGAGGAACTGTGACTGTGTGAGGGAGAGGGACTGTGACTGTGTGAGGGAGAGGGACTGTGACTGTGTGAGGGAGAGGGACTGTGACTGTGTGAGGGAGAGGGACTGTGACTGTGTGAGGGAGAGGGACTGTGACTGTGACTGTGACTGTGTGAGGGAGAGGGACTGTGACTGTGTGAGGGAGAGGGACTGTGACTGTGACTGTGACTGTGTGAGGGAGAAGGACTGTGACTGTGACTGTGACTGTGTGAGGGAGAGGGACTGTGACTGTGACTGTGTGAGGGAGAGGGACTGTGACTGTGGCTGTGACTGTGTGAGGGAGAGGGACTGTGACTGTGACTGTGACTGTGTGAGGGAGAGGGACTGTGACTGTGTGAGGGAGAGGGACTGTGACTGTGACTGTGACTGTGCTTGTGTGAGGGAGAGGGACTGTGACTGTGTGAGGGAGAGGGACTGTGACGTTGTGAGGGAGAGGGACTGTGACTGTGTGAGGGAGAGGGACTGCGACTGTGACTGTGACTGTGCGAGGGAGAGGGACTGTGACTGTGTGAGGGAGAGGGACTGTGACTGTGTGACGGAGAGGGACTGTGACTGTGTGAGGGTGAGGGACTGTGACTGTGACTGTGACTGTGTGAGGGAGAGGGACTGTGACTGTGTGAGGGTGAGGGACTGTGACTGTGACTGTGACTGTGTGAGGGAGAGGGACTGTGACTGTGTGAGGGAGAGGGACTGTGACTGTGTGAGGGTGAGGGACTGTGACTGTGACTGTGACTGTGTGAGGGAGAGGGACTGTGACTGTGTGAGGGTGAGGGACTGTGACTGTGACTGTGACTGTGTGAGGGAGAGGGACTGTGACTGTGTGAGGGAGAGGGACTGTGACTGTGTGAGGGAGGGGGACTGTGACTGTGACTGTGACTGTGTGAGGGAGAGGGACTGTGACTGTGACTGTGACTGTGACTGTGTGAGGGAGAGGGACTGTGACTGTGACTGTGTGAGGGAGAGGGACTGTGACTGTGTGAGGGAGAGGGACTGTGACTGTGTGAGGGAGAGGGAGAGGGACTGTGACTGTGACTGTGACCGTGTGAGGGAGAGGGACTGTGACTGTGTGAGGGAGAGGGACTGTGACTGTGTGAGGGAGAGGGAGAGGGACTGTGACTGTGACTGTGACTGTGACTGTGTGAGGGAGAGGGACTGTGACTGCGACTGTGTGACGGAGAGGGACTGTGACTGTGACTGTGACTGTGCTTGTGTGAGGGAGAGGGACTGTGACTGTGTGAGGGCGAGGGACTGTGACTGTGACTGTGTGAGGGAGAGGGACTGTGACTGTGTGACGGAGAGGGACTATGACTGTGTGAGGGAGAGGTACTGTGACTGTGTGAGGGAGAGGGACTGTGACTGTGTGAGGGAGAGGGACTGTGACTCTGTGAGGGAGAGGGACTGTGACTGTGACTGTGACTGTGTGAGGGAGAGGGACTGTGACTGTGTGAGGGAGAGGGACTGTGACTGTGTGAGGGCGAGGGACTGTGACTGTGACTGTGACTGTGTGAGGGAGAGGGACTGTGACTGTGTGAGGGAGAGGGGCTGTGACTGGGACTGTGTGAGGGAGAGGGACTGTGACTGTGTGAGGGAGAGGGGCTGTGACTGTGACTGTGACTGTGTGAGGGAGAGGGACCGTGACTGTTTGAGGGAGAGGGACTGTGACTGTGTGAGGGAGAGGGACTGTGACTGCGACTGTGTGAGGGAGAGGGACTGTGACTGTGACTGTGACTGTGTGAGGGAGAGGGACTGTGACTGTGTGAGGGAGAGGGACTGTGGCTGTGACTGTGTGAGGGAGAGGGACTGTGACTGTGTGAGGGAGAGGGACTGTGACTGTGACTGTGTGAGGGAGAGGGACTGTGACTGTGTGAGGGAGAGGGGCTGTGACTGTGACTGTGACTGTGTGAGGGAGAGGGACTGTGACTGTGTGAGGGAGAGGGGCTGTGACTGTGACTGTGACTGTGTGAGGGAGAGGGACCGTGACTGTGTGAGGGAGAGGGACTGTGACTGTGTGAGGGAGAGGGACTGTGACTGCGACTGTGTGAGGGAGAGGGACTGTGGCTGTGACTGTGTGAGGGAGAGGGACTGTGACTGTGTGAGGGAGATTGACTGTGACTGTGACTGTGTGAGGGAGAGGGACTGTGACTGTGTGAGGGAGAGGGACTGTGGCTGTGACTGTGTGAGGGAGAGGGACTGTGACTGTGTGAGGGAGAGGGACTGTGACTGTGTGAGGGAGAGGGACTGTGACTGTGTGAGGGAGAGGGACTGTAACTGTGACTGTGACGGTGTGAGGGAGAGGGACTGTGACTGTGTGAGGGAGAGGGACTGTGACTGTGTGACGGAGAGGGACTGTGACTGTGACTGTGACTGTGCTTGTGTGAGGGAGAGGGACTGTGACTGTGTGAGGGCGAGGGACTGTGACTGTGACTGTGTGAGGGAGAGGGACTGTGACTGTGTGACGGAGAGGGACTGTGACTTTGTGAGGGAGAGGTACTGTGACTGTGTGAGGGAGAGGGACTGTGACTGTGTGAGGGAGAGGGACTGTGACTCTGTGAGGGAGAGGGACTGTGACTGTGACTGTGACTGTGTGAGGGAGAGGGACTGTGACTGTTTGAGGGAGAGGGACTGTGACTGTGTGAGGGCGAGGGACTGTGACTGTGACTGTGACTGTGTGAGGGAGAGGGACTGTGACTGTGTGAGGGAGAGGGACTGTGACTGTGAATGTGACTGTGTGAGGGAGAGGGACTGTGACTGTGTGAGGGAGAGGGGCTGTGACTGTGACTGTGACTGTGTGAGGGAGAGGGACTGTGACTGTGTGAGGGAGAGGGACTGTGACTGCGACTGTGTGAGGGAGAGGGACTGTGACTGTGTGAGGGAGAGGGACTGTGAGTGTGTGAGGGAGAGGGACTGTGACTGTGTGAGGGAGAGGGACTGTGACTGTGTGAGGGAGAGGGGCTGTGACTGTGACTGTGACTGTGTGAGGGAGAGGGACTGTGACTGTGTGAGGGAGAGGGGCTGTGACTGTGACTGTGACTGTGTGAGGGAGAGGGACTGTGACTGTGTGAGGGAGAGGGACTGTGAGTGTGTGAGGGAGAGGGACTGTGACTGTGTGAGGGAGAGGGACTGTGACTGTGTGAGGGAGAGGGGCTGTGACTGTGACTGTGACTGTGTGAGGGAGAGGGACTGTGACTGTGTGAGGGAGAGGGGCTGTGACTGTGACTGTGACTGTGTGAGGGAGAGGGACCGTGACTGTGTGAGGGAGAGGGACTGTGACTGTGACTGTGTGAGGGAGAGGGACTGTGACTGTGTGAGGGAGAGGGACTGTGACTGTGACTGTGTGAGGGAGAGGGACTGTGACTGTGTGAGGGAGAGGGACTGTGACTGTGTGAGCGAGAGGGACTGTGACTGTGTGAGGGAGAGGGACTGTGACTGTGACTGTGTGAGGGAGAGGGACTGTGACTGTGTGAGGGAGAGGGAGTGTGACTGTGTGAGGGAGAGGGACTGTGACTGTGACTGTGTGAGGGAGAGGGACTGTGACTGTGTGAGGGAGAGGGACTGTGACTGTGTGAGGGAGAGGGACTGTGACTGTTACTGTGCTTGTGTGAGGGAGAGGGACTGTGACTGTGTGACGGAGAGGGACTGTGACTGTGTGAGGGAGAGGTACTGTGACTGTGTGAGGGAGAGGGACTGTGACTGTGTTATGGAGAGGGACTGTGACTCTGTGAGGGAGAGGGACTGTGACTGTGACTGTGACTGTGTGAGGGTGAGGGACTGTGACTGTGTGAGCGAGAGGGACTGTGACTGTGTGAGGGCGAGGGACTGTGACTGTGACTGTGTGAGGGAGAGGGACTGTGACTGTGTGAGGGAGAGGGACTGTGACTGTGACTGTGACTGTGTGAGGGAGAGGGACTGTGTGAGGGAGAGGGACTGTGACTGTGTGAGGGAGAGGAACTGTGACTGTGTGAGGGAGAGGGACTGTGACTGTGACTGTGACTGTGTGAGGGAGAGGGACTGTGACTGTGTGAGGGAGAGGGACTGTGACTGTGTGAGGGAGAGGGACTGTGACTGTGACTGTGACTGTGTGAGGGAGAGGGACTGTGACTGTGTGAGGGAGAGGGACTGTGACTGTGTGAGGGAGAGGGACTGTGACGGTGTGAGGGAGAGGGAGAGGGACTGTGACTGTGACTGTGTGAGGGAGAGGAACTGTGACTGTGTGAGGGAGAGGGACTGTGACTGTGTGAGGGAGAGGGACTGTGACTGTGTGAGGGAGAGGGACTGTGACTGTGTGAGGGAGAGGGACTGTGACTGTGTGAGGGAGAGGGACTGTGACTGTGACTGTGACTGTGTGAGGGAGAGGGACTGTGACTGTGTGAGGGAGAGGGACTGTGACTGTGACTGTGACTGTGTGAGGGAGAAGGACTGTGACTGTGACTGTGACTGTGTGAGGGAGAGGGACTGTGACTGTGACTGTGTGAGGGAGAGGGACTGTGACTGTGGCTGTGACTGTGTGAGGGAGAGGGACTGTGACTGTGACTGTGACTGTGTGAGGGAGAGGGACTGTGACTGTGTGAGGGAGAGGGACTGTGACTGTGACTGTGACTGTGCTTGTGTGAGGGAGAGGGACTGTGACTGTGTGAGGGAGAGGGACTGTGACGTTGTGAGGGAGAGGGACTGTGACTGTGTGAGGGAGAGGGACTGCGACTGTGACTGTGACTGTGCGAGGGAGAGGGACTGTGACTGTGTGAGGGAGAGGGACTGTGACTGTGTGACGGAGAGGGACTGTGACTGTGTGAGGGTGAGGGACTGTGACTGTGACTGTGACTGTGTGAGGGAGAGGGACTGTGACTGTGTGAGGGTGAGGGACTGTGACTGTGACTGTGACTGTGTGAGGGAGAGGGACTGTGACTGTGTGAGGGAGAGGGACTGTGACTGTGTGAGGGTGAGGGACTGTGACTGTGACTGTGACTGTGTGAGGGAGAGGGACTGTGACTGTGTGAGGGTGAGGGACTGTGACTGTGACTGTGACTGTGTGAGGGAGAGGGACTGTGACTGTGTGAGGGAGAGGGACTGTGACTGTGTGAGGGAGGGGGACTGTGACTGTGACTGTGACTGTGTGAGGGAGAGGGACTGTGACTGTGACTGTGACTGTGACTGTGTGAGGGAGAGGGACTGTGACTGTGACTGTGTGAGGGAGAGGGACTGTGACTGTGTGAGGGAGAGGGACTGTGACTGTGTGAGGGAGAGGGAGAGGGACTGTGACTGTGACTGTGACCGTGTGAGGGAGAGGGACTGTGACTGTGTGAGGGAGAGGGACTGTGACTGTGTGAGGGAGAGGGAGAGGGACTGTGACTGTGACTGTGACTGTGACTGTGTGAGGGAGAGGGACTGTGACTGCGACTGTGTGACGGAGAGGGACTGTGACTGTGACTGTGACTGTGCTTGTGTGAGGGAGAGGGACTGTGACTGTGTGAGGGCGAGGGACTGTGACTGTGACTGTGTGAGGGAGAGGGACTGTGACTGTGTGACGGAGAGGGACTATGACTGTGTGAGGGAGAGGTACTGTGACTGTGTGAGGGAGAGGGACTGTGACTGTGTGAGGGAGAGGGACTGTGACTCTGTGAGGGAGAGGGACTGTGACTGTGACTGTGACTGTGTGAGGGAGAGGGACTGTGACTGTGTGAGGGAGAGGGACTGTGACTGTGTGAGGGCGAGGGACTGTGACTGTGACTGTGACTGTGTGAGGGAGAGGGACTGTGACTGTGTGAGGGAGAGGGGCTGTGACTGGGACTGTGTGAGGGAGAGGGACTGTGACTGTGTGAGGGAGAGGGGCTGTGACTGTGACTGTGACTGTGTGAGGGAGAGGGACCGTGACTGTTTGAGGGAGAGGGACTGTGACTGTGTGAGGGAGAGGGACTGTGACTGCGACTGTGTGAGGGAGAGGGACTGTGACTGTGACTGTGTGAGGGAGAGGGACTGTGACTGTGTGAGGGAGAGGGACTGTGGCTGTGACTGTGTGAGGGAGAGGGACTGTGACTGTGTGAGGGAGAGGGACTGTGACTGTGACTGTGTGAGGGAGAGGGACTGTGACTGTGTGAGGGAGAGGGGCTGTGACTGTGACTGTGACTGTGTGAGGGAGAGGGACTGTGACTGTGTGAGGGAGAGGGGCTGTGACTGTGACTGTGACTGTGTGAGGGAGAGGGACCGTGACTGTGTGAGGGAGAGGGACTGTGACTGTGTGAGGGAGAGGGACTGTGACTGCGACTGTGTGAGGGAGAGGGACTGTGGCTGTGACTGTGTGAGGGAGAGGGACTGTGACTGTGTGAGGGAGATTGACTGTGACTGTGACTGTGTGAGGGAGAGGGACTGTGACTGTGTGAGGGAGAGGGACTGTGGCTGTGACTGTGTGAGGGAGAGGGACTGTGACTGTGTGAGGGAGAGGGACTGTGACTGTGTGAGGGAGAGGGACTGTGACTGTGTGAGGGAGAGGGACTGTAACTGTGACTGTGACGGTGTGAGGGAGAGGGACTGTGACTGTGTGAGGGAGAGGGACTGTGACTGTGTGACGGAGAGGGACTGTGACTGTGACTGTGACTGTGCTTGTGTGAGGGAGAGGGACTGTGACTGTGTGAGGGCGAGGGACTGTGACTGTGACTGTGTGAGGGAGAGGGACTGTGACTGTGTGACGGAGAGGGACTGTGACTTTGTGAGGGAGAGGTACTGTGACTGTGTGAGGGAGAGGGACTGTGACTGTGTGAGGGAGAGGGACTGTGACTCTGTGAGGGAGAGGGACTGTGACTGTGACTGTGACTGTGTGAGGGAGAGGGACTGTGACTGTTTGAGGGAGAGGGACTGTGACTGTGTGAGGGCGAGGGACTGTGACTGTGACTGTGACTGTGTGAGGGAGAGGGACTGTGACTGTGTGAGGGAGAGGGACTGTGACTGTGAATGTGACTGTGTGAGGGAGAGGGACTGTGACTGTGTGAGGGAGAGGGGCTGTGACTGTGACTGTGACTGTGTGAGGGAGAGGGACTGTGACTGTGTGAGGGAGAGGGACTGTGACTGCGACTGTGTGAGGGAGAGGGACTGTGACTGTGTGAGGGAGAGGGACTGTGAGTGTGTGAGGGAGAGGGACTGTGACTGTGTGAGGGAGAGGGACTGTGACTGTGTGAGGGAGAGGGGCTGTGACTGTGACTGTGACTGTGTGAGGGAGAGGGACTGTGACTGTGTGAGGGAGAGGGGCTGTGACTGTGACTGTGACTGTGTGAGGGAGAGGGACTGTGACTGTGTGAGGGAGAGGGACTGTGAGTGTGTGAGGGAGAGGGACTGTGACTGTGTGAGGGAGAGGGACTGTGACTGTGTGAGGGAGAGGGGCTGTGACTGTGACTGTGACTGTGTGAGGGAGAGGGACTGTGACTGTGTGAGGGAGAGGGGCTGTGACTGTGACTGTGACTGTGTGAGGGAGAGGGACCGTGACTGTGTGAGGGAGAGGGACTGTGACTGTGTGAGGGAGAGGGACTGTGACTGCGACTGTGTGAGGGAGAGGGACTGTGACTGTGTGAGGGAGAGGGACTGTGGCTGTGACTGTGTGAGGGAGAGGGACTGTGACTGTGTGAGGGAGATTGACTGTGACTGTGACTGTGTGAGGGAGAGGGACTGTGACTGTGTGAGGGAGAGGGACTGTGGCTGTGACTGTGTGAGGGAGAGGGACTGTGACTGTGTGAGGGAGAGGGACTGTGACTGTGTGAGGGAGAGGGACTGTGACTGTGTGAGGGAGAGGGACTGTAACTGTGACTGTGACGGTGTGAGGGAGAGGGACTGTGACTGTGTGAGGGAGAGGGACTGTGACTGTGTGACGGAGAGGGACTGTGACTGTGACTGTGACTGTGCTTGTGTGAGGGAGAGGGACTGTGACTGTGTGAGGGCGAGGGACTGTGACTGTGACTGTGTGAGGGAGAGGGACTGTGACTGTGTGACGGAGAGGGACTGTGACTTTGTGAGGGAGAGGTACTGTGACTGTGTGAGGGAGAGGGACTGTGACTGTGTGAGGGAGAGGGACTGTGACTCTGTGAGGGAGAGGGACTGTGACTGTGACTGTGACTGTGTGAGGGAGAGGGACTGTGACTGTTTGAGGGAGAGGGACTGTGACTGTGTGAGGGCGAGGGACTGTGACTGTGACTGTGACTGTGTGAGGGAGAGGGACTGTGACTGTTTGAGGGAGAGGGACTGTGACTGTGAATGTGACTGTGTGAGGGAGAGGGACTGTGACTGTGTGAGGGAGAGGGGCTGTGACTGTGACTGTGACTGTGTGAGGGAGAGGGACTGTGACTGTGTGAGGGAGAGGGACTGTGACTGCGACTGTGTGAGGGAGAGGGACTGTGACTGTGTGAGGGAGAGGGACTGTGAGTGTGTGAGGGAGAGGGACTGTGACTGTGACTGTGACTGTGTGAGGGAGATTGACTGTGACTGTGACTGTGTGAGGGAGAGGGACTGTGACTGTGTGAGGGAGAGGGACTGTGACTGTGTGAGGGAGAGGGAATGTGACTGTGTGAGGGAGAGGGACTGTGACTGTGTGAGGGAGAGGGACTGTGACTGTGTGAGGGAGAGGGACTGTGACTGTGTGAGGGAGAGGGACTGTGACTGTGACTGTGACTGTGTGAGGTAGAGGGACTGTGACTGTGACTGTGTGAGGGAGAGGGACTGTGACTGTGTGAGGGAGAGGGACTGTGACTGTGTGAGGGAGAGGGACTGTGACTGTGTGAGGGAGAGGGACTGTGACTGTGACTGTGACTGTGTGAGGTAGAGGGACTGTGACTGTGACTGTGTGAGGGAGAGGGACTGTGACTGTGTGAGGGAGAGGGACTGTGACTGTGTGAGGGAGAGGGACTGTGACTGTGTGAGGGAGAGGGACTGTGAATGTGTGAGGGAGGGGGACTGTGACTGTGACTGTGACTGTGTGAGGGAGAGGGACTGTGACTGTGACTGTGACTGTGTGAGGGAGAGGGACTGTGACTGCGACTGTGTGAGGGAGAGGGACTGTGACTGTGACTGTGACTGTGTGAGGGAGAGGGACTGTGACTGTGTGAGGGAGAGGGACTGTGACTGTGTGAGGGAGAGGGACTGTGACTGTGACTGTGACTGTGACTGTGTGAGGGAGAGGGACTGTGACTGTGTGAGGGAGAGGGACTGTGACTGTGTGAGGGAGAGGGAGAGGGACTGTGACTGTGACTGTGTGAGGGAGAGGAACTGTGACTGTGTGAGGGAGAGGGACTGTGACTGTGACTGTGTGATGGAGAGGGACTGTGACTGTGACTGTGTGAGGGAGAAGGACTGTGACTGTGACTGTGACTGTGTGAGGGAGAGGGACTGTGACTGCTGCTGTGACTGTGTGAGGGAGAGGGACTGTGACTGTGACTGTGTGAGCGAGAGGGACTGTGACTGTGTGAGGGAGAGGGACTATGACTGTGTGAGGGCGAGGGACTGTGACTGTGTGAGGGAGAGGGACTGTGACTGTGTGAGGGAGAGGGACTGTGACTGTGTGAGGGAGAGGGACTGTGACTGTGTGAGGGAGAGGGACTGTGACTGTGTGAGGGAGAGGGACTGTGACTGTGTGAGGGAGAGGGACTGTGACTGTGACTGTGTGAGGGTGAGGGACTGTGACTGTGTGAGGGAGAGGGACTGTGACTGTGACTGTGTGAGGGAGAGGGACTGTGACGGTGACTGTGACTGTGTGAGGGAGAGGGACTGTGACTGTGACTGTGTGAGGGAGAGGGACTGTGACTGTGTGAGGGAGAGGGACTGTGACTGTGTGAAGGAGAGGGACTGTGACTGTGTGAGGGAGAGGGACTGTGACTGTGACTGTGTGAGGGAGAGGGACTGTGACTGTGACTGTGACTGTGTGAGGGAGAGGGACTGTGACTGTGTGAGGGAGAGGGACTGTGACTGTGACTGTGACTGTGTGAGGGAGAGTGACTGTGACTGTGTGAGGGAGAGGGACTGTGACTGTGACTGTGACTGTGTGAGGGAGAGGGACTGTGACTGTGACTGTGTGAGGGAGAGGGACTGTGACTGTGGCTGTGACTGTGTGAGGGAGAGGGACTGTGACTGTGACTGTGACTGTGTGAGGGAGAGGTACTGTGACTGTGTGAGGGAGAGGGACTGTGACTGTGACTGTGACTGTGCTTGTGTGATTGAGAGGGACTGTGACTGTGTGAGGGAGAGGGACTGTGACGTTGTGAGGGAGAGGGACTGTGACTGTGTGAGGGAGAGGGACTGCGACTGTGACTGTGACTGTGCGAGGGAGAGGGACTGTGACTGTGTGAGGGAGAGGGACTGTGACTGTGTGACGGAGAGGGACTGTGACTGTGTGAGGGAGAGGGACTGTGACTGTGACTGTGTGAGGGAGAGGGACTGTGACTGTGTGAGGGAGAGGGACTGTGTGAGGGAGAGGGACTGTGACTGTGTGAGGGAGAGGGACTGTGACTGTGACTGTGACTGTGACTGTGTGAGGGAGAGGGACTGTGACTGTGTGAGGGAGAGGGACTGTGACTGTGTGAGGGAGAGGGAGAGGGACTGTGACTGTGACTGTGTGAGGGAGAGGGACTGTGTGAGAGAGAGGGACTGTGACTGTGTGAGGGAGAGGGACTGTGACTGTGTGACGGAGAGGGACTGTGACTGTGTGAGGGAGAGGGACTGTGACTGTGTGAGGGAGAGGGACTGTGACTGTGACTGTGCTTGTGTGAGGGAGAGGGACTGTGACTGTGTGAGGGCGAGGGACTGTGACTGTGACTGTGTGAGGGAGAGGGACTGTGACTGTGTGACGGAGAGGGACTGTGACTGTGTGAGGGAGAGGTACTGTGACTGTGTGAGGGAGAGGGACTGTGACTGTGTGAGGGAGAGGGACTGTGACTCTGTGAAGGAGAGGGACTGTGACTGTGACTGTGACTGTGTGAGGGAGAGGGACTGTGACTGTGTGAGGGAGAGGGACTGTGACTGTGTGAGGGCGAGGTACTGTGACTGTGACTGTGTGAGGGAGAGGGACTGTGACTGTGTGACGGAGAGGGACTGTGACTGTGTGAGGGAGAGGGACTGTGACTGTGTGAGGGAGAGGAACTGTGACTGTGTGAGGGAGAGGGACTGTGACTGTGACTGTGACTGTGTGAGGGAGAGGGACTGTGACTGTGTGAGGGAGAGGGACTGTGACTGTGTGAGGGAGAGGGACTGTGACTGTGACTGTGACTGTGTGAGGGAGAGGGACTGTGACTGTGTGAGGGAGAGGGACTGTGACTGTGTGAGGGAGAGGGACTGTGACTGTGTGAGGGACTGTGACTGTGACTGTGTGAGGGAGAGGAACTGTGACTGTGTGAGGGAGAGGGACTGTGACTGTGTGAGGCAGAGGGACTGTGACTGTGTGAGGGAGAGGGACTGTGACTGTGTGAGGGAGAGGGACTGTGACTGTGTGAGGGAGAGGGACTGTGACTGTGACTGTGTGAGGGAGAGGGACTGTGACTGTGTGACGGAGAGGGACTGTGACTTTGTGAGGGAGAGGGACTGTGACTGTGACTGTGACTGTGCTTGTGTGAGGGAGAGGGACTGTGACTGTGTGAGGGCGAGGGACTGTGACTGTGACTGTGTGAGGGAGAGGGACTGTGACTGTGTGACGGAGAGGGACTGTGACTGTGTGAGGGAGAGGTACTGTGACTGTGTGAGGGAGAGGGACTGTGACTGTGTGAGGGAGAGGGACTGTGACTCTGTGAGGGAGAGGGACTGTGACTGTGACTGTGACTGTGTGAGGGAGAGGGACTGTGACTGTGTGAGGGAGAGGGACTGTGACTGTGACTGTGTGAGGGAGAGGGACTGTGACTGTGTGAGGGAGAGGGAGTGTGACTGTGTGAGGGAGAGGGACTGTGACTGTGACTGTGTGAGGGAGAGGGACTGTGACTGTGTGAGGGAGAGGGACTGTGACTGTGTGAGGGAGAGGGACTGTGACTGTGTGAGGGAGAGGGACTGTGACTGTGACTGTGTGAGGGAGAGGGACTGTGACTGTGTGAGGGAGAGGGAGTGTGACTGTGTGAGGGAGAGGGACTGTGACTGTGACTGTGACTGTGTGAGGGAGAGGGACTTTGACTGTGTGAGGGAGAGGGACTGTGACTGTGTGAGGGAGAGGGACTGTGACTGTGTGAGGGAGAGGGACTGTGACTGTTACTGTGCTTGTGTGAGGGAGAGGGACTGTGACTGTGTGACGGAGAGGGACTGTGACTGTGTGAGGGAGAGGTACTGTGACTGTGTGAGGGAGAGGGACTGTGACTGTGTGAGGGAGAGGGACTGTGACTCTGTGAGGGAGAGGGACTGTGACTGTGACTGTGACTGTGTGAGGGAGAGGGACTGTGACTGTGTGAGCGAGAGGGACTGTGACTGTGTGAGGGCGAGGGACTGTGACTGTGACTGTGACTGTGTGAGGGAGAGGGACTGTGACTGTGTGAGGGAGAGGGACTGTGACTGTGACTGTGACTGTGTGAGGGAGAGGGACTGTGTGAGGGAGAGGAACTGTGACTGTGTGAGGGAGAGGGACTGTGACTGTGACTGTGACTGTGTGAGGGAGAGGGACTGTGACTGTGTGAGGGAGAGGGACTGTGACTGTGACTGTGACTGTGACTGTGTGAGGGAGAGGGACTGTGACTGTGTGAGGGAGAGGGACTGTGACTGTGTGAGGGAGAGGGACTGTGACGGTGTGAGGGAGAGGGAGAGGGACTGTGACTGTGACTGTGTGAGGGAGAGGAACTGTGACTGTGTGAGGGAGAGGGACTGTGACTGTGTGAGGGAGAGGGACTGTGACTGTGTGAGGGAGAGGGACTGTGACTGTGTGAGGGAGAGGGACTGTGACTGTGTGAGGGAGAGGGACTGTGACTGTGACTGTGACTGTGTGAGGGAGAGGGACTGTGACTGTGACTGTGACTGTGTGAGGGAGAGGGACTGTGACTGTGTGACGGAGAGGGACTGTGACTGTGTGAGGGAGAGGGACTGTGACTGTGTGAGGGAGAGGGACTGTGACTGTGACTGTGACTGTACTTGTGTGAGGGAGAGGGACTGTGACTGTGTGAGGGAGAGGGACTGTGACTGTGTGAGGGAGAGGGACTGTGACTGTGACTGTGTGAGGGAGAGGGACTGTGACTGTGTGAGGGAGAGGGACTGTGACTGTGACTGTGCTTGTGTGAGGGAGAGGGACTGTGACTGTGTGAGGGAGAGGGACTGTGACTGTGTGACGGAGAGGGACTGTGACTGTGTGAGGGAGAGGTACTGTGACTGTGTGAGGGAGAGGGACTGTGACTGTGTGAGGGAGAGGGACTGTGACTCTGTGAGGGAGAGGGACTGTGACTGTGACTGTGTGAGGGAGAGGGACTGTGACTGTGTGAGGGAGAGGGACTGTGACTGTGTGAGGTCGAGGGACTGTGACTGAGACTGTGACTGTGTGAGGGAGAGGGACTGTGACTGTGACTGTGTGAGGGAGAGGGACTGTGACTGTGTGAGGGAGAGGGACTGTGACTGTGACTGTGACTGTGTGAGGGAGAGGGACTGTGACTGTGTGAGGGAGAGGGACTGTGACTGTGTGAGGGAGAGGGACTGTGACTGCGACTGTGTGAAGGAGAGGGACTGTGACTGTGACTGTGACTGTGACTGTGACTGTGTGAGGGAGATTGACTGTGACTGTGACTGTGTGAGGGAGAGGGACTGTGGCTGTGACTGTGTGAGGGAGAGGGTCTGTGACTGTGTGAGGGAGAGGGACTGTGACTGTGTGAGGGAGAGGGACTGTGACTGTGTGAGGGAGAGGGACTGTGACTGTGTGAGGGAGAGGGACTGTGACTGTGTGAGGGAGAGGGACTGTGACTGTGTGAGGGAGAGGGACTGTGACTGTGTGAGGGAGAGGGACTGTGACTGTGTGAGGGAGAGGGACTGTGACTGTGTGAGGGAGAGGGACTGTGACTGTGTGAGGGAGAGGGACTGTGACTGTGACTGTGTGAGGGAGAGGGACTGTGACTGTGTGAGGGAGAGGGACTGTGACTGTGACTGTGACTGTGTGAGGGAGAGGGACTGTGACGGTGACTGTGACTGTGTGAGGGAGAGGGACTGTGACTGTGACTGTGTGAGGGAGAGGGACTGTGACTGTGTGAGGGAGAGGGACTGTGACTGTGTGAAGGAGAGGGACTGTGACTGTGTGAGGGAGAGGGACTGTGACTGTGACTGTGTGAGGGAGAGGGACTGTGACTGTGACTGTGACTGTGTGAGGGAGAGGGACTGTGACTGTGTGAGGGAGAGGGACTGTGACTGTGACTGTGACTGTGTGAGGGAGAGTGACTGTGACTGTGTGAGGGAGAGGGACTGTGACTGTGACTGTGACTGTGTGAGGGAGAGGGACTGTGACTGTGACTGTGTGAGGGAGAGAGACTGTGACTGTGGCTGTGACTGTGTGAGGGAGAGGGACTGTGACTGTGACTGTGACTGTGTGAGGGAGAGGTACTGTGACTGTGTGAGGGAGAGGGACTGTGACTGTGACTGTGACTGTGCTTGTGTGAGGGAGAGGGACTGTGACTGTGTGAGGGAGAGGGACTGTGACGTTGTGAGGGAGAGGGACTGTGACTGTGTGAGGGAGAGGGACTGCGACTGTGTCTGTGACTGTGCGAGGGAGAGGGACTGTGACTGTGTGAGGGAGAGGGACTGTGACTGTGTGACGGAGAGGGACTGTGACTGTGTGAGGGAGAGGGACTGTGACTGTGTGAGGGAGAGGGACTGTGACTGTGTGAGGGAGAGGGACTGTGACTGTGTGAGGGAGAGGGACTGTGACTGTGACTGTGACTGTGTGAGGGAGAGGGACTGTGACTGTGTGAGGGAGAGGGACTGTGACTGTGTGAGGGAGAGGGAGAGGGACTGTGACTGTGTGAGGGAGAGGGACTGTGTGAGAGAGAGGGACTGTGACTGTGTGAGGGAGAGGGACTGTGACTGTGTGACGGAGAGGGACTGTGACTGTGTGAGGGAGAGGGACTGTGACTGTGTGAGGGAGAGGGACTGTGACTGTGACTGTGACTGTGCTTGTGTGAGGGAGAGGGACTGTGACTGTGTGAGGGCGAGGGACTGTGACTGTGACTGTGTGAGGGAGAGGGACTGTGACTGTGTGACGGAGAGGGACTGTGACTGTGTGAGGGAGAGGTACTGTGACTGTGTGAGGGAGAGGGACTGTGACTGTGTGAGGGAGAGGGACTGTGACTCTGTGAGGGAGAGGGACTGTGACTGTGACTGTGACTGTGTGAGGGAGAGGGACTGTGACTGTGTGAGGGAGAGGGACTGTGACTGTGTGAGGGCGAGGGACTGTGACTGTGACTGTGTGAGGGAGAGGGACTGTGACTGTGTGAGGGAGAGGGACTGTGACTGTGTGAGGGAGAGGAACTGTGACTGTGTGAGGGAGAGGGACTGTGACTGTGACTGTGACTGTGTGAGGGAGAGGGACTGTGACTGTGTGAGGGAGAGGGACTGTGACTGTGTGAGGGAGAGGGACTGTGACTGTGACTGTGACTGTGTGAGGGAGAGGGACTGTGACTGTGTGAGGGAGAGGGACTGTGACTGTGTGAGGGAGAGGGACTGTGACTGTGTGAGGGACTGTGACTGTGACTGTGTGAGGGAGAGGAACTGTGACTGTGTGAGGGAGAGGGACTGTGACTGTGTGAGGCAGAGGGACTGTGACTGTGTGAGGGAGAGGGACTGTGACTGTGTGAGGGAGAGGGACTGTGACTGTGTGAGGGAGAGGGACTGTGACTGTGACTGTGTGAGGGAGAGGGACTGTGACTGTGTGACGGAGAGGGACTGTGACTTTGTGAGGGAGAGGGACTGTGACTGTGACTGTGACTGTGCTTGTGTGAGGGAGAGGGACTGTGACTGTGTGAGGGCGAGGGACTGTGACTGTGACTGTGTGAGGGAGAGGGACTGTGACTGTGTGACGGAGAGGGACTGTGACTGTGTGAGGGAGAGGTACTGTGACTGTGTGAGGGAGAGGGACTGTGACTGTGTGAGGGAGAGGGACTGTGACTCTGTGAGGGAGAGGGACTGTGACTGTGACTGTGACTGTGTGAGGGAGAGGGACTGTGACTGTGTGAGGGAGAGGGACTGTGACTGTGTGAGGGAGAGGGACTGTGACTGTGTGAGGGAGAGGGACTGTGACTGTGACTGTGTGAGGGAGAGGGACTGTGACTGTGTGAGGGAGAGGGAGTGTGACTGTGTGAGGGAGAGGGACTGTGACTGTGACTGTGTGAGGGAGAGGGACTGTGACTGTGTGAGGGAGAGGGACTGTGACTGTGTGAGGGAGAGGGACTGTGACTGTGTGAGGGAGAGGGACTGTGACTGTGACTGTGTGAGGGAGAGGGACTGTGACTGTGTGAGGGAGAGGGAGTGTGACTGTGTGAGGGAGAGGGACTGTGACTGTGACTGTGACTGTGTGAGGGAGAGGGACTGTGACTGTGTGAGGGAGAGGGACTGTGACTGTGTGAGGGAGAGGGACTGTGACTGTTACTGTGCTTGTGTGAGGGAGAGGGACTGTGACTGTGTGACGGAGAGGGACTGTGACTGTGTGAGGGAGAGGTACTGTGACTGTGTGAGGGAGAGGGACTGTGACTGTGTTATGGAGAGGGACTGTGACTCTGTGAGGGAGAGGGACTATGACTGTGACTGTGACTGTGTGAGGGAGAGGGACTGTGACTGTGTGAGCAAGAGGGACTGTGACTGTGTGAGGGCGAGGGACTGTGACTGTGACTGTGACTGTGTGAGGGAGAGGGACTGTGACTGTGTGAGGGAGAGGGACTGTGACTGTGACAGTGACTGTGTGAGGGAGAGGGACTGTGTGAGGGAGAGGGACTGTGACTGTGTGAGGGAGAGGAACTGTGACTGTGTGAGGGAGAGGGACTGTGACTGTGACTGTGTGAGGGAGAGGGACTGTGACTGTGTGAGGGAGAGGGACTGTGACTGTGTGAGGGAGAGGGACTGTGACTGTGTGAGGGAGAGGGACTGTGACTGTGACTGTGTGAGGGAGAGGGACTGTGACTGTGTGAGGGAGAGGGAGTGTGACTGTGTGAGGGAGAGGGACTGTGACTGTGACTGTGACTGTGTGAGGGAGAGGGACTTTGACTGTGTGAGGGAGAGGGACTGTGACTGTGTGAGGGAGAGGGACTGTGACTGTGTGAGGGAGAGGGACTGTGACTGTTACTGTGCTTGTGTGAGGGAGAGGGACTGTGACTGTGTGACGGAGAGGGACTGTGACTGTGTGAGGGAGAGGTACTGTGACTGTGTGAGGGAGAGGGACTGTGACTGTGTGAGGGAGAGGGACTGTGACTCTGTGAGGGAGAGGGACTGTGACTGTGACTGTGACTGTGTGAGGGAGAGGGACTGTGACTGTGTGAGCGAGAGGGACTGTGACTGTGTGAGGGCGAGGGACTGTGACTGTGACTGTGACTGTGTGAGGGAGAGGGACTGTGACTGTGTGAGGGAGAGGGACTGTGACTGTGACTGTGACTGTGTGAGGGAGAGGGACTGTGTGAGGGAGAGGAACTGTGACTGTGTGAGGGAGAGGGACTGTGACTGTGACTGTGTGAGGGAGAGGGACTGTGACTGTGTGAGGGAGAGGGACTGTGACTGTGACTGTGACTGTGACTGTGTGAGGGAGAGGGACTGTGACTGTGTGAGGGAGAGGGACTGTGACTGTGTGAGGGAGAGGGACTGTGACGGTGTGAGGGAGAGGGAGAGGGACTGTGACTGTGACTGTGTGAGGGAGAGGAACTGTGACTGTGTGAGGGAGAGGGACTGTGACTGTGTGAGGGAGAGGGACTGTGACTGTGTGAGGGAGAGGGACTGTGACTGTGTGAGGGAGAGGGACTGTGACTGTGTGAGGGAGAGGGACTGTGACTGTGACTGTGACTGTGTGAGGGAGAGGGACTGTGACTGTGACTGTGACTGTGTGAGGGAGAGGGACTGTGACTGTGTGACGGAGAGGGACTGTGACTGTGTGAGGGAGAGGGACTGTGACTGTGTGAGGGAGAGGGGCTGTGACTGTGACTGTGACTGTGCTTGTGTGAGGGAGAGGGACTGTGACTGTGTGAGGGAGAGGGACTGTGACTGTGTGAGGGAGAGGGACTGTGACTGTGACTGTGTGAGGGAGAGGGACTGTGACTGTGTGAGGGAGAGGGACTGTGACTGTGACTGTGCTTGTGTGAGGGAGAGGGACTGTGACTGTGTGAGGGAGAGGGACTGTGACTGTGTGACGGAGAGGGACTGTGACTGTGTGAGGGAGAGGTACTGTGACTGTGTGAGGGAGAGGGACTGTGACTGTGTGAGGGAGAGGGACTGTGACTCTGTGAGGGAGAGGGACTGTGACTGTGACTGTGTGAGGGAGAGGGACTGTGACTGTGTGAGGGAGAGGGACTGTGACTGTGTGAGGGAGAGGGACTGTGACTGTGACTGTGACTGTGTGAGGGAGAGGGACTGTGACTGTGTGAGGTCGAGGGACTGTGACTGAGACTGTGACTGTGTGAGGGAGAGGGACTGTGACTGTGACTGTGTGAGGGAGAGGGACTGTGACTGTGTGAGGGAGAGGGACTGTGACTGTGACTGTGACTGTGTGAGGGAGAGGGACTGTGACTGTGTGAGGGAGAGGGACTGTGACTGTGTGAGGGAGAGGGACTGTGACTGCGACTGTGTGAGGGAGAGGGACTGTGACTGTGACTGTGACTGTGACTGTGACTGTGTGAGGGAGATTGACTGTGACTGTGACTGTGTGAGGGAGAGGGACTGTGGCTGTGACTGTGTGAGGGAGAGGGTCTGTGACTGTGTGAGGGAGAGGGACTGTGACTGTGTGAGGGAGAGGGACTGTGACTGTGTGAGGGAGAGGGACTGTGACTGTGTGAGGGAGAGGGACTGTGACTGTGTGAGGGAGAGGGACTGTGACTGTGTGAGGGAGAGGGACTGTGACTGTGTGAGGGAGAGGGACTGTGACTGTGTGAGGGAGAGGGACTGTGACTGTGTGAGGGAGAGGGACTGTGACTGTGTGAGGGAGAGGGACTGTGACTGTGACTGTGTGAGGGAGAGGGACTGTGACTGTGTGAGGGAGAGGGACTGTGACTGTGACTGTGACTGTGTGAGGGAGAGGGACTGTGACGGTGACTGTGACTGTGTGAGGGAGAGGGACTGTGACTGTGACTGTGTGAGGGAGAGGGACTGTGACTGTGTGAGGGAGAGGGACTGTGACTGTGTGAAGGAGAGGGACTGTGACTGTGTGAGGGAGAGGGACTGTGACTGTGACTGTGTGAGGGAGAGGGACTGTGACTGTGACTGTGACTGTGTGAGGGAGAGGGACTGTGACTGTGTGAGGGAGAGGGACTGTGACTGTGACTGTGACTGTGTGAGGGAGAGTGACTGTGACTGTGTGAGGGAGAGGGACTGTGACTGTGACTGTGACTGTGTGAGGGAGAGGGACTGTGACTGTGACTGTGTGAGGGAGAGAGACTGTGACTGTGGCTGTGACTGTGTGAGGGAGAGGGACTGTGACTGTGACTGTGACTGTGTGAGGGAGAGGTACTGTGACTGTGTGAGGGAGAGGGACTGTGACTGTGACTGTGACTGTGCTTGTGTGAGGGAGAGGGACTGTGACTGTGTGAGGGAGAGGGACTGTGACGTTGTGAGGGAGAGGGACTGTGACTGTGTGAGGGAGAGGGACTGCGACTGTGTCTGTGACTGTGCGAGGGAGAGGGACTGTGACTGTTTGAGGGAGAGGGACTGTGACTGTGTGACGGAGAGGGACTGTGACTGTGTGAGGGAGAGGGACTGTGACTGTGTGAGGGAGAGGGACTGTGACTGTGTGAGGGAGAGGGACTGTGACTGTGTGAGGGAGAGGGACTGTGACTGTGACTGTGACTGTGTGAGGGAGAGGGACTGTGACTGTGTGAGGGAGAGGGACTGTGACTGTGTGAGGGAGAGGGAGAGGGACTGTGACTGTGTGAGGGAGAGGGACTGTGTGAGAGAGAGGGACTGTGACTGTGTGAGGGAGAGGGACTGTGACTGTGTGACGGAGAGGGACTGTGACTGTGTGAGGGAGAGGGACTGTGACTGTGTGAGGGAGAGGGACTGTGACTGTGACTGTGACTGTGCTTGTGTGAGGGAGAGGGACTGTGACTGTGTGAGGGCGAGGGACTGTGACTGTGACTGTGTGAGGGAGAGGGACTGTGACTGTGTGACGGAGAGGGACTGTGACTGTGTGAGGGAGAGGTACTGTGACTGTGTGAGGGAGAGGGACTGTGACTGTGTGAGGGAGAGGGACTGTGACTCTGTGAGGGAGAGGGACTGTGACTGTGACTGTGACTGTGTGAGGGAGAGGGACTGTGACTGTGTGAGGGAGAGGGACTGTGACTGTGTGAGGGCGAGGGACTGTGACTGTGACTGTGTGAGGGAGAGGGACTGTGACTGTGTGAGGGAGAGGGACTGTGACTGTGTGAGGGAGAGGAACTGTGACTGTGTGAGGGAGAGGGACTGTGACTGTGACTGTGACTGTGTGAGGGAGAGGGACTGTGACTGTGTGAGGGAGAGGGACTGTGACTGTGTGAGGGAGAGGGACTGTGACTGTGACTGTGACTGTGTGAGGGAGAGGGACTGTGACTGTGTGAGGGAGAGGGACTGTGACTGTGTGAGGGAGAGGGACTGTGACTGTGTGAGGGACTGTGACTGTGACTGTGTGAGGGAGAGGAACTGTGACTGTGTGAGGGAGAGGGACTGTGACTGTGTGAGGCAGAGGGACTGTGACTGTGTGAGGGAGAGGGACTGTGACTGTGTGAGGGAGAGGGACTGTGACTGTGTGAGGGAGAGGGACTGTGACTGTGACTGTGTGAGGGAGAGGGACTGTGACTGTGTGACGGAGAGGGACTGTGACTTTGTGAGGGAGAGGGACTGTGACTGTGACTGTGACTGTGCTTGTGTGAGGGAGAGGGACTGTGACTGTGTGAGGGCGAGGGACTGTGACTGTGACTGTGTGAGGGAGAGGGACTGTGACTGTGTGACGGAGAGGGACTGTGACTGTGTGAGGGAGAGGTACTGTGACTGTGTGAGGGAGAGGGACTGTGACTGTGTGAGGGAGAGGGACTGTGACTCTGTGAGGGAGAGGGACTGTGACTGTGACTGTGACTGTGTGAGGGAGAGGGACTGTGACTGTGTGAGGGAGAGGGACTGTGACTGTGTGAGGGAGAGGGACTGTGACTGTGTGAGGGAGAGGGACTGTGACTGTGACTGTGTGAGGGAGAGGGACTGTGACTGTGTGAGGGAGAGGGAGTGTGACTGTGTGAGGGAGAGGGACTGTGACTGTGACTGTGTGAGGGAGAGGGACTGTGACTGTGTGAGGGAGAGGGACTGTGACTGTGTGAGGGAGAGGGACTGTGACTGTGTGAGGGAGAGGGACTGTGACTGTGACTGTGTGAGGGAGAGGGACTGTGACTGTGTGAGGGAGAGGGAGTGTGACTGTGTGAGGGAGAGGGACTGTGACTGTGACTGTGACTGTGTGAGGGAGAGGGACTGTGACTGTGTGAGGGAGAGGGACTGTGACTGTGTGAGGGAGAGGGACTGTGACTGTTACTGTGCTTGTGTGAGGGAGAGGGACTGTGACTGTGTGACGGAGAGGGACTGTGACTGTGTGAGGGAGAGGTACTGTGACTGTGTGAGGGAGAGGGACTGTGACTGTGTTATGGAGAGGGACTGTGACTCTGTGAGGGAGAGGGACTATGACTGTGACTGTGACTGTGTGAGGGAGAGGGACTGTGACTGTGTGAGCAAGAGGGACTGTGACTGTGTGAGGGCGAGGGACTGTGACTGTGACTGTGACTGTGTGAGGGAGAGGGACTGTGACTGTGTGAGGGAGAGGGACTGTGACTGTGACAGTGACTGTGTGAGGGAGAGGGACTGTGTGAGGGAGAGGGACTGTGACTGTGTGAGGGAGAGGAACTGTGACTGTGTGAGGGAGAGGGACTGTGACTGTGACTGTGACTGTGTGAGGGAGAGGGACTGTGACTGTGTGAGGGAGAGGGACTGTGACTGTGTGAGGGAGAGGGACTGTGACTGTGACTGTGACTGTGACTGTGTGAGGGAGAGGGACTGTGACTGTGTGAGGGAGAGGGACTGTGACTGTGTGAGGGAGAGGGACTGTGACGGTGTGAGGGAGAGGGAGAGGGACTGTGACTGTGACTGTGTGAGGGAGAGGAACTGTGACTGTGTGAGGGAGAGGGACTGTGACTGTGTGAGGGAGAGGGACTGTGACTGTGTGAGGGAGAGGGACTGTGACTGTGTGAGGGAGAGGGACTGTGACTGTGTGAGGGAGAGGGACTGTGACTGTGACTGTGACTGTGTGAGGGAGAGGGACTGTGACTGTGTGAGGGAGAGGGACTGTGACTGTGACTGTGACTGTGTGAGGGAGAAGGACTGTGACTGTGACTGTGACTGTGTGAGGGAGAGGGACTGTGACTGTGACTGTGTGAGGGAGAGGGACTGTGACTGTGGCTGTGACTGTGTGAGGGAGAGGGACTGTGACTGTGACTGTGACTGTGTGAGGGAGAGGGACTGTGACTGTGTGAGGGAGAGGGACTGTGACTGTGACTGTGACTGTGCTTGTGTGAGGGAGAGGGACTGTGACTGTGTGAGGGAGAGGGACTGTGACGTTGTGAGGGAGAGGGACTGTGACTGTGTGAGGGAGAGGTACTGCGACTGTGACTGTGACTGTGCGAGGGAGAGGGACTGTGACTGTGTGAGGGAGAGGGACTGTGACTGTGTGACGGAGAGGGACTGTGACTGTGTGAGGGTGAGGGACTGTGACTGTGACTGTGACTGTGTGAGGGAGAGGGACTGTGACTGTGTGAGGGTGAGGGACTGTGACTGTGACTGTGACTGTGTGAGGGAGAGGGACTGTGACTGTGTGAGGGAGAGGGACTGTGACTGTGTGAGGGTGAGGGACTGTGACTGTGACTGTGACTGTGTGAGGGAGAGGGACTGTGACTGTGTGAGGGTGAGGGACTGTGACTGTGACTGTGACTGTGTGAGGGAGAGGGACTGTGACTGTGTGAGGGAGAGGGACTGTGACTGTGTGAGGGAGAGGGACTGTGACTGTGTGAGGGAGGGGGACTGTGACTGTGACTGTGACTGTGTGAGGGAGAGGGACTGTGACTGTGACTGTGTGAGGGAGAGGGACTGTGACTGTGTGAGGGAGAGGGACTGTGACTGTGTGAGGGAGAGGGAGAGGGAAAGTGACTGTGACTGTGACCGTGTGAGGGAGAGGGACTGTGACTGTGTGAGGGAGAGGGACTGTGACTGTGTGAGGGAGAGGGACTGTGACTGTGTGAGGGAGAGGGACTGTGACTGTGTGAGGGAGAGGGACTGTGACTGTGACTGTGACTGTGTGAGGGAGAGGGACTGTGACTGTGTGAGGGAGAGGGACTGTGACTGTGTGAGGGAGAGGGACTGTGACTGTGTGAGGGACTGTGACTGTGTGAGGGAGAGGAACTGTGACTGTGTGAGGGAGAGGGACTGTGACTGTGTGAGGCAGAGGGACTGTGACTGTGTGAGGGAGAGGGACTGTGACTGTGTGAGGGAGAGGGACTGTGACTGTGACTGTGTGAGGGAGAGGGACTGTGACTGTGTGACGGAGAGGGACTGTGACTTTGTGAGGGAGAGGGACTGTGACTGTGACTGTGACTGTGCTTGTGTGAGGGAGAGGGACTGTGACTGTGTGAGGGCGAGGGACTGTGACTGTGACTGTGTGAGGGAGAGGGACTGTGACTGTGTGACGGAGAGGGACTGTGACTGTGTGAGGGAGAGGTACTGTGACTGTGTGAGGGAGAGGGACTGTGACTGTGTGAGGGAGAGGGACTGTGACTCTGTGAGGGAGAGGGACTGTGACTGTGACTGTGACTGTGTGAGGGAGAGGGACTGTGACTGTGTGAGGGAGAGGGACTGTGACTGTGTGAGGGAGAGGGACTGTGACTGTGTGAGGGAGAGGGACTGTGACTGTGACTGTGTGAGGGAGAGGGACTGTGACTGTGTGAGGGAGAGGGAGTGTGACTGTGTGAGGGAGAGGGACTGTGACTGTGACTGTGTGAGGGAGAGGGACTGTGACTGTGTGAGGGAGAGGGACTGTGACTGTGTGAGGGAGAGGGACTGTGACTGTGTGAGGGAGAGGGACTGTGACTGTGACTGTGTGAGGGAGAGGGACTGTGACTGTGTGAGGGAGAGGGAGTGTGACTGTGTGAGGGAGAGGGACTGTGACTGTGACTGTGACTGTGTGAGGGAGAGGGACTTTGACTGTGTGAGGGAGAGGGACTGTGACTGTGTGAGGGAGAGGGACTGTGACTGTGTGAGGGAGAGGGACTGTGACTGTTACTGTGCTTGTGTGAGGGAGAGGGACTGTGACTGTGTGACGGTGAGGGACTGTGACTGTGTGAGGGAGAGGTACTGTGAATGTGTGAGGGAGAGGGACTGTGACTGTGTGAGGGAGAGGGACTGTGACTCTGTGAGGGAGAGGGACTGTGACTGTGACTGTGACTGTGTGAGGGAGAGGGACTGTGACTGTGTGAGCGAGAGGGACTGTGACTGTGTGAGGGCGAGGGACTGTGACTGTGACTGTGACTGTGTGAGGGAGAGGGACTGTGACTGTGTGAGGGAGAGGGACTGTGACTGTGACTGTGACTGTGTGAGGGAGAGGGACTGTGTGAGGGAGAGGAACTGTGACTGTGTGAGGGAGAGGGACTGTGACTGTGACTGTGACTGTGTGAGGGAGAGGGACTGTGACTGTGTGAGGGAGAGGGACTGTGACTGTGACTGTGACTGTGACTGTGTGAGGGAGAGGGACTGTGACTGTGTGAGGGAGAGGGACTGTGACTGTGTGAGGGAGATGGACTGTGACGGTGTGAGGGAGAGGGAGAGGGACTGTGACTGTGGCTGTGTGAGGGAGAGGAACTGTGACTGTGTGAGGGAGAGGGACTGTGACTGTGTGAGGGAGAGGGACTGTGACTGTGTGAGGGAGAGGGACTGTGACTGTGTGAGGGAGAGGGACTGTGACTGTGTGAGGGAGAGGGACTGTGACTGTGACTGTGACTGTGTGAGGGAGAGGGACTGTGACTGTGTGAGGGAGAGGGACTGTGACTGTGACTGTGACTGTGTGAGGGAGAGGGACTGTGACTGTGTGACGGAGAGGGACTGTGACTGTGTGAGGGAGAGGGACTGTGACTGTGTGAGGGAGAGGGACTGTGACTGTGACTGTGACTGTGCTTGTGTGAGGGAGAGGGACTGTGACTGTGTGAGGGAGAGGGACTGTGACTGTGTGAGGGAGAGGGACTGTGACTGTGACTGTGTGAGGGAGAGGGACTGTGACTGTGTGAGGGAGAGGGACTGTGACTGTGACTGTGACTGTGCTTGTGTGAGGGAGAGGGACTGTGACTGTGTGAGGGAGAGGGACTGTGACTGTGTGAGGGAGAGGTACTGTGACTGTGTGAGGGAGAGGGACTGTGACTGTGTGAGGGAGAGGGACTGTGACTCTGTCAGGGAGAGGGACTGTGACTGTGACTGTGACTGTGTGAGGGAGAGGGACTGTGACTGTGTGAGGGAGAGGGACTGTGACTGTGTGAGGGAGAGGGACTGTGACTGTGACTGTGTGAGGGAGAGGGACTGTGACTGTGTGAGGGAGAGGGAGTGTGACTGTGTGAGGGAGAGGGACTGTGACTGTGACTGTGACTGTGTGAGGGAGAGGGACTGTGACTGTGTGAGGGAGAGGGACTGTGACTGTGTGAGGGAGAGGGACTGTGACTGTTACTGTGCTTGTGTGAGGGAGAGGGACTGTGACTGTGTGACGGAGAGGGACTGTGACTGTGTGAGGGAGAGGTACTGTGACTGTGTGAGGGAGAGGGACTGTGACTGTGTTATGGAGAGGGACTGTGACTCTGTGAGGGAGAGGGACTATGACTGTGACTGTGACTGTGTGAGGGAGAGGGACTGTGACTGTGTGAGCAAGAGGGACTGTGACTGTGTGAGGGCGAGGGACTGTGACTGTGACTGTGACTGTGTGAGGGAGAGGGACTGTGACTGTGTGAGGGAGAGGGACTGTGACTGTGACAGTGACTGTGTGAGGGAGAGGGACTGTGTGAGGGAGAGGGACTGTGACTGTGTGAGGGAGAGGAACTGTGACTGTGTGAGGGAGAGGGACTGTGACTGTGACTGTGACTGTGTGAGGGAGAGGGACTGTGACTGTGTGAGGGAGAGGGACTGTGACTGTGTGAGGGAGAGGGACTGTGACTGTGACTGTGACTGTGACTGTGTGAGGGAGAGGGACTGTGACTGTGTGAGGGAGAGGGACTGTGACTGTGTGAGGGAGAGGGACTGTGACGGTGTGAGGGAGAGGGAGAGGGACTGTGACTGTGACTGTGTGAGGGAGAGGAACTGTGACTGTGTGAGGGAGAGGGACTGTGACTGTGTGAGGGAGAGGGACTGTGACTGTGTGAGGGAGAGGGACTGTGACTGTGTGAGGGAGAGGGACTGTGACTGTGTGAGGGAGAGGGACTGTGACTGTGACTGTGACTGTGTGAGGGAGAGGGACTGTGACTGTGTGAGGGAGAGGGACTGTGACTGTGACTGTGACTGTGTGAGGGAGAAGGACTGTGACTGTGACTGTGACTGTGTGAGGGAGAGGGACTGTGACTGTGACTGTGTGAGGGAGAGGGACTGTGACTGTGGCTGTGACTGTGTGAGGGAGAGGGACTGTGACTGTGACTGTGACTGTGTGAGGGAGAGGGACTGTGACTGTGTGAGGGAGAGGGACTGTGACTGTGACTGTGACTGTGCTTGTGTGAGGGAGAGGGACTGTGACTGTGTGAGGGAGAGGGACTGTGACGTTGTGAGGGAGAGGGACTGTGACTGTGTGAGGGAGAGGGACTGCGACTGTGACTGTGACTGTGCGAGGGAGAGGGACTGTGACTGTGTGAGGGAGAGGGACTGTGACTGTGTGACGGAGAGGGACTGTGACTGTGTGAGGGTGAGGGACTGTGACTGTGACTGTGACTGTGTGAGGGAGAGGGACTGTGACTGTGTGAGGGTGAGGGACTGTGACTGTGACTGTGACTGTGTGAGGGAGAGGGACTGTGACTGTGTGAGGGAGAGGGACTGTGACTGTGTGAGGGTGAGGGACTGTGACTGTGACTGTGACTGTGTGAGGGAGAGGGACTGTGACTGTGTGAGGGTGAGGGACTGTGACTGTGACTGTGTGAGGGAGAGGGACTGTGACTGTGTGAGGGAGAGGGACTGTGACTGTGTGAGGGAGAGGGACTGTGACTGTGTGAGGGAGGGGGACTGTGACTGTGACTGTGACTGTGTGAGGGAGAGGGACAGTGACTGTGACTGTGTGAGGGAGAGGGACTGTGACTGTGTGAGGGAGAGGGACTGTGACTGTGTGAGGGAGAGGGAGAGGGACTGTGACTGTGACTGTGACCGTGTGAGGGAGAGGGATTGTGACTGTGTGAGGGAGAGGGACTGTGACTGTGTGAGGGAGAGGGACTGTGACTGTGTGAGGGAGAGGGACTGTGACTGTGTGAGGGAGAGGGACTGTGACTGTGACTGTGACTGTGTGAGGGAGAGGGACTGTGACTGTGTGAGGGAGAGGGACTGTGACTGTGTGAGGGAGAGGGACTGTGACTGTGTGAGGGACTGTGACTGTGACTGTGTGAGGGAGAGGAACTGTGACTGTGTGAGGGAGAGGGACTGTGACTGTGTGAGGCAGAGGGACTGTGACTGTGTGAGGGAGAGGGACTGTGACTGTGTGAGGGAGAGGGACTGTGACTGTGACTGTGTGAGGGAGAGGGACTGTGACTGTGTGACGGAGAGGGACTGTGACTTTGTGAGGGAGAGGGACTGTGACTGTGACTGTGACTGTGCTTGTGTGAGGGAGAGGGACTGTGACTGTGTGAGGGCGAGGGACTGTGACTGTGACTGTGTGAGGGAGAGGGACTGTGACTGTGTGACGGAGAGGGACTGTGACTGTGTGAGGGAGAGGTACTGTGACTGTGTGAGGGAGAGGGACTGTGACTGTGTGAGGGAGAGGGACTGTGACTCTGTGAGGGAGAGGGACTGTGACTGTGACTGTGACTGTGTGAGGGAGAGGGACTGTGACTGTGTGAGGGAGAGGGACTGTGACTGTGTGAGGGAGAGGGACTGTGACTGTGTGAGGGAGAGGGACTGTGACTGTGACTGTGTGAGGGAGAGGGACTGTGACTGTGTGAGGGAGAGGGAGTGTGACTGTGTGAGGGAGAGGGACTGTGACTGTGACTGTGTGAGGGAGAGGGACTGTGACTGTGTGAGGGAGAGGGACTGTGACTGTGTGAGGGAGAGGGACTGTGACTGTGTGAGGGAGAGGGACTGTGACTGTGACTGTGTGAGGGAGAGGGACTGTGACTGTGTGAGGGAGAGGGAGTGTGACTGTGTGAGGGAGAGGGACTGTGACTGTGACTGTGACTGTGTGAGGGAGAGGGACTTTGACTGTGTGAGGGAGAGGGACTGTGACTGTGTGAGGGAGAGGGACTGTGACTGTGTGAGGGAGAGGGACTGTGACTGTTACTGTGCTTGTGTGAGGGAGAGGGACTGTGACTGTGTGACGGTGAGGGACTGTGACTGTGTGAGGGAGAGGTACTGTGAATGTGTGAGGGAGAGGGACTGTGACTGTGTGAGGGAGAGGGACTGTGACTCTGTGAGGGAGAGGGACTGTGACTGTGACTGTGACTGTGTGAGGGAGAGGGACTGTGACTGTGTGAGCGAGAGGGACTGTGACTGTGTGAGGGCGAGGGACTGTGACTGTGACTGTGACTGTGTGAGGGAGAGGGACTGTGACTGTGTGAGGGAGAGGGACTGTGACTGTGACTGTGACTGTGTGAGGGAGAGGGACTGTGTGAGGGAGAGGAACTGTGACTGTGTGAGGGAGAGGGACTGTGACTGTGACTGTGACTGTGTGAGGGAGAGGGACTGTGACTGTGTGAGGGAGAGGGACTGTGACTGTGACTGTGACTGTGACTGTGTGAGGGAGAGGGACTGTGACTGTGTGAGGGAGAGGGACTGTGACTGTGTGAGGGAGATGGACTGTGACGGTGTGAGGGAGAGGGAGAGGGACTGTGACTGTGGCTGTGTGAGGGAGAGGAACTGTGACTGTGTGAGGGAGAGGGACTGTGACTGTGTGAGGGAGAGGGACTGTGACTGTGTGAGGGAGAGGGACTGTGACTGTGTGAGGGAGAGGGACTGTGACTGTGTGAGGGAGAGGGACTGTGACTGTGACTGTGACTGTGTGAGGGAGAGGGACTGTGACTGTGTGAGGGAGAGGGACTGTGACTGTGACTGTGACTGTGTGAGGGAGAGGGACTGTGACTGTGTGACGGAGAGGGACTGTGACTGTGTGAGGGAGAGGGACTGTGACTGTGTGAGGGAGAGGGACTGTGACTGTGACTGTGACTGTGCTTGTGTGAGGGAGAGGGACTGTGACTGTGTGAGGGAGAGGGACTGTGACTGTGTGAGGGAGAGGGACTGTGACTGTGACTGTGTGAGGGAGAGGGACTGTGACTGTGTGAGGGAGAGGGACTGTGACTGTGACTGTGACTGTGCTTGTGTGAGGGAGAGGGACTGTGACTGTGTGAGGGAGAGGGACTGTGACTGTGTGACGGAGAGGGACTGTGACTGTGTGAGGGAGAGGTACTGTGACTGTGTGAGGGAGAGGGACTGTGACTGTGTGAGGGAGAGGGACTGTGACTCTGTCAGGGAGAGGGACTGTGACTGTGACTGTGACTGTGTGAGGGAGAGGGACTGTGACTGTGTGAGGGAGAGGGACTGTGACTGTGTGAGGGAGAGGGACTGTGACTGTGACTGTGACTGTGTGAGGGAGAGGGACTGTGACTGTGTGAGGTCGAGGGACTGTGACTGAGACTGTGACTGTGTGAGGGAGAGGGACTGTGACTGTGACTGTGTGAGGGAGAGGGACTGTGACTGTGACTGTGTGAGGGAGAGGGACTGTGACTGTGTGAGGGAGAGGGACTGTGACTGTGACTGTGACTGTGTGAGGGAGAGGGACTGTGACTGTGTGAGGGAGAGGGACTGTGACTGTGTGAGGGAGAGGGACTGTGACTGCGACTGTGTGAGGGAGAGGGACTGTGACTGTGACTGTGACTGTGACTGTGACTGTGTGAGGGAGATTGACTGTGACTGTGACTGTGTGAGGGAGAGGGACTGTGGCTGTGACTGTGTGAGGGAGAGGGTCTGTGACTGTGTGAGGGAGAGGGACTGTGACTGTGTGAGGGAGAGGGACTGTGACTGTGTGAGGGAGAGGGACTGTGACTGTGTGAGGGAGAGGGACTGTGACTGTGTGAGGGAGAGGGACTGTGACTGTGTGAGGGAGAGGGACTGTGACTGTGTGAGGGAGAGGGACTGTGACTGTGTGAGGGAGAGGGACTGTGACTGTTTGAGGGAGAGGGACTGTGACTGTGACTGTGTGAGGGAGAGGGACTGTGACTGTGTGAGGGAGAGGGACTGTGACTGTGACTGTGACTGTGTGAGGGAGAGGGACTGTGACGGTGACTGTGACTGTGTGAGGGAGAGGGACTGTGACTGTGACTGTGTGAGGGAGAGGGACTGTGACTGTGTGAGGGAGAGGGACTGTGACTGTGTGAAGGAGAGGGACTGTGACTGTGTGAGGGAGAGGGACTGTGACTGTGACTGTGTGAGGGAGAGGGACTGTGACTGTGACTGTGACTGTGTGAGGGAGAGGGACTGTGACTGTGTGAGGGAGAGGGACTGTGACTGTGACTGTGACTGTGTGAGGGAGAGTGACTGTGACTGTGTGAGGGAGAGGGACTGTGACTGTGACTGTGACTGTGTGAGGGAGAGGGACTGTGACTGTGACTGTGTGAGGGAGAGAGACTGTGACTGTGGCTGTGACTGTGTGAGGGAGAGGGACTGTGACTGTGACTGTGACTGTGTGAGGGAGAGGTACTGTGACTGTGTGAGGGAGAGGGACTGTGACTGTGACTGTGACTGTGCTTGTGTGAGGGAGAGGGACTGTGACTGTGTGAGGGAGAGGGACTGTGACGTTGTGAGGGAGAGGGACTGTGACTGTGTGAGGGAGAGGGACTGTGACTGTGTCTGTGACTGTGCGAGGGAGAGGGACTGTGACTGTGTGAGGGAGAGGGACTGTGACTGTGTGACGGAGAGGGACTGTGACTGTGTGAGGGAGAGGGACTGTGACTGTGACTGTGTGAGGGAGAGGGACTGTGACTGTGTGAGGGAGAGGGACTGTGACTGTGTGAGGGAGAGGGACTGTGACTGTGACTGTGACTGTGTGAGGGAGAGGGACTGTGACCGTGTGAGGGAGAGGGACTGTGACTGTGTGAGGGAGAGGGAGAGGGACTGTGACTGTGACTGTGTGAGGGAGAGGGACTGTGTGAGAGAGAGGGACTGTGACTGTGTGAGGGAGAGGGACTGTGACTGTGTGACGGAGAGGGACTGTGACTGTGTGAGGGAGAGGGACTGTGACTGTGTGAGGGAGAGGGACTGTGACTGTGACTGTGACTGTGCTTGTGTGAGGGAGAGGGACTGTGACTGTGTGAGGGCGAGGGACTGTGACTGTGACTGTGTGAGGGAGAGGGACTGTGACTGTGTGACGGAGAGGGACTGTGACTGTGTGAGGGAGAGGTACTGTGACTGTGTGAGGGAGAGGGACTGTGACTGTGTGAGGGAGAGGGACTGTGACTCTGTGAGGGAGAGGGACTGTGACTGTGACTGTGACTGTGTGAGGGAGAGGGACTGTGACTGTGTGAGGGAGAGGGACTGTGACTGTGTGAGGGCGAGGGACTGTGACTGTGACTGTGTGAGGGAGAGGGACTGTGACTGTGTGAGGGAGAGGGACTGTGACTGTGTGAGGGAGAGGAACTGTGACTGTGTGAGGGAGAGGGACTGTGACTGTGACTGTGACTGTGTGAGGGAGAGGGACTGTGACTGTGTGAGGGAGAGGGACTGTGACTGTGTGAGGGAGAGGGACTGTGACTGTGACTGTGACTGTGTGAGGGAGAGGGACTGTGACTGTGTGAGGGAGAGGGACTGTGACTGTGTGAGGGAGAGGGACTGTGACTGTGTGAGGGACTGTGACTGTGACTGTGTGAGGCTAGAGGAACTGTGACTGTGTGAGGCAGAGGGACTGTGACTGTGTGAGGCAGAGGGACTGTGACTGTGTGAGGGAGAGGGACTGTGACTGTGTGAGGGAGAGGGACTGTGACTGTGTGAGGGAGAGGGACTGTGACTGTGACTGTGTGAGGGAGAGGGACTGTGACTGTGTGACGGAGAGGGACTGTGACTTTGTGAGGGAGAGGGACTGTGACTGTGACTGTGACTGTGCTTGTGTGAGGGAGAGGGACTGTGACTGTGTGAGGGCGAGGGACTGTGACTGTGACTGTGTGAGGGAGAGGGACTGTGACTGTGTGACGGAGAGGGACTGTGACTGTGTGAGGGAGAGGTACTGTGACTGTGTGAGGGAGAGGGACTGTGACTGTGTGAGGGAGATGGACTGTGACTCTGTGAGGGAGAGGGACTGTGACTGTGACTGTGACTGTGTGAGGGAGAGGGACTGTGACTGTGTGAGGGAGAGGGACTGTGACTGTGTGAGGGAGAGGGACTGTGACTGTGTGAGGGAGAGGGACTGTGACTGTGACTGTGTGAGGGAGAGGGACTGTGACTGTGTGAGGGAGAGGGAGTGTGACTGTGTGAGGGAGAGGGACTGTGACTGTGACTGTGTGAGGGAGAGGGACTGTGACTGTGTGAGGGAGAGGGACTGTGACTGTGTGAGGGAGAGGGACTGTGACTGTGTGAGGGAGAGGGACTGTGACTGTGACTGTGTGAGGGAGAGGGACTGTGACTGTGTGAGGGAGAGGGAGTGTGACTGTGTGAGGGAGAGGGACTGTGACTGTGACTGTGACTGTGTGAGGGAGAGGGACTGTGACTGTGTGAGGGAGAGGGACTGTGACTGTGTGAGGGAGAGGGACTGTGACTGTTACTGTGCTTGTGTGAGGGAGAGGGACTGTGACTGTGTGACGGAGAGGGACTGTGACTGTGTGAGGGAGAGGTACTGTGACTGTGTGAGGGAGAGGGACTGTGACTGTGTTATGGAGAGGGACTGTGACTCTGTGAGGGAGAGGGACTATGACTGTGACTGTGACTGTGTGAGGGAGAGGGACTGTGACTGTGTGAGCAAGAGGGACTGTGACTGTGTGAGGGCGAGGGACTGTGACTGTGACTGTGACTGTGTGAGGGAGAGGGACTGTGACTGTGTGAGGGAGAGGGACTGTGACTGTGACTGTGACTGTGTGAGGGAGAGGGACTGTGTGAGGGAGAGGGACTGTGACTGTGTGAGGGAGAGGAACTGTGACTGTGTGAGGGAGAGGGACTGTGACTGTGACTGTGACTGTGTGAGGGAGAGGGACTGTGACTGTGTGAGGGAGAGGGACTGTGACTGTGTGAGGGAGAGGGACTGTGACTGTGACTGTGACTGTGTGAGGGCGAGGGACTGTGACTGTGACTGTGTGAGGGAGAGGGACTGTGACTGTGTGACGGAGAGGGACTGTGACTGTGTGAGGGAGAGGTACTGTGACTGTGTGAGGGAGAGGGACTGTGACTGTGTGAGGGAGAGGGACTGTGACTCTGTGAGGGAGAGGGACTGTGACTGTGACTGTGACTGTGTGAGGGAGAGGGACTGTGACTGTGTGAGGGAGAGGGACTGTGACTGTGTGAGGGCGAGGGACTGTGACTGTGACTGTGTGAGGGAGAGGGACTGTGACTGTGTGAGGGAGAGGGACTGTGACTGTGTGAGGGAGAGGAACTGTGACTGTGTGAGGGAGAGGGACTGTGACTGTGACTGTGACTGTGTGAGGGAGAGGGACTGTGACTGTGTGAGGGAGAGGGACTGTGACTGTGTGAGGGAGAGGGACTGTGACTGTGACTGTGACTGTGTGAGGGAGAGGGACTGTGACTGTGTGAGGGAGAGGGACTGTGACTGTGTGAGGGAGAGGGACTGTGACTGTGTGAGGGACTGTGACTGTGACTGTGTGAGGCTAGAGGAACTGTGACTGTGTGAGGCAGAGGGACTGTGACTGTGTGAGGCAGAGGGACTGTGACTGTGTGAGGGAGAGGGACTGTGACTGTGTGAGGGAGAGGGACTGTGACTGTGTGAGGGAGAGGGACTGTGACTGTGACTGTGTGAGGGAGAGGGACTGTGACTGTGTGACGGAGAGGGACTGTGACTTTGTGAGGGAGAGGGACTGTGACTGTGACTGTGACTGTGCTTGTGTGAGGGAGAGGGACTGTGACTGTGTGAGGGCGAGGGACTGTGACTGTGACTGTGTGAGGGAGAGGGACTGTGACTGTGTGACGGAGAGGGACTGTGACTGTGTGAGGGAGAGGTACTGTGACTGTGTGAGGGAGAGGGACTGTGACTGTGTGAGGGAGATGGACTGTGACTCTGTGAGGGAGAGGGACTGTGACTGTGACTGTGACTGTGTGAGGGAGAGGGACTGTGACTGTGTGAGGGAGAGGGACTGTGACTGTGTGAGGGAGAGGGACTGTGACTGTGTGAGGGAGAGGGACTGTGACTGTGACTGTGTGAGGGAGAGGGACTGTGACTGTGTGAGGGAGAGGGAGTGTGACTGTGTGAGGGAGAGGGACTGTGACTGTGACTGTGTGAGGGAGAGGGACTGTGACTGTGTGAGGGAGAGGGACTGTGACTGTGTGAGGGAGAGGGACTGTGACTGTGTGAGGGAGAGGGACTGTGACTGTGACTGTGTGAGGGAGAGGGACTGTGACTGTGTGAGGGAGAGGGAGTGTGACTGTGTGAGGGAGAGGGACTGTGACTGTGACTGTGACTGTGTGAGGGAGAGGGACTGTGACTGTGTGAGGGAGAGGGACTGTGACTGTGTGAGGGAGAGGGACTGTGACTGTTACTGTGCTTGTGTGAGGGAGAGGGACTGTGACTGTGTGACGGAGAGGGACTGTGACTGTGTGAGGGAGAGGTACTGTGACTGTGTGAGGGAGAGGGACTGTGACTGTGTTATGGAGAGGGACTGTGACTCTGTGAGGGAGAGGGACTATGACTGTGACTGTGACTGTGTGAGGGAGAGGGACTGTGACTGTGTGAGCAAGAGGGACTGTGACTGTGTGAGGGCGAGGGACTGTGACTGTGACTGTGACTGTGTGAGGGAGAGGGACTGTGACTGTGTGAGGGAGAGGGACTGTGACTGTGACTGTGACTGTGTGAGGGAGAGGGACTGTGTGAGGGAGAGGGACTGTGACTGTGTGAGGGAGAGGAACTGTGACTGTGTGAGGGAGAGGGACTGTGACTGTGACTGTGACTGTGTGAGGGAGAGGGACTGTGACTGTGTGAGGGAGAGGGACTGTGACTGTGTGAGGGAGAGGGACTGTGACTGTGACTGTGACTGTGTGAGGGAGAGGGACTGTGACTGTGTGAGGGAGAGGGACTGTGACTGTGTGAGGGAGAGGGACTGTGACGGTGTGAGGGAGAGGGAGAGGGACTGTGACTGTGACTGTGTGAGGGAGAGGAACTGTGACTGTGTGAGGGAGAGGGACTGTGACTGTGTGAGGGAGAGGGACTGTGACTGTGTGAGGGAGAGGGACTGTGACTGTGTGAGGGAGAGGGACTGTGACTGTGACTGTGACTGTGTGAGGGAGAAGGACTGTGACTGTGACTGTGACTGTGTGAGGGAGAGGGACTGTGACTGTGACTGTGTGAGGGAGAGGGACTGTGACTGTGGCTGTGACTGTGTGAGGGAGAGGGACTGTGACTGTGACTGTGACTGTGTGAGGGAGAGGGACTGTGACTGTGTGAGGGAGAGGGACTGTGACTGTGACTGTGACTGTGCTTGTGTGAGGGAGAGGGACTGTGACTGTGTGAGGGAGAGGGACTGTGACGTTGTGAGGGAGAGGGACTGTGACTGTGTGAGGGAGAGGGACTGCGACTGTGACTGTGACTGTGCGAGGGAGAGGGACTGTGACTGTGTGAGGGAGAGGGACTGTGACTGTGTGACGGAGAGGGACTGTGACTGTGTGAGGGTGAGGGACTGTGACTGTGACTGTGACTGTGTGAGGGAGAGGGACTGTGACTGTGTGAGGGTGAGGGACTGTGACTGTGACTGTGACTGTGTGAGGGAGAGGGACTGTGACTGTGTGAGGGAGAGGGACTGTGACTGTGTGAGGGTGAGGGACTGTGACTGTGACTGTGACTGTGTGAGGGAGAGGGACTGTGACTGTGTGAGGGTGAGGGACTGTGACTGTGACTGTGACTGTGTGAGGGAGAGGGACTGTGACTGTGTGAGGGAGAGGGACTGTGACTGTGTGAGGGAGGGGGACTGTGACTGTGACTGTGACTGTGTGAGGGAGAGGGACTGTGACTGTGACTGTGTGAGGGAGAGGGACTGTGACTGTGTGAGGGAGAGGGACTGTGACTGTGTGAGGGAGAGGGAGAGGGACTGTGACTGTGACTGTGACCGTGTGAGGGAGAGGGACTGTGACTGTGTGAGGGAGAGGGACTGTGACTGTGTGAGGGAGAGGGAGAGGGACTGTGACTGTGACTGTGACTGTGTGAGGGAGAGGGACTGTGACTGCGACTGTGTGACGGAGAGGGACTGTGACTGTGACTGTGACTGTGCTTGTGTGAGGGAGAGGGACTGTGACTGTGTGAGAGCGAGGGACTGTGACTGTGACTGTGTGAGGGAGAGGGACTGTGACTGTGTGACGGAGAGGGACTATGACTGTGTGAGGGAGAGGTACTGTGACTGTGTGAGGGAGAGGGACTGTGACTGTGTGAGGGAGAGGGACTATGACTCTGTGAGGGAGAGGGACTGTGACTGTGACTGTGACTGTGTGAGGGAGAGGGACTGTGACTGTGTGAGGGAGAGGGACTGTGACTGTGTGAGGGCGAGGGACTGTGACTGTGACTGTGACTGTGTGAGGGAGAGGGACTGTGACTGTGTGAGGGAGAGGGGCTGTGACTGTGACTGTGACTGTGTGAGGGAGAGGGACTGTGACTGTGTGAGGGAGAGGGGCTGTGACTGTGACTGTGACTGTGTGAGGGAGAGGGACTGTGACTGTGTGAGGGAGAGGGACTGTGACTGTGTGAGGGAGAGGGACTGTGACTGTGTGAGGGAGAGGGACTGTGACTGTGTGAGGGAGAGGGAGTGTGACTGTGTGAGGGAGAGGGACTGTGACTGTGACTGTGACTGTGTGAGGGAGAGGGACTGTGACTGTGTGAGGGAGAGGGGCTGTGACTGTGACTGTGACTGTGTGAGGGAGAGGGACTGTGACTGTGTGAGGGAGAGGGGCTGTGACTGTGACTGTGACTGTGTGAGGGAGAGGGACCGTGACTGTGTGAGGGAGAGGGACTGTGACTGTGTGAGGGAGAGGGACTGTGACTGCGACTGTGTGAGGGAGAGGGACTGTGACTGTGACTGTGACTGTGTGAGGGAGAGGGACTGTGACTGTGTGAGGGAGAGGGACTGTGGCTGTGACTGTGTGAGGGAGAGGGACTGTGACTGTGTGAGGGAGAGGGACTGTGACTGTGACTGTGTGAGGGAGAGGGACGATGACTGTGTGAGGGAGAGGGGCTGTGACTGTGACTGTGACTGTGTGAGGGAGAGGGACTGTGACTGTGTGAGGGAGAGGGGCTGTGACTGTGACTGTGACTGTGTGAGGGAGAGGGACCGTGACTGTGTGAGGGAGAGGGACTGTGACTGTGTGAGGGAGAGGGACTGTGACTGCGACTGTGTGAGGGAGAGGGACTGTGACTGTGTGAGGGAGAGGGACTGTTGCTGTGACTGTGTGAGGGAGAGGGACTGTGACTGTGTGAGGGAGATTGACTGTGACTGTGACTGTGTGAGGGAGAGGGACTGTGACTGTGTGAGGGAGAGGGACTGTGGCTGTGACTGTGTGAGGGAGAGGGACTGTGACTGTGTGAGGGAGAGGGACTGTGACTGTGTGAGGGAGAGGGATTGTGACTGTGTGAGGGAGAGGGACTGTAACTGTGACTGTGACCGTGTGAGGGAGAGGGACTGTGACTGTGTGAGGGAGAGGGACTGTGACTGTGTGACGGAGAGGGACTGTGACTGTGACTGTGACTGTGCTTGTGTGAGGGAGAGGGACTGTGACTGTGTGAGGGCGAGGGACTGTGACTGTGACTGTGTGAGGGAGAGGGACTGTGACTGTGTGACGGAGAGGGACTGTGACTTTGTGAGGGAGAGGTACTGTGACTGTGTGAGGGAGAGGGACTGTGACTGTGTGAGGGAGAGGGACTGTGACTCTGTGAGGGAGAGGGACTGTGACTGTGACTGTGACTGTGTGAGGGAGAGGGACTGTGACTGTGTGAGGGAGAGGGACTGTGACTGTGTGAGGGCGAGGGACTGTGACTGTGACTGTGACTGTGTGAGGGAGAGGGACTGTGACTGTGTGAGGGAGAGGGACTGTGACTGTGAATGTGACTGTGTGAGGGAGAGGGACTGTGACTGTGTGAGGGAGAGGGGCTGTGACTGTGACTGTGACTGTGTGAGGGAGAGGGACTGTGACTGTGTGAGGGAGAGGGACTGTGACTGCGACTGTGTGAGGGAGAGGGACTGTGACTGTGTGAGGGAGAGGGACTGTGACTGTGTGAGGGAGAGGGACTGTGACTGTGACTGTGACTGTGTGAGGGAGATTGACTGTGACTGTGACTGTGTGAGGGAGAGGGACTGTGACTGTGTGAGGGAGAGGGACTGTGACTGTGTGAGGGAGAGGGACTGTGACTGTGTGAGGGAGAGGGACTGTGACTGTGTGAGGGAGAGGGACTGTGACTGTGTGAGGGAGAGGGACTGTGACTGTGACTGTGACTGTGTGAGGTAGAGGGACTGTGACTGTGACTGTGTGAGGGAGAGGGACTGTGACTGTGTGAGGGAGAGGGACTGTGACTGTGTGAGGGAGAGGGACTGTGACTGTGTGAGGGAGAGGGACTGTGACTGTGACTGTGACTGTGTGAGGTAGAGGGACTGTGACTGTGACTGTGTGAGGGAGAGGGACTGTGACTGTGTGAGGGAGAGGGACTGTGACTGTGTGAGGGAGAGGGACTGTGACTGTGTGAGGGAGAGGGACTGTGACTGTGTGAGGGAGGGGGACTGTGACTGTGACTGTGACTGTGTGAGGGAGAGGGACTGTGACTGTGACTGTGACTGTGACTGTGTGAGGGAGAGGGACTGTGACTGCGACTGTGTGAGGGAGAGGGACTGTGACTGTGACTGTGACTGTGTGAGGGAGAGGGACTGTGACTGTGTGAGGGAGAGGGACTGTGACTGTGTGAGGGAGAGGGACTGTGACTGTGACTGTGACTGTGACTGTGTGAGGGAGAGGGACTGTGACTGTGTGAGGGAGAGGGACTGTGACTGTGTGAGGGAGAGGGAGAGGGACTGTGACTGTGTGAGGGAGAGGAACTGTGACTGTGTGAGGGAGAGGGACTATGTGAGAGAGAGGGACTGTGACTGTGTGAGGGAGAGGGACTGTGACTGTGACTGTGTGAGGGAGAGGGACTGTGACTCTGTGAGGGAGAGGGACTGTGACTGTGACTGTGACTGTGTGATGGAGAGGGACTGTGACTGTGACTCTGTGAGGGAGAAGGACTGTGACTGTGACTGTGACTGTGTGAGGGAGAGGGACTGTGACTGCTGCTGTGACTGTGTGAGGGAGAGGGACTGTGACTGTGACTGTGTGAGCGAGAGGGACTGTGACTGTGTGAGGGAGAGGGACTATGACTGTGTGAGGGCGAGGGACTGTGACTGTGTGAGGGAGAGGGACTGTGACTGTGTGAGGGAGAGGGACTGTGACTGTGTGAGGGAGAGGGACTGTGACTGTGTGAGGGAGAGGGACTGTGACTGTGTGAGGGAGAGGGACTGTGACTGTGTGAGGGAGAGGGACTGTGACTGTGACTGTGTGAGGGAGAGGGACTGTGACTGTGTGAGGGAGAGGGACTGTGACTGTGACTGTGACTGTGTGAGGGAGAGGGACTGTGACGGTGACTGTGACTGTGTGAGGGAGAGGGACTGTGACTGTGACTGTGTGAGGGAGAGGGACTGTGACTGTGTGAGGGAGAGGGACTGTGACTGTGTGAAGGAGAGGGACTGTGACTGTGTGAGGGAGAGGGACTGTGACTGTGACTGTGTGAGGGAGAGGGACTGTGACTGTGACTGTGACTGTGTGAGGGAGAGGGACTGTGACTGTGTGAGGGAGAGGGACTGTGACTGTGACTGTGACTGTGTGAGGGAGAGTGACTGTGACTGTGTGAGGGAGAGGGACTGTGACTGTGACTGTGACTGTGTGAGGGAGAGGGACTGTGACTGTGACTGTGTGAGGGAGAGGGACTGTGACTGTGGCTGTGACTGTGTGAGGGAGAGGGACTGTGACTGTGACTGTGACTGTGTGAGGGAGAGGTACTGTGACTGTGTGAGGGAGAGGGACTGTGACTGTGACTGTGACTGTGCTTGTGTGATTGAGAGGGACTGTGACTGTGTGAGGGAGAGGGACTGTGACGTTGTGAGGGAGAGGGACTGTGACTGTGTGAGGGAGAGGGACTGCGACTGTGACTGTGACTGTGCGAGGGAGAGGGACTGTGACTGTGTGAGGGAGAGGGACTGTGACTGTGTGACGGAGAGGGACTGTGACTGTGTGAGGGAGAGGGACTGTGACTGTGACTGTGTGAGGGAGAGGGACTGTGACTGTGTGAGGGAGAGGGACTGTGACTGTGTGAGGGAGAGGGACTGTGACTGTGACTGTGACTGTGTGAGGGAGAGGGACTGTGACTGTGTGAGGGAGAGGGACTGTGACTGTGTGAGGGAGAGGGAGAGGGACTGTGACTGTGACTGTGTGAGGGAGAGGGACTGTGTGAGAGAGAGGGACTGTGACTGTGTGAGGGAGAGGGACTGTGACTGTGTGACGGAGAGGGACTGTGACTGTGTGAGGGAGAGGGACTGTGACTATGTGAGGGAGAGGGACTGTGACTGTAACTGTGACTGTGCTTGTGTGAGGGAGAGGGACTGTGACTGTGTGAGGGAGAGGGACTGTGACTGTGACTGTGTGAGGGAAAGGGACTGTGACTGTGTGACGGAGAGGGACTGTGACTGTGTGAGGGAGAGGTACTGTGACTGTGTGAGGGAGAGGGACTGTGACTGTGTGAGGGAGAGGGACTGTGACTCTGTGAAGGAGAGGGACTGTGACTGTGACTGTGACTGTGTGAGGGAGAGGGACTGTGACTGTGTTAGGGAGAGGGACTGTGACTGTGTGAGGGCGAGGTACTGTGACTGTGACTGTGTGAGGGAGAGGGACTGTGACTGTGTGACGGAGAGGGACTGTGACTGTGTGAGGGAGAGGGACTGTGACTGTGTGAGGGAGAGGAACTGTGACTGTGTGAGGGAGAGGGACTGTGACTGTGACTGTGACTGTGTGAGGGAGAGGGACTGTGACTGTGTGAGGGAGAGGGACTGTGACTGTGTGAGGGAGAGGGACTGTGACTGTGACTGTGACTGTGTGAGGGAGAGGGACTGTGACTGTGTGAGGGACTGTGACTGTGACTGTGTGAGGGAGAGGAACTGTGACTGTGTGATGGAGAGGGACTGTGACTGTGTGAGGCAGAGGGACTGTGACTGTGTGAGGGAGAGGGACTGTGACTGTGTGAGGGAGAGGGACTGTGACTGTGTGAGGGAGAGGGACTGTGACTGTGACTGTGTGAGGGAGAGGGACTGTGACTGTGTGACGGAGAGGGACTGTGACTTTGTGAGGGAGAGGGACTGTGACTGTGACTGTGACTGTGCTTGTGTGAGGGAGAGGGACTGTGACTGTGTGAGGGCGAGGGACTGTGACTGTGACTGTGTGAGGGAGAGGGACTGTGACTGTGTGACGGAGAGGGACTGTGACTGTGTGAGGGAGAGGTACTGTGACTGTGTGAGGGAGAGGGACTGTGACTGTGTGAGGGAGAGGGACTGTGACTCTGTGAGGGAGAGGGACTGTGACTGTGACTGTGACTGTGTGAGGGAGAGGGACTGTGACTGTGTGAGGGAGAGGGACTGTGACTGTGTGAGGGAGAGGGACTGTGACTGTGTGAGGGAGAGGGACTGTGACTGTGACTGTGTGAGGGAGAGGGACTGTGACTGTTTGAGGGAGAGGGAGTGTGACTGTGTGAGGGAGAGGGACTGTGACTGTGACTGTGTGAGGGAGAGGGACTGTGACTGTGTGAGGGAGAGGGACTGTGACTGTGTGAGGGAGAGGGACTGTGACTGTGTGAGGGAGAGGGACTGTGACTGTGACTGTGTGAGGGAGAGGGACTGTGACTGTGTGAGGGAGAGGGAGTGTGACTGTGTGAGGGGGAGGGACTGTGACTGTGACTGTGACTGTGTGAGGGAGAGGGACTGTGACTGTGTGAGGGAGAGGGACTGTGACTGTGTGAGGGAGAGGGACTGTGACTGTTACTGTGCTTGTGTGAGGGAGAGGGACTGTGACTGTGTGACGGAGAGGGACTGTGACTGTGACTGTGTGAGGGAGAGGGACTGTGACTGTGTGAGGGAGAGGGAGTGTGACTGTGTGAGGGGGAGGGACTGTGACTGTGACTGTGACTGTGTGAGGGAGAGGGACTGTGACTGTGTGAGGGAGAGGGACTGTGACTGTGTGAGGGAGAGGGACTGTGACTGTGTGACGGAGAGGGACTGTGACTGTGTGAGGGAGAGGTACTGTGACTGTGTGAGGGAGAGGGACTGTGACTGTGTGAGGGAGAGGGACTGTGACTCTGTGAGGGAGAGGGACTGTGACTGTGACTGTGACTGTGTGAGGGAGAGGGACTGTGACTGTGTGAGCGAGAGGGACTGTGACTGTGTGAGGGCGAGGGACTGTGACTGTGACTGTGACTGTGTGAGGGAGAGGGACTGTGACTGTGTGAGGGAGAGGGACTGTGACTGTGACTGTGACTGTGTGAGGGAGAGGGACTGTGTGAGGGAGAGGAACTGTGACTGTGTGAGGGAGAGGGACTGTGACTGTGACTGTGACTGTGTGAGGGAGAGGGACTGTGACTGTGTGAGGGAGAGGGACTGTGACTGTGACTGTGACTGTGACTGTGTGAGGGAGAGGGACTGTGACTGTGTGAGGGAGAGGGACTGTGACGGTGTGAGGGAGAGGGAGAAGGACTGTGACTGTGACTGTGTGAGGGAGAGGAACTGTGACTGTGTGAGGGAGAGGGACTGTGACTGTGTGAGGGAGAGGGACTGTGACTGTGTGAGGGAGAGGGACTGTGACTGTGTGAGGGAGAGGGACTGTGACTGTGTGAGGGAGAGGGACTGTGACTGTGTGAGGGAGAGGGACTGTGACTGTGACTGTGACTGTGTGAGGGAGAGGGACTGTGACTGTGTGAGGGAGAGGGACTGTGACTGTGACTGTGTGAGGGAGAGGGACTGTGACCTTGTGACGGAGAGGGACTGTGACTGTGTGAGGGAGAGGGACTGTGACTGTGTGAGGGAGAGGGACTGTGACTGTGACTGTGACTGTGCTTGTGTGAGGGAGAGGGACTGTGACTGTGTGAGGGAGAGGGACTGTGACTGTGTGAGGGAGAGGGACTGTGACTGTGACTGTGACTGTGTGAGGGAGAGGGACTGTGACTGTGTGAGGGAGAGGGACTGTGACTGTGACTGTGCTTGTGTGAGGGAGAGGGACTGTGACTGTGTGAGGGAGAGGGACTGTGACTGTGTGACGGAGAGGGACTGTGACTGTGTGAGGGAGAGGTACTGTGACTGTGTGAGGGAGAGGGACTGTGACTGTGTGAGGGAGAGGGACTGTGACTCTGTGAGGGAGAGGGACTGTGACTGTGACTGTGTGAGGGAGAGGGACTGTGACTGTGTGAGGGAGAGGGACTGTGACTGTGTGAGGGAGAGGGACTGTGACTGTGACTGTGTGAGGGAGAGGGACTGTGACTGTGTGAGGTCGAGGGACTGTGACTGAGACTGTGACTGTGTGAGGGAGAGGGACTGTGACTGTGACTGTGTGAGGGAGAGGGACTGTGACTGTGACTGTGACTGTGTGAGGGAGAGGGACTGTGACTGTGTGAGGGAGAGGGACTGTGACTGTGTGAGGGAGAGGGACTGTGACTGCGACTGTGTGAGGGAGAGGGACTGTGACTGTGACTGTGACTGTGAGTGTGACTGTGTGAGGGAGATTGACTGTGACTGTGACTGTGTGAGGGAGAGGGACTGTGGCTGTGACTGTGTGAGGGAGAGGGTCTGTGACTGTGTGAGGGAGAGGGACTGTGACTGTGTGAGGGAGAGGGACTGTGACTGTCTGAGGGAGAGGGACTGTGACTGTGTGAGGGAGAGGGACTGTGACTGTGTGAGGGAGAGGGAGTGTGACTGTGTGAGGGAGAGGGACTGTGACTGTGACTGTGACTGTGTGAGGGAGAGGGACTGTGACTGTGACTGTGACTGTGTGAGGGAGAGGGACTGTGACTGTGTGAGGGAGAGGGACTGTGACTGTGACTGTGTGAGGGAGAGGGACTGTGACTGTGTGAGGGAGAGGGACTGTGACTGTGTGAGGGAGAGGGACTGTGACTTTGACTGTGACTGTGTGAGGGACTGTGTGAGGGAGAGGGACTGTGACTGTGTGAGGGAGAGGGACTGTGACTGTGTGAGGGAGAGGGACTGTGCCTGTGTGAGGGAGAGGGACTGTGACTGTGTGAGGGAGAGGAACTGTGACTGTGAATGTGACTGTGTGAGGGAGAGGGACTGTGACTGTGACTGTCTGAGGGAGTGGGACTGTGACTGTGTGAGGGAGAGGGACTGTGACTGTGACTGTGTGAGGGAGAGGGACTGTGACTGTGTGAGGGGGAGGGACTGTGACTGTGACTGTGTGAGGGAGAGGGACTGTGACTGTGTGAGGGAGAGGGACTGTGACTGTGACTGTGTGAGGGAGAGGGACGGTGACTGTGACTTTGTGGGGGAGAGGGACTGTGACTGTGACTGTGTGAGGGAGAGGGACTGTGACTTTGACTGTGTGAGGGAGAGGGACTGTGACTTTGACTGTGTGAGGGAGAGGTACTGTGGCTGTGACTGTGTGAGGGAGAGGGTCTGTGACTGTGTGAGGGAGAGGGACTGTGACTGTGTGAGGGAGAGGGACTGTGACTGTGTGAGGGAGAGGGACTGTGACTGTGTGAGGGAGAGGGACTGTGACTGTGTGAGGGAGAGGGACTGTGACTGTGTGAGGGAGAGGGACTGTAACTGTGACTGTGACCGTGTGAGGGAGAGGGACTGTAACTGTGTGAGGGAGAGGGACTGTGACTGTGTGAGGGAGAGGGACTGTGACTGTGACTGTGACTGTGTGAGGGAGAGGGACTGTGACTGTGACTGTGACTGTGTGAGGGAGAGGGACTGTGACTGTGTGAGGGAGAGGGACTGTGACTGTGACTGTGTGAGGGAGAGGGACTGTGACTGTGTGAGGGAGAGGGACTGTGACTGTGTGAGGGAGAGTGACTGTGACTTTGACTGTGACTGTGTGAGGGACTGTGTGAGGGAGAGGGACTGTGACTGTGTGAGGGAGAGGGACTGTGACTGTGACTGTGACTGTGAGGGACTGTGTGAGGGAGAGGGACTGTGACTGTGTGAGGGAGAGGGACTGTGACTGTGTGAGAGAGAGGGACTGTGCCTGTGTGAGGGAGAGGGACTGTGAATGTGTGAGGGAGAGGAACTGTGACTGTGAATGTGACTGTGTGAGGGAGAGGGACTGTGACTGTGACTGTCTGAGGGAGTGGGACTGTGACTGTGTGAGGGAGAGGGACTGTGACTGTGACTGTGTGAGGGAGAGGGACTGTGACTGTGTGAGGGAGATGGACTGTGTCTGTGTGAGAGAGAAGGACTGTGACTGTGACTGTGTGAGGGAGAGTGACTGTGACTGTGTGAGGGAGAGGGACTGTGACTGTGACTGTGTGAGGGAGAGGGACTGTGACTGTGTGAGGGAGAGGGACTGTGACTGTGACTGTGTGAGGGAGAGGGACGGTGACTGTGACTTTGTGAGGGAGAGGGACTGTGACTGTGACTGTGTGAGGGAGAGGGACTGTGACTGTGTGAGGGAGAGGGACTGTGACTGTGTGAGGGAGAGGGACTGTGACTGTGTGAGGGAGAGGGACTGTGACTGTGACTGTGTGAGGGAGAGGGACTGTGACTGTGTGAGGGAGAGGGACTGTGACTGTGACTGTGTGAGGGAGAGGGACGGTGACTGTGACTGTGTGAGGGAGAGGGACTGTGACTGTGTGAGGGAGAGGGACTGTGACTGTGTGAGGGAGAGGGACTGTGACTGTGACTGTGTGAGGGACTGTGACTGTGACTGTGTGAGGGAGAGGGACTGTGACTGTGTGAGGGAGAGGGACTGTGACGGTGACTGTGTGAGGGAGAGGGACGGTGACTGTGACTGTGTGAGGGAGAGGGACTGTGACTGTGACTGTGTGAGGGAGAGGGACTGTGAATGTGTGAGGGAGAGGGACTGTGACTGTGACTGTGTGAGGGAGAGGGACTGTGACTGTGTGAGGGAGAGGGACTGTGACTGTGACTGTGTGAGGGAGAGGGACTGTGACTGTGACTGTGTGAGGGAGAGGGACTGTGACTGTGTGAGGGAGAGGGACTGTGACGGTGACTGTGTGAGGGAGAGGGACGGTGACTGTGACTGTGTGAGGGAGAGGGACTGTGACTGTGACTGTGTGAGGGAGAGTGACTGTGACTGTGACTGTGACTGTTTGAGGGAGAGGGACTGTGACTGTGTGAGGGAGAGGGACTGTGACTGTGTGAGGGAGAGGGACTGTGACTGTGACTGTGACTGTGTGAGGGAGAGGGACTGTGACTGTGTGAGGGAGAGGGGCTGTGACTGTGACTGTGACTGTGTGAGGGAGAGGGACTGTGACTGTGTGAGGGAGAGGGACTGTGACTGTGTGAGGGAGAGGGGCTGTGACTGTGACTGTGACTGTGTGAGGGAGAGGGACTGTGACTGTGTGAGGGAGAGGGACTGTGACTGTTTGAGGGAGAGGGACTGTGACTGTGTGAGGGAGAGGGACTGTGACTGTGTGAGGGCGAGGGACTGTGACTGTGACTGTGACTGTGTGAGGGAGAGGGACTGTGACTGTGTGAGGGAGAGGGGCTGTGACTGTGACTGTGACTGTGTGAGGGAGAGGGACTGTGACTGTGTGAGGGAGAGGGGCTGTGACTGTGACTGTGACTGTGTGAGGGAGAGGGACCGTGACTGTGTGAGGGAGAGGGACTGTGACTGTGTGAGGGAGAGGGACTGTGACTGCGACTGTGTGAGGGAGAGGGACTGTGACTGTGACTGTGACTGTGTGAGGGAGAGGGACTGTGACTGTGTGAGGGAGAGGGACTGTGGCTGTGACTGTGTGAGGGAGAGGGACTGTGACTGTGTGAGGGAGAGGGACTGTGACTGTGACTGTGTGAGGGAGAGGGACTGTGACTGTGTGAGGGAGAGGGGCTGTGACTGTGACTGTGACTGTGTGAGGGAGAGGGACTGTGACTGTGTGAGGGAGAGGGGCTGTGACTGTGACTGTGACTGTGTGAGGGAGAGGGACCGTGACTGTGTGAGGGAGAGGGACTGTGACTGTGTGAGGGAGAGGGACTGTGACTGCGACTGTGTGAGGGAGAGGGACTGTGACTGTGTGAGGGAGAGGGACTGTGGCTGTGACTGTGTGAGGGAGAGGGACTGTTACTGTGTGAGGGAGATTGACTGTGACTGTGACTGTGTGAGGGAGAGGGACTGTGACTGTGTGAGGGAGAGGGACTGTGGCTGTGACTGTGTGAGGGAGAGGGACTGTGACTGTGTGAGGGAGAGGGACTGTGACTGTGTGAGGGAGAGGGACTGTGACTGTGTGAGGGAGAGGGACTGTAACTGTGACTGTGACCGTGTGAGGGAGAGGGACTGTGACTGTGTGAGGGAGAGGGACTGTGACTGTGTGACGGAGAGGGACTGTGACTGTGACTGTGACTGTGCTTGTGTGAGGGAGAGGGACTGTGACTGTGTGAGGGCGAGGGACTGTGACTGTGACTGTGTGAGGGAGAGGGACTGTGACTGTGTGACGGAGAGGGACTGTGACTTTGTGAGGGAGAGGTACTGTGACTGTGTGAGGGAGAGGGACTGTGACTGTGTGAGGGAGAGGGACTGTGACTCTGTGAGGGAGAGGGACTGTGACTGTGACTGTGACTGTGTGAGGGAGAGGGACTGTGACTGTGTGAGGGAGAGGGACTGTGACTGTGTGAGGGCGAGGGACTGTGACTGTGACTGTGACTGTGTGAGGGAGAGGGACTGTGACTGTGTGAGGGAGAGGGACTGTGACTGTGAATGTGACTGTGTGAGGGGGAGGGACTGTGACTGTGTGAGGGAGAGGGGCTGTGACTGTGACTGTGACTGTGTGAGGGAGAGGGACCGTGACTGTGTGAGGGAGAGGGACTGTGACTGTGTGAGGGAGAGGGACTGTGACTGCGACTGTGTGAGGGAAAGGGACTGTGACTGTGTGAGGGAGAGGGACTGTGGCTGTGACTGTGTGAGGGAGAGGGACTGTGACTGTGTGAGGGAGATTGACTGTGACTGTGACTGTGTGAGGGAGAGGGACTGTGACTGTGTGAGGGAGAGGGACTGTGGCTGTGACTGTGTGAGGGAGAGGGACTGTGACTGTGTGAGGGAGAGGGACTGTGACTGTGTGAGGGAGAGGGACTGTGACTGTGTGAGGGAGAGGGACTGTGACTGTGTGAGGGAGAGGGACTGTAACTGTGACTGTGACCGTGTGAGGGAGAGGGACTGTGACTGTGTGAGGGAGAGGGACTGTGACTGTGTGACGGAGAGGGACTGTGACTGTGACTGTGACTGTGCTTGTGTGAGGGAGAGGGACTGTGACTGTGTGAGGGCGAGGGACTGTGACTGTGACTGTGTGAGGGAGAGGGACTGTGACTGTGTGACGGAGAGGGACTGTGACTTTGTGAGGGAGAGGTACTGTGACTGTGTGAGGGAGAGGGACTGTGACTGTGTGAGGGAGAGGGACTGTGACTCTGTGAGGGAGAGGGACTGTGACTGTGACTGTGACTGTGTGAGGGAGAGGGACTGTGACTGTGTGAGGGAGAGGGACTGTGACTGTGTGAGGGCGAGGGACTGTGACTGTGACTGTGACTGTGTGAGGGAGAGGGACTGTGACTGTGTGAGGGAGAGGGACTGTGACTGTGAATGTGACTGTGTGAGGGGGAGGGACTGTGACTGTGTGAGGGAGAGGGGCTGTGACTGTGACTGTGACTGTGTGAGGGAGAGGGACTGTGACTGTGTGAGGGAGAGGGACTGTGACTGCGACTGTGTGAGGGAGAGGGACTGTGACTGTGTGAGGGAGAGGGACTGTGACTGTGTGAGGGAGAGGGACTGTGACTGTGACTGTGACTGTGACTGTGTGAGGGAGATTGACTGTGACTGTGACTGTGTGAGGGAGAGGGACTGTGACTGTGTGAGTGAGAGGGACTGTGACTGTGTGAGGGAGAGGGACTTTGACTGTGTGAGGGAGAGGGACTGTGACTGTGTGAGGGAGAGGGACTGTGACTGTGTGAGGGAGAGGGACTGTGACTGTGACTGTGACTGTGTGAGGTAGAGGGACTGTGACTGTGACTGTGTGAGGGAGAGGGACTGTGACTGTGTGAGGGAGAGGGACTGTGACTGTGTGAGGGAGAGGGACTGTGACTGTGTGAGGGAGAGGGACTGTGACTGTGTGAGGGAGGGGGACTGTGACTGTGACTGTGACTGTGTGAGGGAGAGGGACTGTGACTGTGACTGTGACTGTGACTGTGTGAGGGAGAGGGACTGTGACTGCGACTGTGTGAGGGAGAGGGACTGTGACTGTGACTGTGACTGTGTGAGGGAGAGGGACTGTGACTGTGTGAGGGAGAGGGACTGTGACTGTGTGAGGGAGAGGGACTGTGACTGTGACTGTGACTGTGACTGTGTGAGGGAGAGGGACTGTGACTGTGTGAGGGAGAGGGACTGTGACTGTGTGAGGGAGAGGGAGAGGGACTGTGACTGTGACTGTGTGAGGGAGAGGAACTGTGACTGTGTGAGGGAGAGGGACTATGTGAGAGAGAGGGACTGTGACTGTGTGAGGGAGAGGGACTGTGACTGTGACTGTGTGAGGGAGAGGGACTGTGACTCTGTGAGGGAGAGGGACTGTGACTGTGACTGTGACTGTGTGATGGAGAGGGACTGTGACTGTGACTGTGTGAGGGAGAAGGACTGTGACTGTGACTGTGACTGTGTGAGGGAGAGGGACTGTGACTGCTGCTGTGACTGTGTGAGGGAGAGGGACTGTGACTGTGACTGTGTGAGCGAGAGGGACTGTGACTGTGTGAGGGAGAGGGACTATGACTGTGTGAGGGCGAGGGACTGTGACTGTGTGAGGGAGAGGGTCTGTGACTGTGTGAGGGACAGGGACTGTGACTGTGACTGTGTGAGGGAGAGGGACTGTGACTGTGTGAGGGAGAGGGACTGTGACTGTGACTGTGACTGTGTGAGGGAGAGGGACTGTGACGGTGACTGTGACTGTGTGAGGGAGAGGGACTGTGACTGTGACTGTGTGAGGGAGAGGGACTGTGACTGTGTGAGGGAGAGGGACTGTGACTGTGTGAAGGAGAGGGACTGTGACTGTGTGAGGGAGAGGGACTGTGACTGTGACTGTGTGAGGGAGAGGGACTGTGACTGTGACTGTGACTGTGTGAGGGAGAGGGACTGTGACTGTGTGAGGGAGAGGGACTGTGACTGTGACTGTGACTGTGTGAGGGAGAGTGACTGTGACTCTGTGAGGGAGAGGGACTGTGACTGTGACTGTGTGAGGGAGAGGGACTGTGACTGTGACTGTGTGAGGGAGAGGGACTGTGACTGTGGCTGTGACTGTGTGAGGGAGAGGGACTGTGACTGTGACTGTGACTGTGTGAGGGAGAGGTACTGTGACTGTGTGAGGGAGAGGGACTGTGACTGTGACTGTGACTGTGCTTGTGTGATTGAGAGGGACTGTGACTGTGCGAGGGAGAGGGACTGTGACGTTGTGAGGGAGAGGGACTGTGACTGTGTGAGGGAGAGGGACTGCGACTGTGACTGTGACTGTGCGAGGGAGAGGGACTGTGACTGTGTGAGGGAGAGGGACTGTGACTGTGTGACGGAGAGGGACTGTGACTGTGTGAGGGAGAGGGACTGTGACTGTGACTGTGTGAGGGAGAGGGACTGTGACTGTGTGAGGGAGAGGGACTGTGACTGTGTGAGGGAGAGGGACTGTGACTGTGACTGTGACTGTGTGAGGGAGAGGGACTGTGACTGTGTGAGGGAGAGGGACTGTGACTGTGTGAGGGAGAGGGAGAGGGACTGTGACTGTGACTGTGTGAGGGAGAGGGACTGTGTGAGAGAGAGGGACTGTGACTGTGTGAGAGAGAGGGACTGTGACTGTGTGACGGAGAGGGACTGTGACTGTGTGAGGGAGAGGGACTGTGACTGTGTGAGGGAGAGGGACTGTGACTGTGACTGTGACTGTGCTTGTGTGAGGGAGAGGGACTGTGACTGTGTGAGGGCGAGGGACTGTGACTGTGACTGTGTGAGGGAGAGGGACTGTGACTGTGTGACGGAGAGGGACTGTGACTGTGTGAGGGAGAGGTACTGTGACTGTGTGAGGGAGAGGGACTGTGACTGTGTGAGGGAGAGGGACTGTGACTCTGTGAAGGAGAGGGACTGTGACTGTGACTGTGACTGTGTGAGGGAGAGGGACTGTGACTGTGTGAGGGAGAGGGACTGTGACTGTGTGAGGGCGAGGTACTGTGACTGTGACTGTGTGAGGGAGAGGGACTGTGACTGTGTGACGGAGAGGGACTGTGACTGTGTGAGGGAGAGGGACTGTGACTGTGTGAGGGAGAGGAACTGTGACTGTGTGAGGGAGAGGGACTGTGACTGTGACTGTGACTGTGTGAGGGAGAGGGACTGTGACTGTGTGAGGGAGAGGGACTGTGACTGTGTGAGGGAGAGGGACTGTGACTGTGACTGTGACTGTGTGAGGGAGAGGGACTGTGACTGTGTGAGGGAGAGGGACTGTGACTGTGTGAGGGAGAGGGACTGTGACTGTGTGAGGGACTGTGACTGTGACTGTGTGAGGGAGAGGAACTGTGACTGTGTGAGGGAGAGGGACTGTGACTGTGTGAGGCAGAGGGACTGTGACTGTGTGAGGGAGAGGGACTGTGACTGTGTGAGGGAGAGGGACTGTGACTGTGTGAGGGAGAGGGACTGTGACTGTGACTGTGTGAGGGAGAGGGACTGTGACTGTGTGACGGAGAGGGACTGTGACTTTGTGAGGGAGAGGGACTGTGACTGTGACTGTGACTGTGCTTGTGTGAGGGAGAGGGACTGTGACTGTGTGAGGGCGAGGGACTGTGACTGTGACTGTGTGAGGGAGAGGGACTGTGACTGTGTGACGGAGAGGGACTGTGACTGTGTGAGGGAGAGGTACTGTGACTGTGTGAGGGAGAGGGACTGTGACTGTGTGAGGGAGAGGGACTGTGACTCTGTGAGGGAGAGGGACTGTGACTGTGACTGTGACTGTGTGAGGGAGAGGGACTGTGACTGTGTGAGGGAGAGGGACTGTGACTGTGTGAGGGAGAGGGACTGTGACTGTGTGAGGGAGAGGGACTGTGACTGTGACTGTGTGAGGGAGAGGGACTGTGACTGTGTGAGGGAGAGGGAGTGTGACTGTGTGAGGGAGAGGGACTGTGACTGTGACTGTGTGAGGGAGAGGGACTGTGACTGTGTGAGGGAGAGGGACTGTGACTGTGTGAGGGAGAGGGACTGTGACTGTGTGAGGGAGAGGGACTGTGACTGTGACTGTGTGAGGGAGAGGGACTGTGACTGTGTGAGGGAGAGGGAGTGTGACTGTGTGAGGGAGAGGGACTGTGACTGTGACTGTGACTGTGTGAGGGAGAGGGACTGTGACTGTGTGAGGGAGAGGGACTGTGACTGTGTGAGGGAGAGGGACTGTGACTGTGTGAGGGAGAGGGACTGTGACTGTTACTGTGCTTGTGTGAGGGAGAGTGACTGTGACTGTGTGACGGAGAGGGACTGTGACTGTGTGAGGGAGAGGTACTGTGACTGTGTGAGGGAGAGGGACTGTGACTGTGTGAGGGAGAGGGACTGTGACTCTGTGAGGGAGAGGGACTGTGACTGTGACTGTGACTGTGTGAGGGAGAGGGACTGTGACTGTGTGAGCGAGAGGGACTGTGACTGTGTGAGGGCGAGGGACTGTGACTGTGACTGTGTGAGGGAGAGGGACTGTGACTGTGTGAGGGAGAGGGACTGTGACTGTGACTATGACTGTGTGAGGGAGAGGGACTGTGTGAGGGAGAGGAACTGTGACTGTGTGAGGGAGAGGGACTGTGACTGTGACTGTGACTGTGTGAGGGAGAGGGACTGTGACTGTGTGAGGGAGAGGGACTGTGACTGTGACTGTGACTTTGACTGTGTGAGGGAGAGGGACTGTGACTGTGTGAGGGAGAGGGACTGTGACTGTGTGAGGGAGAGGGACTGTGACGGTGTGAGGGAGAGGGAGAGGGACTGTGACTGTGACTGTGTGAGGGAGAGGAACTGTGACTGTGTGAGGGAGAGGGACTGTGACTGTGTGAGGGAGAGGGACTGTGACTGTGTGAGGGAGAGGGACTGTGACTGTGTGAGGGAGAGGGACTGTGACTGTGTGAGGGAGAGGGACTGTGACTGTGTGAGGGAGAGGGACTGTGACTGTGACTGTGACTGTACTTGTGTGAGGGAGAGGGACTGTGACTGTGTGAGGGAGAGGGACTGTGACTGTGTGAGGGAGAGGGACTGTGACTGTGACTGTGACTGTGTGAGGGAGAGGGACTGTGACTGTGTGAGGGAGAGGGACTGTGACTGTGACTGTGACTGTGCTTGTGTGAGGGAGAGGGACTGTGACTGTGTGAGGGAGAGGGACTGTGACTGTGTGACGGAGAGGGACTGTGACTGTGTGAGGGAGAGGTACTGTGACTGTGTGAGGGAGAGGGACTGTGACTGTGTGAGGGAGAGGGACTGTGACTCTGTGAGGGAGAGGGACTGTGACTGTGACTGTGACTGTTTGAGGGAGAGGGACTGTGACTGTGTGAGGGAGAGGGACTGTGACTGTGTGAGGGAGAGGGACTGTGACTGTGACTGTGACTGTGTGAGGGAGAGGGACTGTGACTGTGTGAGGTCGAGGGACTGTGACTGAGACTGTGACTGTGTGAGGGAGAGGGACTGTGACTGTGACTGTGTGAGGGAGAGGGACTGTGACTGTGTGAGGGAGAGGGACTGTGACTGTGACTGTGACTGTGTGAGGGAGAGGGACTGTGACTGTGTGAGGGAGAGGGACTGTGACTGTGTGAGGGAGAGGGACTGTGACTGCGACTGTGTGAGGGAGAGGGACTGTGACTGTGACTGTGACTGTGACTGTGACTGTGTGAGGGAGATTGACTGTGACTGTGACTGTGTGAGGGAGAGGGACTGTGGCTGTGACTGTGTGAGGGAGAGGGTCTGTGACTGTGTGAGGGAGAGGGACTGTGACTGTGTGAGGGAGAGGGACTGTGACTGTGTGAGGGAGAGGGACTGTGACTGTGTGAGGGAGAGGGACTGTGACTGTGTGAGGGAGAGGGAGTGTGACTGTGTGAGGGAGAGGGACTGTGACTGTGACTGTGACTGTGTGAGGGAGAGGGACTGTGACTGTGTGAGGGAGAGGGGCTGTGACTGTGACTGTGACTGTGTGAGGGAGAGGGACTGTGACTGTGTGAGGGAGAGGGGCTGTGACTGTGACTGTGACTGTGTGAGGGAGAGGGACTGTGACTGTGTGAGGGAGAGGGACTGTGACTGTGTGAGGGAGAGGGACTGTGACTGTGTGAGGGAGAGGGACTGTGACTGTGTGAGGGAGAGGGAGTGTGACTGTGTGAGGGAGAGGGACTGTGACTGTGACTGTGACTGTGTGAGGGAGAGGGACTGTGACTGTGACGGTGACTGTGTGAGGGAGAGGGACTGTGACTGTGTGAGGGAGAGGGACTGTGACTGTGACTGTGTGAGGGAGAGGGACTGTGACTGTGTGAGGGAGAGGGACTGTGACTGTGTGAGGGAGAGGGACTGTGACTGTGTGAGGGAGAGGGACTGTGACTTTGACTGTGACTGTGTGAGGGACTGTGTGAGGGAGAGGGACTGTGACTGTGTGAGGGAGAGGGACTGTGACTGTGTGAGGGAGAGGGACTGTGCCTGTGTGAGGGAGAGGGACTGTGACTGTGTGAGGGAGAGGAACTGTGACTGTGAATGTGACTGTGTGAGGGAGAGGGACTGTGACTGTGACTGTCTGAGGGAGTGGGACTGTGACTGTGTGAGGGAGAGGGACTGTGACTGTGACTGTGTGAGGGAGAGGGACTGTGACTGTGTGAGGGGGAGGGACTGTGACTGTGACTGTGTGAGGGAGAGGGACTGTGACTGTGTGAGGGAGAGGGACTGTGACTGTGACTGTGTGAGGGAGAGGGACTGTGACTGTGACTGTGTGAGGGAGAGGGACTGTGACTGTGTGACGGAGAGGGACTGTGACTTTGTGAGGGAGAGGGACTGTGACTGTGACTGTGACTGTGCTTGTGTGAGGGAGAGGGACTGTGACTGTGTGAGGGCGAGGGACTGTGACTGTGACTGTGTGAGGGAGAGGGACTGTGACTGTGTGACGGAGAGGGACTGTGACTGTGTGAGGGAGAGGTACTGTGACTGTGTGAGGGAGAGGGACTGTGACTGTGTGAGGGAGAGGGACTGTGACTCTGTGAGGGAGAGGGACTGTGACTGTGACTGTGACTGTGTGAGGGAGAGGGACTGTGACTGTGTGAGGGAGAGGGACTGTGACTGTGTGAGGGAGAGGGACTGTGACTGTGTGAGGGAGAGGGACTGTGACTGTGTGAGGGAGAGGGAGTGTGACTGTGTGAGGGAGAGGGACTGTGACTGTGACTGTGTGAGGGAGAGGGACTGTGACTGTGTGAGGGAGAGGGACTGTGACTGTGTGAGGGAGAGGGACTGTGACTGTGTGAGGGAGAGGGACTGTGACTGTGACTGTGTGAGGGAGAGGGACTGTGACTGTGTGAGGGAGAGGGAGTGTGACTGTGTGAGGGAGAGGGACTGTGACTGTGACTGTGACTGTGTGAGGGAGAGGGACTGTGACTGTGTGAGGGAGAGGGACTGTGACTGTGTGAGGGAGAGGGACTGTGACTGTGTGAGGGAGAGGGACTGTGACTGTTACTGTGCTTGTGTGAGGGAGAGTGACTGTGACTGTGTGACGGAGAGGGACTGTGACTGTGTGAGGGAGAGGTACTGTGACTGTGTGAGGGAGAGGGACTGTGACTGTGTGAGGGAGAGGGACTGTGACTCTGTGAGGGAGAGGGACTGTGACTGTGACTGTGACTGTGTGAGGGAGAGGGACTGTGACTGTGTGAGCGAGAGGGACTGTGACTGTGTGAGGGCGAGGGACTGTGACTGTGACTGTGTGAGGGAGAGGGACTGTGACTGTGTGAGGGAGAGGGACTGTGACTGTGACTATGACTGTGTGAGGGAGAGGGACTGTGTGAGGGAGAGGAACTGTGACTGTGTGAGGGAGAGGGACTGTGACTGTGACTGTGACTGTGTGAGGGAGAGGGACTGTGACTGTGTGAGGGAGAGGGACTGTGACTGTGACTGTGACTTTGACTGTGTGAGGGAGAGGGACTGTGACTGTGTGAGGGAGAGGGACTGTGACTGTGTGAGGGAGAGGGACTGTGACGGTGTGAGGGAGAGGGAGAGGGACTGTGACTGTGACTGTGTGAGGGAGAGGAACTGTGACTGTGTGAGGGAGAGGGACTGTGACTGTGTGAGGGAGAGGGACTGTGACTGTGTGAGGGAGAGGGACTGTGACTGTGTGAGGGAGAGGGACTGTGACTGTGTGAGGGAGAGGGACTGTGACTGTGTGAGGGAGAGGGACTGTGACTGTGACTGTGACTGTACTTGTGTGAGGGAGAGGGACTGTGACTGTGTGAGGGAGAGGGACTGTGACTGTGTGAGGGAGAGGGACTGTGACTGTGACTGTGACTGTGTGAGGGAGAGGGACTGTGACTGTGTGAGGGAGAGGGACTGTGACTGTGACTGTGACTGTGCTTGTGTGAGGGAGAGGGACTGTGACTGTGTGAGGGAGAGGGACTGTGACTGTGTGACGGAGAGGGACTGTGACTGTGTGAGGGAGAGGTACTGTGACTGTGTGAGGGAGAGGGACTGTGACTGTGTGAGGGAGAGGGACTGTGACTCTGTGAGGGAGAGGGACTGTGACTGTGACTGTGACTGTGTGAGGGAGAGGGACTGTGACTGTGTGAGGGAGAGGGACTGTGACTGTGTGAGGGAGAGGGACTGTGACTGTGACTGTGACTGTGTGAGGGAGAGGGACTGTGACTGTGTGAGGTCGAGGGACTGTGACTGAGACTGTGACTGTGTGAGGGAGAGGGACTGTGACTGTGACTGTGTGAGGGAGAGGGACTGTGACTGTGTGAGGGAGAGGGACTGTGACTGTGACTGTGACTGTGTGAGGGAGAGGGACTGTGACTGTGTGAGGGAGAGGGACTGTGACTGTGTGAGGGAGAGGGACTGTGACTGCGACTGTGTGAGGGAGAGGGACTGTGACTGTGACTGTGACTGTGACTGTGACTGTGTGAGGGAGATTGACTGTGACTGTGACTGTGTGAGGGAGAGGGACTGTGGCTGTGACTGTGTGAGGGAGAGGGTCTGTGACTGTGTGAGGGAGAGGGACTGTGACTGTGTGAGGGAGAGGGACTGTGACTGTGTGAGGGAGAGGGACTGTGACTGTGTGAGGGAGAGGGACTGTGACTGTGTGAGGGAGAGGGAGTGTGACTGTGTGAGGGAGAGGGACTGTGACTGTGACTGTGACTGTGTGAGGGAGAGGGACTGTGACTGTGTGAGGGAGAGGGGCTGTGACTGTGACTGTGACTGTGTGAGGGAGAGGGACTGTGACTGTGTGAGGGAGAGGGGCTGTGACTGTGACTGTGACTGTGTGAGGGAGAGGGACTGTGACTGTGTGAGGGAGAGGGACTGTGACTGTGTGAGGGAGAGGGACTGTGACTGTGTGAGGGAGAGGGACTGTGACTGTGTGAGGGAGAGGGAGTGTGACTGTGTGAGGGAGAGGGACTGTGACTGTGACTGTGTGAGGGAGAGGGACTGTGACTGTGACGGTGACTGTGTGAGGGAGAGGGACTGTGACTGTGTGAGGGAGAGGGACTGTGACTGTGACTGTGTGAGGGAGAGGGACTGTGACTGTGTGAGGGAGAGGGACTGTGACTGTGTGAGGGAGAGGGACTGTGACTGTGTGAGGGAGAGGGACTGTGACTTTGACTGTGACTGTGTGAGGGACTGTGTGAGGGAGAGGGACTGTGACTGTGTGAGGGAGAGGGACTGTGACTGTGTGAGGGAGAGGGACTGTGCCTGTGTGAGGGAGAGGGACTGTGACTGTGTGAGGGAGAGGAACTGTGACTGTGAATGTGACTGTGTGAGGGAGAGGGACTGTGACTGTGACTGTCTGAGGGAGTGGGACTGTGACTGTGTGAGGGAGAGGGACTGTGACTGTGACTGTGTGAGGGAGAGGGACTGTGACTGTGTGAGGGGGAGGGACTGTGACTGTGACTGTGTGAGGGAGAGGGACTGTGACTGTGTGAGGGAGAGGGACTGTGACTGTGACTGTGTGAGGGAGAGGGACGGTGACTGTGACTTTGTGGGGGAGAGGGACTGTGACTGTGACTGTGTGAGGGAGAGGGACTGTGACTTTGACTGTGTGAGGGAGAGGGACTGTGACTTTGACTGTGTGAGGGAGAGGGACTGTGGCTGTGACTGTGTGAGGGAGAGGGTCTGTGACTGTGTGAGGGAGAGGGACTGTGACTGTGTGAGGGAGAGGGACTGTGACTGTGTGAGGGAGAGGGACTGTGACTGTGTGAGGGAGAGGGACTGTGACTGTGTGAGGGAGAGGGACTGTAACTGTGACTGTGACCGTGTCAGGGAGAGGGACTGTAACTGTGTGAGGGAGAGGGACTGTGACTGTGTGAGGGAGAGGGAGTGTGACTGTGTGAGGGAGAGGGACTGTGACTGTGACTGTGACTGTGTGAGGGAGAGGGACTGTGACTGTGACTGTGACTGTGTGAGGGAGAGGGACTGTGACTGTGTGAGGGAGAGGGACTGTGACTGTGACTGTGTGAGGGAGAGGGACTGTGACTGTGTGAGGGAGAGGGACTGTGACTGTGTGAGGGAGAGGGACTGTGACTGTGTGAGGGAGAGGGACTGTGACTTTGACTGTGACTGTGTGAGGGACTGTGTGAGGGAGAGGGACTGTGACTGTGTGAGGGAGAGGGACTGTGACTGTGACTGTGACTGTGAGGGACTGTGTGAGGGAGAGGGACTGTGACTGTGTGAGGGAGAGGGACTGTGACTGTGTGAGGGAGAGGGACTGTGCCTGTGTGAGGGAGAGGGACTGTGACTGTGTGAGGGAGAGGGACTGTGACTGTGACTGTGTGAGGGAGAGGGACTGTGACTGTGTGACGGAGAGGGACTGTGACTTTGTGAGGGAGAGGGACTGTGACTGTGACTGTGACTGTGCTTGTGTGAGGGAGAGGGACTGTGACTGTGTGAGGGCGAGGGACTGTGACTGTGACTGTGTGAGGGAGAGGGACTGTGACTGTGTGACGGAGAGGGACTGTGACTGTGTGAGGGAGAGGTACTGTGACTGTGTGAGGGAGAGGGACTGTGACTGTGTGAGGGAGAGGGACTGTGACTCTGTGAGGGAGAGGGACTGTGACTGTGACTGTGACTGTGTGAGGGAGAGGGACTGTGACTGTGTGAGGGAGAGGGACTGTGACTGTGTGAGGGAGAGGGACTGTGACTGTGTGAGGGAGAGGGACTGTGACTGTGACTGTGTGAGGGAGAGGGACTGTGACTGTGTGAGGGAGAGGGAGTGTGACTGTGTGAGGGAGAGGGACTGTGACTGTGACTGTGTGAGGGAGAGGGACTGTGACTGTGTGAGGGAGAGGGACTGTGACTGTGTGAGGGAGAGGGACTGTGACTGTGTGAGGGAGAGGGACTGTGACTGTGACTGTGTGAGGGAGAGGGACTGTGACTGTGTGAGGGAGAGGGAGTGTGACTGTGTGAGGGAGAGGGACTGTGACTGTGACTGTGACTGTGTGAGGGAGAGGGACTGTGACTGTGTGAGGGAGAGGGACTGTGACTGTGTGAGGGAGAGGGACTGTGACTGTGTGAGGGAGAGGGACTGTGACTGTTACTGTGCTTGTGTGAGGGAGAGTGACTGTGACTGTGTGACGGAGAGGGACTGTGACTGTGTGAGGGAGAGGTACTGTGACTGTGTGAGGGAGAGGGACTGTGACTGTGTGAGGGAGAGGGACTGTGACTCTGTGAGGGAGAGGGACTGTGACTGTGACTGTGACTGTGTGAGGGAGAGGGACTGTGACTGTGTGAGCGAGAGGGACTGTGACTGTGTGAGGGCGAGGGACTGTGACTGTGACTGTGTGAGGGAGAGGGACTGTGACTGTGTGAGGGAGAGGGACTGTGACTGTGACTATGACTGTGTGAGGGAGAGGGACTGTGTGAGGGAGAGGAACTGTGACTGTGTGAGGGAGAGGGACTGTGACTGTGACTGTGACTGTGTGAGGGAGAGGGACTGTGACTGTGTGAGGGAGAGGGACTGTGACTGTGACTGTGACTTTGACTGTGTGAGGGAGAGGGACTGTGACTGTGTGAGGGAGAGGGACTGTGACTGTGTGAGGGAGAGGGACTGTGACGGTGTGAGGGAGAGGGAGAGGGACTGTGACTGTGACTGTGTGAGGGAGAGGAACTGTGACTGTGTGAGGGAGAGGGACTGTGACTGTGTGAGGGAGAGGGACTGTGACTGTGTGAGGGAGAGGGACTGTGACTGTGTGAGGGAGAGGGACTGTGACTGTGTGAGGGAGAGGGACTGTGACTGTGTGAGGGAGAGGGACTGTGACTGTGACTGTGACTGTACTTGTGTGAGGGAGAGGGACTGTGACTGTGTGAGGGAGAGGGACTGTGACTGTGTGAGGGAGAGGGACTGTGACTGTGACTGTGACTGTGTGAGGGAGAGGGACTGTGACTGTGTGAGGGAGAGGGACTGTGACTGTGACTGTGACTGTGCTTGTGTGAGGGAGAGGGACTGTGACTGTGTGAGGGAGAGGGACTGTGACTGTGTGACGGAGAGGGACTGTGACTGTGTGAGGGAGAGGTACTGTGACTGTGTGAGGGAGAGGGACTGTGACTGTGTGAGGGAGAGGGACTGTGACTCTGTGAGGGAGAGGGACTGTGACTGTGACTGTGACTGTGTGAGGGAGAGGGACTGTGACTGTGTGAGGGAGAGGGACTGTGACTGTGTGAGGGAGAGGGACTGTGACTGTGACTGTGACTGTGTGAGGGAGAGGGACTGTGACTGTGTGAGGTCGAGGGACTGTGACTGAGACTGTGACTGTGTGAGGGAGAGGGACTGTGACTGTGACTGTGTGAGGGAGAGGGACTGTGACTGTGTGAGGGAGAGGGACTGTGACTGTGACTGTGACTGTGTGAGGGAGAGGGACTGTGACTGTGTGAGGGAGAGGGACTGTGACTGTGTGAGGGAGAGGGACTGTGACTGCGACTGTGTGAGGGAGAGGGACTGTGACTGTGACTGTGACTGTGACTGTGACTGTGTGAGGGAGATTGACTGTGACTGTGACTGTGTGAGGGAGAGGGACTGTGGCTGTGACTGTGTGAGGGAGAGGGTCTGTGACTGTGTGAGGGAGAGGGACTGTGACTGTGTGAGGGAGAGGGACTGTGACTGTGTGAGGGAGAGGGACTGTGACTGTGTGAGGGAGAGGGACTGTGACTGTGTGAGGGAGAGGGAGTGTGACTGTGTGAGGGAGAGGGACTGTGACTGTGACTGTGACTGTGTGAGGGAGAGGGACTGTGACTGTGTGAGGGAGAGGGGCTGTGACTGTGACTGTGACTGTGTGAGGGAGAGGGACTGTGACTGTGTGAGGGAGAGGGGCTGTGACTGTGACTGTGACTGTGTGAGGGAGAGGGACTGTGACTGTGTGAGGGAGAGGGACTGTGACTGTGTGAGGGAGAGGGACTGTGACTGTGTGAGGGAGAGGGACTGTGACTGTGTGAGGGAGAGGGAGTGTGACTGTGTGAGGGAGAGGGACTGTGACTGTGACTGTGACTGTGTGAGGGAGAGGGACTGTGACTGTGACGGTGACTGTGTGAGGGAGAGGGACTGTGACTGTGTGAGGGAGAGGGACTGTGACTGTGACTGTGTGAGGGAGAGGGACTGTGACTGTGTGAGGGAGAGGGACTGTGACTGTGTGAGGGAGAGGGACTGTGACTGTGTGAGGGAGAGGGACTGTGACTTTGACTGTGACTGTGTGAGGGACTGTGTGAGGGAGAGGGACTGTGACTGTGTGAGGGAGAGGGACTGTGACTGTGTGAGGGAGAGGGACTGTGCCTGTGTGAGGGAGAGGGACTGTGACTGTGTGAGGGAGAGGAACTGTGACTGTGAATGTGACTGTGTGAGGGAGAGGGACTGTGACTGTGACTGTCTGAGGGAGTGGGACTGTGACTGTGTGAGGGAGAGGGACTGTGACTGTGACTGTGTGAGGGAGAGGGACTGTGACTGTGTGAGGGGGAGGGACTGTGACTGTGACTGTGTGAGGGAGAGGGACTGTGACTGTGTGAGGGAGAGGGACTGTGACTGTGACTGTGTGAGGGAGAGGGACGGTGACTGTGACTTTGTGGGGGAGAGGGACTGTGACTGTGACTGTGTGAGGGAGAGGGACTGTGACTTTGACTGTGTGAGGGAGAGGGACTGTGACTTTGACTGTGTGAGGGAGAGGGACTGTGGCTGTGACTGTGTGAGGGAGAGGGTCTGTGACTGTGTGAGGGAGAGGGACTGTGACTGTGTGAGGGAGAGGGACTGTGACTGTGTGAGGGAGAGGGACTGTGACTGTGTGAGGGAGAGGGACTGTGACTGTGTGAGGGAGAGGGACTGTAACTGTGACTGTGACCGTGTCAGGGAGAGGGACTGTAACTGTGTGAGGGAGAGGGACTGTGACTGTGTGAGGGAGAGGGAGTGTGACTGTGTGAGGGAGAGGGACTGTGACTGTGACTGTGACTGTGTGAGGGAGAGGGACTGTGACTGTGACTGTGACTGTGTGAGGGAGAGGGACTGTGACTGTGTGAGGGAGAGGGACTGTGACTGTGACTGTGTGAGGGAGAGGGACTGTGACTGTGTGAGGGAGAGGGACTGTGACTGTGTGAGGGAGAGGGACTGTGACTGTGTGAGGGAGAGGGACTGTGACTTTGACTGTGACTGTGTGAGGGACTGTGTGAGGGAGAGGGACTGTGACTGTGTGAGGGAGAGGGACTGTGACTGTGACTGTGAGGGACTGTGTGAGGGAGAGGGACTGTGACTGTGTGAGGGAGAGGGACTGTGACTGTGTGAGGGAGAGGGACTGTGCCTGTGTGAGGGAGAGGGACTGTGAATGTGTGAGGGAGAGGAACTGTGACTGTGAATGTGACTGTGTGAGGGAGAGGGACTGTGACTGTGACTGTCTGAGGGAGTGGGACTGTGACTGTGTGAGGGAGAGGGACTGTGACTGTGACTGTGTGAGGGAGAGGGACTGTGACTGTGTGAGGGAGAGGGACTGTGACTGTGACTGTGTGAGGGAGAGGGACTGTGACTGTGTGAGGGAGAGGGACTGTGACTGTGACTGTGTGAGGGAGAGGGACGGTGACTGTGACTTTGTGAGGGAGAGGGACTGTGACTGTGACTGTGTGAGGGAGAGGGACTGTGACTGTGTGAGGGAGAGGGACTGTGACTGTGTGAGGGAGAGGGACTGTGACTGTGACTGTGTGAGGGAGAGGGACTGTGACTGTGTGAGGGAGAGGGACTGTGACTGTGACTGTGTGAGGGAGAGGGACGGTGACTGTGACTGTGTGAGGGAGAGGGACTGTGACTGTGTGAGGGAGAGGGACTGTGACTGTGACTGTGTGAGGGACTGTGACTGTGACTGTGTGAGGGAGAGGGACTGTGACTGTGTGAGGGAGAGGGACTGTGACGGTGACTGTGTGAGGGAGAGGGACGGTGACTGTGACTGTGTGAGGGAGAGGGACTGTGACTGTGACTGTGTGAGGGAGAGGGACTGTGAATGTGTGAGGGAGAGGGACTGTGACTGTGACTGTGTGAGGGAGAGGGACTGTGACTGTGTGAGGGAGAGGGATTGTGACAGTGTGAGGGAGAGGGTCTGTGACTGTGACTGTGTGAGGGAGAGGGACTGTGACTGTGACTGTGTGAGGGAGAGGGACTGTGACTGTGTGAGGGAGAGGGACTGTGACGGTGACTGTGTGAGGGAGAGGGACGGTGACTGTGACTGTGTGAGGGAGAGGGACTGTGACTGTGACTGTGTGAGGGAGAGTGACTGTGACTGTGACTGTGACTGTTTGAGGGAGAGGGACTGTGACTGTGAGAGGGAGAGGGACTGTGACTGTGTGAGGGAGAGGGACTGTGACTGTGACTGTGAGGCACTGTGTGAGGGAGAGGGACTGTGACTGTGACTGTGAGGGACTGTGTGAGGGAGAGGGACTGTGACTGTGACTGTGAGGGACTGTGTGAGGGAGAGGGACTGTAACTGTGTGAGGGAGAGGGACTGTGACTGTGTGAGGGAGAGGGACTGTGACTGTGACTGTGAGGCACTGTGTGAGGGAGAGGGACTGTGACTGTGACTGTGAGGGACTGTGTGAGGGAGAGGGACTGTGACTGTGACTGTGAGGGACTGTGTGAGGGAGAGGGACTGTGACTGTGACTGTGAGGGACGTTGTGAGGGAGAGGGGCTGTGACTGTGACTGTGTGAGGGAGAGGGACTGTGACTGTGACAGTGTGAGGGAGAGGGACTGTGACTGTGATTGTGACTGTATGAGGGAGAGGGATTGTGACTGTGACTGTGTGAGGGAGAGGGACTGTGACTGTGACTGTCACTGTGTGAGGGAGAGGGACTGTGACTGTGACTGTGACTGTGTGAGGGAGAGGGACTGTGACTGTGACTGTGTGAGGGAGAGGGACTGTGAATGTGTGAGGGAGAGGAACTGTGACTGTGAATGTGACTGTGTGAGGGAGAGGGACTGTGACTGTGACTGTCTGAGGGAGTGGGACTGTGACTGTGTGAGGGAGAGGGACTGTGACTGTGACTGTGTGAGGGAGAGGGACTGTGACTGTGTGAGGGAGATGGACTGTGTCTGTGTGAGAGAGAAGGACTGTGACTGTGACTGTGTGAGGGAGAGGGACTGTGACTGTGTGAGGGAGAGGGACTGTGACTGTGACTGTGTGAGGGAGAGGGACTGTGACTGTGTGAGGGAGAGGGACTGTGACTGTGACTGTGTGAGGGAGAGGGACGGTGACTGACTTTGTGAGGGAGAGGGACTGTGACTGTGACTGTGTGAGGGAGAGGGACTGTGACTGTGTGAGGGAGAGGGACTGTGACTGTGTGAGGGAGAGGGACTGTGACTGTGTGAGGGAGAGGGACTGTGACTGTGACTGTGTGAGGGAGAGGGACTGTGACTGTGTGAGGGAGAGGGACTGTGACTGTGACTGTGTGAGGGAGAGGGACGGTGACTGTGACTGTGTGAGGGAGAGGGACTGTGACTGTGTGAGGGAGAGGGACTGTGACTGTGTGAGGGAGAGGGACTGTGACTGTGTGAGGGACTGTGACTGTGACTGTGTGAGGGAGAGGGACTGTGACGGTGACTGTGTGAGGGAGAGGGACGGTGACTGTGACTGTGTGAGGGAGAGGGACTGTGACTGTGACTGTGTGAGGGAGAGGGACTGTGAATGTGTGAGGGAGAGGGACTGTGACTGTGACTGTGTGAGGGAGAGGGACTGTGACTGTGTGAGGGAGAGGGACTGTGACTGTGTGAGGGAGAGGGACTGTGACTGTGACTGTGTGAGGGAGAGGGACTGTGACTGTGACTGTGTGAGGGAGAGGGACTGTGACTGTGTGAGGGAGAGGGACTGTGACGGTGACTGTGTGAGGGAGAGGGACGGTGACTGTGACTGTGTGAGGGAGAGGGACTGTGACTGTGACTGTGTGAGGGAGAGTGACTGTGACTGTGACTGTTTGAGGGAGAGGGACTGTGACTGTGTGAGGGAGAGGGACTGTGACTGTGTGAGGGAGAGGGACTGTGACTGTGACTGTGAGGCACTGTGTGAGAGAGAGGGACTGTGACTGTGACTGTGAGGGACTGTGTGAGGGAGAGGGACTGTGACTGTGACTGTGAGGGACTGTGTGAGGGAGAGGGACTGTAACTGTGTGAGGGAGAGGGACTGTGACTGTGTGAGGGAGAGGGACTGTGACTGTGACTGTGAGGCACTGTGTGAGGGAGAGGGACTGTGACTGTGACTGTGAGGGACTGTGTGAGGGAGAGGGACTGTGACTGTGACTGTGAGGGACTGTGTGAGGGAGAGGGACTGTGACTGTGACTGTGAGAGACGTTGTGAGGGAGAGGGGCTGTGACTGTGACTGTGACTGTGTGAGGGAGAGGGACTGTGACTGTGACAGTGTGAGGGAGAGGGACTGTGACTGTGATTGTGACTGTGTGAGGGAGAGGGACTGTGACTGTGACTGTGTGAGGGAGAGGGACTGTGACTGTGACTGTCACTGTGTGAGGGAGAGGGACTGTGACTGTGACTGTGACTGTGTGAGGGAGAGGGACTGTGACTGTGACTGTGACTGTGTGAGGGAGAGGGACTGTGAATGTGTGAGGGAGAGGAACTGTGACTGTGAATGTGACTGTGTGAGGGAGAGGGACTGTGACTGTGACTGTCTGAGGGAGTGGGACTGTGACTGTGTGAGGGAGAGGGACTGTGACTGTGACTGTGTGAGGGAGAGGGACTGTGACTGTGTGAGGGAGATGGACTGTGTCTGTGTGAGAGAGAAGGACTGTGACTGTGACTGTGTGAGGGAGAGGGACTGTGACTGTGTGAGGGAGAGGGACTGTGACTGTGACTGTGTGAGGGAGAGGGACTGTGACTGTGTGAGGGAGAGGGACTGTGACTGTGACTGTGTGAGGGAGAGGGACGGTGACTGACTTTGTGAGGGAGAGGGACTGTGACTGTGACTGTGTGAGGGAGAGGGACTGTGACTGTGTGAGGGAGAGGGACTGTGACTGTGTGAGGGAGAGGGACTGTGACTGTGTGAGGGAGAGGGACTGTGACTGTGACTGTGTGAGGGAGAGGGACTGTGACTGTGTGAGGGAGAGGGACTGTGACTGTGACTGTGTGAGGGAGAGGGACGGTGACTGTGACTGTGTGAGGGAGAGGGACTGTGACTGTGTGAGGGAGAGGGACTGTGACTGTGTGAGGGAGAGGGACTGTGACTGTGTGAGGGACTGTGACTGTGACTGTGTGAGGGAGAGGGACTGTGACGGTGACTGTGTGAGGGAGAGGGACGGTGACTGTGACTGTGTGAGGGAGAGGGACTGTGACTGTGACTGTGTGAGGGAGAGGGACTGTGAATGTGTGAGGGAGAGGGACTGTGACTGTGACTGTGTGAGGGAGAGGGACTGTGACTGTGTGAGGGAGAGGGACTGTGACTGTGTGAGGGAGAGGGACTGTGACTGTGACTGTGTGAGGGAGAGGGACTGTGACTGTGACTGTGTGAGGGAGAGGGACTGTGACTGTGTGAGGGAGAGGGACTGTGACGGTGACTGTGTGAGGGAGAGGGACGGTGACTGTGACTGTGTGAGGGAGAGGGACTGTGACTGTGACTGTGTGAGGGAGAGTGACTGTGACTGTGACTGTGACTGTTTGAGGGAGAGGGACTGTGACTGTGTGAGGGAGAGGGACTGTGACTGTGTGAGGGAGAGGGACTGTGACTGTGACTGTGAGGCACTGTGTGAGAGAGAGGGACTGTGACTGTGACTGTGAGGGACTGTGTGAGGGAGAGGGACTGTGACTGTGACTGTGAGGGACTGTGTGAGGGAGAGGGACTGTAACTGTGTGAGGGAGAGGGACTGTGACTGTGTGAGGGAGAGGGACTGTGACTGTGACTGTGAGGCACTGTGTGAGGGAGAGGGACTGTGACTGTGACTGTGAGGGACTGTGTGAGGGAGAGGGACTGTGACTGTGACTGTGAGGGACTGTGTGAGGGAGAGGGACTGTGACTGTGACTGTGAGAGACGTTGTGAGGGAGAGGGGCTGTGACTGTGACTGTGACTGTGTGAGGGAGAGGGACTGTGACTGTGACAGTGTGAGGGAGAGGGACTGTGACTGTGATTGTGACTGTGTGAGGGAGAGGGACTGTGACTGTGACTGTGTGAGGGAGAGGGACTGTGACTGTGACTGTCACTGTGTGAGGGAGAGGGACTGTGACTGTGACTGTGACTGTGTGAGGGAGAGGGACTGTGACTGTGACTGTGACTGTGTGAGGGAGAGGGACTGTGACTGACTGTGTGAGGGAGAGGGACTGTGACTGTGACTGTGACTGTCACTGTGTGAGGGAGAGGGACTGTGACTGTGACTGTGACTGTGTTAGGGAGAGGGCCTGTGACTGTGACTGTGACTGTGTGAGGGAGAGGGACTGTGACTGTGACTGTGTGAGGGAGAGGGGCTGTGACTGTGACTGTGACTGTGTGATTGAGAGGGACTGTGACTGTGACTGTGACTGTGTGAGGGAGAGGGACTGTGACTGCGACAGTGTGAGGGAGAGGGACTGTGACTGTGACTGTGTGAGGGAGAGGGACTGTGACTGTGACTGTGACTGTGACTGTGTGAGGGAGAGGGACTGTGACTGTGACTGTGACTGTGTGAGGGAGAGGGACTGTGACTGTGACTGTGTGAGGGAGAGGGACTGTGACTGTGACTGTGTTAGGGAGAGGGACTGTGACTGTGACTGTGACTGTGTGAGGGAGAGGGACTGTGACTGTGACTGTGTGAGGGAGAGGGACTGTGACTGTGACTGTGTGAGGGAGAGGGACTGTGACTGTGACTGTGTGAGGGAGAGGGACTGTGACTGTGACTGTGTGAGGGAGAGGGACTGTGACTGTGACTGTGTGAGGGAGAGGGTCTGTGACTGTGACTGTGTGAGGGAGAGGGACTGTGACTGTGACTGTGTGAGGGAGAGGGACTGTGACTGTGACTGTGTGAGGGAGAGGGACTGTGACTGTGTGAGGGAGATGGACTGTGTCTGTGTGAGAGAGAAGGACTGTGACTGTGACTGTGTGAGGGAGAGGGACTGTGACTGTGTGAGGGAGAGGGACTGTGACTGTGACTGTGACTGTGAGGGAGAGGGACTGTGACTGTGACTGTGTGAGGGAGAGGGAGTGTGACTGTGTGAGGGAGAGGGACTGTGACTGTGTGAGGGAGAGGGACTGTGACTGTGACTGTGTGAGGGAGAGGGACTGTGACTGTGACTGTGTGAGGGAGAGGGACTGTGACTGTGTGAGGGAGAGGGACTGTGACTGTGACTGTGTGAGGGAGAGGGACGGTGACTGTGACTGTGTGAGGGAGAGGGACTGTGACTGTGTGAGGGAGAGGGATTGTGACTGTGACTGTGAGGGACTGTGTGAGGGAGAGGGACTGTGACTGTGTGAGGGAGAGGGACTGTGACTGTGTGAGGGAGAGGGACTGTGCCTGTGTGAGGGAGAGGGACTGTGACTGTGTGAGGGAGAGGAACTGTGACTGTGAATGTGACTGTGTGAGGGAGTGGGACTGTGACTGTGTGAGGGAGAGGGACTGTGACTGTGTGAGGGAGATGGACTGTATCTGTGTGAGAGAGAAGGACTGTGACTGTGACTGTGTGAGGGAGAGGGACTGTGACTGTGTGAGGGAGAGGAACTGTGACTGTGACTGTGACTGTCTGAGGGAGTGGGACTGTGACTGTGTGAGGGAGAGGGACTGTGACTGTGTGAGGGAGATGGACTGTGTCTGTGTGAGAGAGAAGGACTGTGACTGTGACTGTGTGAGGGAGAGGGACTGTGACTGTGAGAGGGAGAGGGACTGTGACTGTGACTGTGTGAGGGAGAGGGACTGTGACTGTGTGAGGGAGAGGGACTGTGACTGTGACTGTGTGAGGGAGAGGGACTGTGACTGTGACTGTGTGAGGGAGAGGGACTGTGACTGTGACTGTGACTGTGTTAGGGAGAGGGACTGTGACTGTGACTGTGTGAGGGAGAGGGCCTGTGACTGTGACTGTGTGAGGGAGAGGGACTGTGACTGTGACTGTGTGAGGGAGAGGGACTGTGACTGTGACTGTGTGAGGGAGAGGGGCTGTGACTGTGACTGTGACTGTGTGAGGGAGAGGGACTGTGACTGTGACAGTGTGAGGGAGAGGGACTGTGACTGTGATTGTGACTGTGTGAGGGAGAGGGACTGTGACTGTGACTGTGTGAGGGAGAGGGACTGTGACTGTGATTGTGACTGTGTGAGGGAGAGGGACTGTGACTGTGACTGTCACTGTGTGAGGGAGAGGGACTGTGACTGTGACTGTGTGAGGGAGAGGGACTGTGACTGACTGTGTGAGGGAGAGGGACTGTGACTGTGACTGTGACTGTCACTGTGTGAGGGAGAGGGACTGTGACTGTGACTGTGACTGTGTTAGGGAGAGGGACTGTGACTGTGACTGTGTGAGGGAGAGGGCCTGTGACTGTGACTGTGTGAGGGAGAGGGACTGTGACTGTGTGAGGGAGAGGGGCTGTGACTGTGACTGTGACTGTGTGAGGGAGAGGGACTGTGACTGTGACTGTGACTGTGTGAGGGAGAGGGACTGTGACTGTGACAGTGTGAGGGAGAGGGACTGTGACTGTGACTGTGTGAGGGAGAGGGACTGTGACTGTGACTGTGTGAGGGAGAGGGACTGTGACTGTGTGAGGGAGAGGGACTGTGACTGTGTGAGGGCGAGGGCGAGGGACTGTGACTGTGTGAGGGAGAGGGACTGTGACTGTGTGAGGGAGAGGGACTGTGACTGTGACTGTGACTGTGTGAGGGAGAGGGACTGTGACTGTGACTGTGACTGTGTGAGGGAGAGGGACTGTTACTGTGACTGTGTGAGGGAGAGGGACTTTGACTGTGAATGTGTGAGCGAGAGGGACTGTGACTGTGACTGTGTGAGGGAGAGGGACTGTGACTGTGTGAGGGAGAGGGAATGTGTCTGTGTGAGGGAGAGGGACTGTGACTGTGACTGTGTGAGGGAGAGGGACTGTGACTGTGACTGTGACTGTGTGAGGGAGAGGGACTGTGACTGTAACTGTTTCTGTGACTTTGTGAGGGAGAGGGACTGTGACTGTGACTGTGTGAGGGAGAGGGACTGTGACTTTGACTGTGTGAGGGAGAGGGACTGTGACTGTGACTGTGACTGTGTGAGGGAGAGGGACTGTGACTGTGACTGTGACTGTGTGAGGGAAAGGGACTGTGACTGTGACTGTGACTGTGTGAGGGAGAGGGACTGTGACTTTGACTGTGTGAGGGAGAGGGACTGTGACTTTGACTGTGTGAGGGAGAGGGACTGTGACTGTGACTGTGACTGTGTCAGGGAGAGGGATTGTGACTTTGACTGTGTGAGGGAGAGGGACTGTGACTGTGACTGTGACTGTGTGAGGGAGAGGGACTGTGACTTTGACTGTGTGAGGGAGTGGGACTTTGACTGTGTGAGGGAGAGGGACTGTGACTTTGACTGTGTGAGGGAGAGGGACTTTGACTGTGTGAGGGAGACGGACTGTGACTGTGACTGTGTGAGCGAGAGGGACTGTGACTGTGACTGTGTGAGGGAGAGGGACTGTGACTGTGACTGTGTGAGCGAGATGGACTGTGACTGTGACTGTGTGAGGGAGAGGGACTGTGACTGTGTGAGGGAGAGAGACTGTGACTGTGACTGTGTGAGGGAGAGGGACTGTGACTGTGTGAGGGAGAGGGCGAGGGACTGTGACTGTGTGAGGGAGAGGGACTGTGACTGTGTGAGGGAGAGGGACTGTGACTGTGACTGTGACTGTGTGAGGGAGAGGGACTTTGACTGTGTGAGGGAGAGGGACTGTGACTGTGACTGTGTGAGGGAGAGGGATTGTGACTGTGACTGTGTGAGCGAGAGGGACTGTGACTGTGACTGTGTGAGGGAGAGGGACTTTGACTGTGAATGTGTGAGCGAAAGGGACTGTGACTGTGTGAGGGAGAGGGACTGTGACTGTGTGAGGGAGAGGGACTGTGTCTGTGTGAGGGAGAGGGACTGTGACTGTGTGAGGGAGAGGGACTGTGACTGTGACTGTGTGAGGGAGAGGGACTGTGACTGTGACTGTGTGAGGGAGAGGGACTGTGACTGTGACTGTGACTGTGTGAGGGAGAGGGACTGTGACTGTGACTGTATGAGGGAGAGGGACTGTGACTGTGACTGTTTCTGTGACTTTGTGAGGGAGAGGGACTGTGACTGTGACTGTAAATGTGTGAGGGAGAGGGACTGTGACTGTGACTGTTTCTGTGACTTTGTGAGGGAGAGGGACTGTGACTGTGACTGTGACTGTGTGAGGGAGAGGGACTGTGACTGTGACTGTATGAGGGAGAGGGACTGTGACTGTGACTGTTTCTGTGACTTTGTGAGGGAGAGGGACTGTGACTGTGACTGTGATTGTGACTGTGTGAGGGAGAGGGACTGTGACTGTGACTGTGACTGTGTGAGGGAGAGGGACTGGTACTGTGACTGTGTGAGGGAGAGGGACTGTGATTGTGACTGTGTGAGGGAGAGGTACTGTGACTGTGACTGTGTGAGGGAGAGGGACTGTGACTGTGAGGGACTGTGTGAGGGAGAGGGACTGTGACTGTGACTGTGAGGGACTGTGTGAGGGAGAGGGACTGTGAATGTGACTGTGAGGGACTGTGTGAGCGAGAGGGACTGTGACTGTGACTGTGTGAGGGAGAGGGACTGTGACTGTGTGAGGGAGAGGGACTGTGACTGTGTGAGGGACAGGGACTTTGACTGTGACTGTGACTGTGTGAGGTAGAAGGACTGTGACTCTGTGAGGGAGAGGGACTGTGTCTGTGTGAGGGAGAGGGACTGTGACTGTGACTGTGTGAGGGAGAGGGACTGTGACTGTGACTGTGACTGACTGTGTGAGGGAGAGGGACTGTGACTGTGACTGTGTGAGGGAGAGGGACTGTGACTGTGACTGTGTGAGGGAGAGGGACTGTGACTGTGACTGTGACTGTCACTATGTGAGGGAGAGGGACTGTGTCTGTGTGAGGGAGAGGGACTGTGACTGACTGTGTGAGGGAGAGGGACTGTGTCTGTGTGAGGGAGAGGGACTGTGACTGACTGTGTGAGGGAGAGGGACTGTGACTGTGACTGTGTGAGGGAGAGGGACTGTGTCTGTGTGAGGGAGAGGGACTGTGACTGACTGTGTGAGGGAGAGGGACTGTGACTGTGACTGTGTGAGGGAGAGGGACTGTGACTGTGACTGTGTGAGGGAGAGGGACTGTGACTGTGACTGTGACTGTGTGAGGGAGAGGGACTGTGACTGTGACTGTGACTGTGTGAGGGAGAGGGACTGTGACTGTGACTGTGACTGTGTCAGGTAGAGGGACTGTGACTGTGACTGTGATTGTGTGAGCGAGAGGGACTGTGACTGTGACTGTGTGAGGGAGAGGGACTGTTACTGTGACTGTGACTGTGTGAGGGAGAGGGACTGTGACTGTGTGAGGGAGAGGGACTGTGACTGTGTGAGGGCGAGGGCGAGGGACTGTGACTGTGTGAGGGAGAGGGACTGTGACTGTGTGAAGGAGAGGGACTGTGACTGTGACTGTGACTGTGTGAGGGAGAGGGACTGTGACTGTGACTGTGACTGTGTGAGGGAGAGGGTCTGTTACTGTGACTGTGTGAGGGAGAGGGACTTTGACTGTGAATGTGTGAGCGAGAGGGACTGTGACTGTGACTGTGTGAGGGAGAGGGACTGTGACTGTGTGAGGGAGAGGGAATGTGTCTTTGTGAGGGAGAGGGACTGTGACTGTGTGAGGGAGAGGGACTGTGACTGTGACTGTGACTGTGTGAGGGAGAGGGACTGTGACTGTGACTGTGACTGTGTGAGGGAGAGGGACTGTGACTGTGACTTTGACTGTGTGAGGGAGAGGGACTGTGACTGTGACTGTGACTGTGTGAGGGAGAGGGACTGTGACTGTGACTGTGACTGTGTGAGGGAGAGGGACTGTGACTGTGACTGTGACTGTGTCAGGGAGAGGGATTGTGACTGTGACTGTGTGAGGGAGAGGGACTTTGACTGTGTGAGGGAGAGGGACTGTGACTGTGTGAGGGAGACGGACTGTGACTGTGTGAGGGAGTGGGACTGTGACTGTGTGAGTGAGAGGGACTGTGACTGTGTGAGCGAGAGGGACTGTGACTGTGTGAGGGAGAGGGACTGTGACTGTGACTGTGACTGTGTGACCTTTGTTTTGCGTAACGCTTGAGCTGTCTCGAGCGTGATGTTGTGAGTGTACACCAGTGTTTCGCGTGCACCGAGGTCCGAAAAGGCGTGCGCTACAACTATTAACCTTGGTTTGGGAGTGTGGCGAAACGCTCGCTCCGCTGTAATGGGCGGATGCAATGTTATCACCTGGTACGTTTCGTTAGTCGGGTCGTAACACACCGGTCCGTGACACGGACCGTCACATTGTATGGGGCTTATACTATTCAACACGTTGATCATAATAATGTGTATTAAACCCACAACCTAGCACTGATGACAGAGGGACTTTATTTAAATTAGTACTTAATGGAAACGATGCATAATGATACATAAGAGCCATGTCATACATTCAGCCTAGGAATAGTAGCATTGTGCTCTATTAAAAATATACACATCAATTGCTCGAATCCCATTGTTGCAAAGTAAAACTCTAATAAAACTCTAGTCTGACATCAACAGAGAAGACTTAGTGTATGTACTACAAATACAGCATTAGGATTTCGAGTGGACCGTGCACCTGGTGAACCATCAGAGGCTTATGACGCAACATATCTTCCAGTTCTGACTGAGCGCCTCCAGGAGAGAGGCCCAAGCAAGACCCGCCCCGAGGAGCGTCTTGCCACATTTCACTACTCGGTCTAACTGAGCGCCTCCAGGAGAGAGGTCCAAGCAAGACACGCCCCGAGGAGCGTCTTGCCACATGTCACTACTCGGTCTGACTGAGCGCCTCCAGGAGGGAGGTCCAAGCAAGACGCGCCCCGAGGAGCTTCTTGCCACATGTCACTACTCGGTCTGACTGAGCGCCTCCAGGAGAGAGGCCCAAGCAAGACGTGCCCCGAGGAGCGTCTTGCCACATGTCAACAATGGGTCTGACTGAGGGCCTCCAGGAGAGAAGCCCAAGCAAGACGCGCCCCGAGGAGCGTCTTGCCACATGTCAACACTGGGTCTGACTGAGGGCCCCCAGGAGAGAGGCCCAAATAAGACGCGCCCCGAGGAGCGTTTTGCCACATGTCAACACTGGGTCTGACTGAGGGCCTCCAGGAGAGAAGCCCAAGCAAGATGCGCCCCAAGGAGCGTCTTGCCACATGTCAGCACTCGGTCTGACTGAGCGCCTCCAGGAAGGAGGCCCAAGCAAGACGCGCCCCGAGGAGCGTCTTGCCACATGTCAACACTGGGTCTGACTGAGCGCCTCCAGGAGAGAGGCCCAAGCAAGACGCGCCCCGAGGAGCGTCTTGCCACATGTGAACACTGGGTCTGACTGAGCGCCTCCAGGAGAGAGGACCAAGCAAGACGCGCCCGGAGGAGCGTCTTGCAACATGTCAGCACTCGGTCTGACTGAGCGCCTCCAGGAGAGAGGCCCAAGCAAGACGTGCCCCGAGGAGCATGTTGCCACATGTCAACACTGGGTCTGACTGAGTGCCTCCATGAGAGAAGCCCCAGCAAGACGCACCCCGAGGAGCGTCTTGCCACATGTCAACACTGGGTCTGACTGAGCACCTCCAGGAGAGAGGCCCAAGCAAGACGCGCCCCGAGGAGCGTCTTGCCACATGTCAACACTGGGTCTGACTGAGCGCCTCCAGGAGAGAGGCCCGAGGAGCGTCTTGCCACATGTCACCTCTGGGTCTGACTGAGCGCCTCCAGGAGAGAGGCGCAAGCAAGAAACGCCCGAGGAGCGTCTTGACACATGTCAACACTGGGTCTGACTGAGCGCCTCCAGGAGAGAGGCCCCAGCAAGACGCGCCCCGAGGAACGTCTTGCCACATGTCACTACTCGGTCTGACTGAGCGCCTCCAGGAGAGAGGTCCAAGCAACACGCGCCCCGAGGAGCGTCTTGCCACATGTCAACACTGGGTCTGACTGAGTGCCTCCATGAGAGAAGGCCCAGCAAGACGCGCCCCGAGGAGCGTCTTGCCACATGTCACTACTCGGTCTGACTGAGCGCCTCCAGGAGAGAGGCCCAAGCAAGACGTGCCCCGAGGAGTGTCTTGCCACATGTCAACAATGGGTCTGACTGAGGGCCTCCAGGAGAGAAGCCCAAGCAAGAAGCGCCCCGAGGAGCGTCTTGCCACATGTCAACACTGGGTCTGACTGAGCGCCTCCATGAGAGAGGCCCAAGCAATACGCGCCCCGAGGAGCGTCTTGCCACATGTCAACAATGGGTCTGACTGAGGGCCTCCAGGAGAGAAGCCAAAGCAAGACGCGCCCCGAGGAGCTTCTTTCCAGATGTCAACAATGGGTCTTACTGTGGGCCTCCATGAGAGAAGCCCAAGCAAGACGCGCCCCGAGGAGTGTCTTGCCACATGTCAACACTGTGTCTGACTGAGCGCCTCCAGGAGAGAGGCCCAAGCAAGACGCGCCCCGAGGAGCGTCTTGCCACGTGTCAACACTGGGTCTGACTTAGCGCCTCCAGGAGAGAGGCCCAAGCAAGATGCGCCCCGAGGAGCATCTTGCCACGTGTCACCACTGGGTCTGACTGAGCTCCTCCAGGAGAGAGGCCCAAGCAAGACGCGCCCAGAGGAGCGTCTTGCCACGTGTCACCACTGGGTCTGATTGAGCACCTCCAGGAGAGAGGCCCCAGCAAGACGCGCCCCGAGGAGCGTCTTGCCTTATGTCAGCACTCGGTCTGACTGAGCGCCTCCAGGAGAGAGGCCCAAGCAAGACGCGCCCCGAGGAGCGTCTTGCCACATGTCACTACTCGGTCTAACTGAGCGCCTCCAGGAGAGAGGTCCAAGCAAGACGCGCCCCGAGGAGCGTCTTGCCAAATGTCACTACTCGGTCTGACTGAGCGCCTCCAGGAGGGAGGTCCAAGCAAGACACGCCCCGAGGAGCGTCTTGCCACATGTCACTACTCGGTCTGACTGAGCGCCTCCAGGAGAGAGGCCCAAGCAAGACGTGCCCCGAGGAGCGTCTTGCCACATGTCAACAATGGGTCTGACTGAGGGCCTCCAGGAGAGAAGCCCAAGCAAGATGCGCCCAGAGGAGCGTCTTGCCACATGTCAACACTGGGTCTGACTGAGCGCCTCCAGGAGAGAGACCCAAGCAAGACACGCCCCGAGGAGCGTCTTGACATATGTCAACACTGGGTCGGACTGAGGGCCTCCATGAGAGAAGCCCAAGCAAGACGCGCCCCGAGGAGAGTCTTGCCACATGTCAACACTCGGTCTGACAGAGGGCATTCAGGAGAGAGGCCCAAGCAATACGCGCCCCGAGGAGCATCTTGCCACATGTCACCACTGGGTCTGAATGAGCGCCTCCAGGAGAGAGGCCCAACCAAGACGCGTCCCGAGGAGTGTCTTGCCACATGCCAACACTGAGTCTGACTGAGCGCCTCCAGGAGAGAGGCCCAACCAAGACGCGCCCCGAGGAGTGTCTTGCCACATGCCAACACTGAGTCTGACTGAACGCCTCCAGGAGAGAGGCCCAACCAAGACGCGCCCCGAGGAGTGTCTTGCCACATGCCAACACTGGGTCTGATTGAGCGCCTCCAGGAGAGAGGCCCCAGCAAGATGCGCCCCGAGGAGCGACTTGCCTTATGTCAGCACTCGGTCTGACTGAGCGCCTCCAGGAGAGAGGCCCAAGCAAGACACGCCCCGAGGAGCGTCTTGCCAAGTGTCAACACTGGGTCTGACTGAGCGCCTCCAGGAGAGAGGCCCAAGCAAGACGTGCCCCGAGGAGCGTCTTTCCACGTGTCACCACTGGGTCTGACTGAGCGCCTCCAGGAGAGAGGCCCAAGCAAGACGCGCCCCGAGGAGCGTCTTGCCACATGTCAACACTGGGTCTGACTGAGCGCCTCCAGGAGAGAGGCCCAAGCAAGACGCGCCCCGAGGAGCGTCTTGCCACATGTCAACACTGGGTCTGACTGAGCGCCTCCAGGAGAGAGGCCCAAGCAAGACGCGCCCCGAGGAGCGTCTTGCCAAGTGTCAACACTGGGTCTGACTGAGCGCCTCCAGGAGAGAGGCCCAAGCAAGACGTGCCCCGAGGAGCGTCTTTCCACGTGTCACCACTGGGTCTGACTGAGCGCCTCCAGGAGAGAGGCCCAAGCAAGACGCGCCCCGAGGAGCGTCTTGCCACATGTCAACACTGGGTCTGACTGAGCGCCTCCAGGAGAGAGGCCCAAGCAAGACGCGCCCCGAGGAGCGTCTTGCCACATGTCAACACTGGGTCTGACTGAGCGTCTCCAGGAGAGAGGCCCAAGCAAGATGCGCCCCGAGGAGCGTCTTGCCACATGTCAACACTGAGTCTGACTGAGCGCCTCCAGGAGAGAGGCCCAACCAAGACTCGCCCCGAGGAGTGTCTTGCCACATGCCAACACTGGGTCTGATTGAGCGCCTCCAGGAGAGAGGCCCCAGCAAGATGCGCCCCGAGGAGCGACTTGCCTTATGTCAGCACTCGGTCTGACTGAGCGCCTCCAGGAGAGAGGCCCAAGCAAGACGCGCCCCGAGGAGCGTCTTGCCAAGTGTCAACACTGGGTCTGACTGAGCGCCTCCAGGAGAGAGGCCCAAGCAAGACGTGCCCCGAGGAGCGTCTTTCCACGTGTCACCACTGGGTCTGACTGAGCGCCTCCAGGAGAGAGGCCCAAGCAAGACGCGCCCCGAGGAGCGTCTTGCCACATGTCAACACTGGGTCTGACTGAGCGCCTCCAGGAGAGAGGCCCAAGCAAGACGCGCCCCGAGGAGCGTCTTGCCACATGTCAACACTGGGTCTGACTGAGCGCCTCCAGGAGAGAGGCCCAAGCAAGACGCGCCCCGAGGAGCGTCTTGCCAAGTGTCAACACTGGGTCTGACTGAGCGCCTCCAGGTGAGAGGCCCAAGCAAGACGTGCCCCGAGGAGCGTCTTTCCACGTGTCACCACTGGGTCTGACTGAGCGCCTCCAGGTGAGAGGCCCAAGCAAGACGCGCCCCGAGGAGCGTCTTGCCACATGTCAACACTGGGTCTGACTGAGCGCCTCCAGGAGAGAGGCCCAAGCAAGACGCGCCCCGAGGAGCGTCTTGCCACATTTCAACACTGGGTCTGACTGAGCGCCTCCAGGAGAGAGGCCCAAGCAAGATGCGCCCCGAGGAGAGTCTTGCCACATGTCAACACTGAGTCTGACTGAGCGCCTCCAGGAGAGAGGCCCAACCAAGACTCGCCCCGAGGAGTGTCTTGCCACATGCCAACACTGGGTCTGATTGAGCGCCTCCAGGAGAGAGGCCCCAGCAAGATGCGCCCCGAGGAGCGTCTTGCCACATGTCATTACTCGGTCTAACTGAGCGCCTCCAGGAGAGAGGTCCAAGCAAGACGCGCCCCGAGGAGCGTCTTGCCACATGTCACTACTCGGTCTGACTGAGCACCTCCAGGAGAGAGGCCCAAGCAAGACGTGCCCTGAGGAGCGTCTTGCCAAATGTCAACAATGGGTCTGACTGAGGGCCTCCAGGAGAGAAGCCCAAGCAAGACGCGCCCCGAGGAGCGTCTTGCCACATGTCAACACTGGGTCTGACTGAGCGCCTCCAGGAGAGAGGCCCAAGCAAGACGCGCCCCGAGGAGCGTCTTGCCACATGTCAACACTGGGTCTGACTGAGCGCCTCCAGGAGAGAGGCCCAAGCAAGACGCGCCCCGAGGAGCGTCTTGCCAAGTGTCAACACTGGGTCTGACTGAGCGCCTCCAGGAGAGGCCCAAGCAAAACGTGCCCCGAGGAGCGTCTTTCCACGTGTCACCACTGGGTCTGACTGAGCGCCTCCAGGAGAGAGGCCCAAGCAAGACGCGCCCCGAGGAGCGTCTTGCCACATGTCAACACTGGGTCTGACTGAGCGCCTCCAGGAGAGAGGCCCAAGCAAGACGCGCCCCGAGGAGGGTCTTGCCACATGTCAACACTGGGTCTGACTAAGCGCCTCCAGGAGAGAGGCCCAAGCAAGATGCGCCCCGAGGAGCGTCTTGCCACATGTCAACAATGGGTCTGACTGAGGGCCTCCAGGAGAGAGGCCCAAGCAAGATGCGCCCGAAGGAGCGTCTTGCCACATGTCAACACTGGGTCTGACAGAGGGCCTCCAGGAGAGAGGACCAAGCAAGACGCGCCCCGAGGAGCGTCTTGCCACATGTCACCTCTGGTTCTGACTGAGCGCCTCCAGGAGAGAGGCCCAAGCAAGACGCGCCCCGAGGAGCATCTTGTCACATGTCAACACTGGGTCTGTCTGAGCGCCTCCAGGAGAGAAGCCCAAGCAAGACGCGCCCCGAGGAGCGTCTTGCCACATGTCAACAATGGGTCTGACTGAGGGCCTCCAGGAGAGAAGCCCAAGCAAGACGCGCCCCGAGGAGCGTCTTGACACATGTCAACACTGGGTCTGACAGAGGGCCTCCACGAGAGAGGCCCAAGCAAGACGCGCCCCGAGGAGTGTCTTGCCACAGTCACCACTGGGTCTGACTGAGCGCCTCCAGGAGAGAGGCCCAAGCAAGACGTGCCCCGAGGATCGTCAGGCCACATGTCACTACTCAGTCTGACTGAGCACCTCCAGGAGAGAGGCCCAAGCAAGACGCGCCCCGAGGAGCGTCTTGCCACATGTCAGCACTCGGTCTGACTGAGCGCCTCCAGGAGAGAGGCCCAAGCAAGACGCGCCCCGAGGAGCGTCTTGCCACATGTCAACAATGGGTCTGACTGAGGGCCTCCAGGAGAGAAGCCCAAGCAACACGCGGCCCGAGGAGCGTCTTGCCACATGTCAGCACTCAGTCTGACTGAGCGCCTCCAGGAGAGAGGCCCAAGCAAGACGCGCCCCGAGGAGCGTCTTGCCACATGCCAACAATGGGTCTGACTGAGGGCCTCCAGGAGAGAAGCCCAAGCAAGACGCGCCCCGAGGAGCGTCGTGACACATGTCAACACTGGGTATGACAGAGGGCCTCCAGGAGAGAGGCCCAAGCAAGACGCGCCCCGAGGAGTGTCTTGCCACATGTCACCACTTGGTCTGACTGAGCGCCTCCAGGAGAGAGGCCCAAGCAACACGCGCCCCGAGGAGCATCAGGCCACATGTCACTACTCAGTCTGACTGAGCGCCTCCAGGAGAGAGGCCCAAGCAAGACGCGCCCCGAGGAGCGTCTTGCCACATGTCAACAATGGGTCTTACTGAGGGCCTCCAGGAGAGAAGCCCAAGCAAGACGCGCCCCGAGGAGCTTCTTGCCACATGTCAGCACTCGGTCTGACTGAGTGCTTCCAGGAGAGAGGCCAAAGCAAGACGCCCCCCGACGAGCGTCTTGACACATGTCAACACTGGGTCTGACAGAGGGCCTCCATGAGAGAGGCCCAAGCAAGACGCACCCCGAGGAGCGTCTTGCCACATGTCACTACTCGGTCTGACTGAGTGCCTCCGGGGCACATGTCAGCACTCGGTCGGACTGAGCGCCTCCAGGAGAGAGGCCAAAGCAAGACGCGCCCCGAGGAGCGTCTTGACACATGTCAACACTGGGTCTGACAGAGGGTATTCAGGAGAGAGGCCCAAGCAATACGCGCCCCGAGGAGCATCTTGCCACATGTCACCACTGGGTCTGAATGAGCGCCTCCAGGAGAGAAGCCCAAGCAAGACGCGCCCCGAGGAGCGTCTTGCCACATGTCAACACTGGGTCTAATTGAGCGCCTCCAGGAGAGAGGCCCAAGCAAGACGCGCCCCGAGGAGCGTCTTGCCACATGTCATTTATCGGTCTGACTGAGCGCCTCCAGGAGAGAGGTCCAAGCAAGACGCGCCCCGAGGAGAGTCTTGCCACATGTCAACACTGGGTCTGACTGAGCACCTCCAGGAGAGAGGCCCAAGCACAACGCGCCCCGAGGAGCGTCTTGCCACGTGTCAACACTGGGTCTGACTTAGCGCCTCCAGGAGAGAGGCCCAAGCAAGGTGCGCCCCGAGGGGCGTCTTGCCACGTGTCACCACTGGGTCTGACTGAGCTCCTCCAGGAGAGAGGCCCCAGCAAGACGCGCCCCGAGGAGCGTCTTGCCTTATGTCAGCACTCGGTCTGACTGAGCGCCTCCATTAGAGAGGCCAAAGCAAGACGTGCCCCGAGGAGCGTCTTGCCAAATGTCACTACTCGGTCTAACTGAGCGCCTCCAGGAGAGAGGTCCAAGCAAGACGCGCCCCGAGGAGCGTCTTGCCAAATGTCACTACTCGGTCTGACTGTGCGCCTCCAGGAGGGAGGTCCAAGCAAGACGCGCCCCGAGGAGCATCTTGCCACATGTCACTACTCGGTCTGACTGAGCGCCTCCAGGAGAGAGGCCCAAGCAAGACGTGCCCCGAGGAGCGTCTTGCCACATGTCAACAATGGGTCTGAGTGAGGGCCTCCAGGAGAGAAGCCCAAGCAAGACGCGCCCAGAGGAGTGTCTTGCCACATGTCAACACTGGGTCGGATTGAGGAACTCCATGAGAGAAGCCCAAGCAAGACGCGCCCCGAGGAGAGTCTTGCCACATGTCAACACTCGGTCTGACAGAGGGCATTCAGGAGAGAGGCCCAAGCAATACGCGCCCCGAGGAGCGTCTTGCCACATGTCACCACTGGGTCTGAATGAGCGCCTCCAGGAGAGAGGCCCAACCAAGACGCGCCCCGAGGAGTGTCTTGCCACATGCCAACACTGGGTCTGACTGAGCGCCTCCAGGAGAGAGGCCCAAGCAAGACGCGCCCCGAGGAGTGTCTTGCCACATGCCAACACTGGGTCTGACTGAGCGCCTCCAGGAGAGAGGCCCAAGCAAGACGCGCCCCGAGGAGCGTCTTGCCACAGTTGAACACTGGGTCTGACTGAGCGCCTCCAGGAGAGAGGCCCAAGCAAGACGCGCCCCGAGGAGCGTCTTGACACATGTCTCCTCTGGGTCTGACTGAGCGCCTCCAGGAGAGAGGCCCAAGCAAGACGTGCCCCGACGAGCATCTTGCCACATGTCAACACTGGGTCTGACTGAGTGCCTCCATGAGAGAAGCCCCAGCAAGACGCGCCCCGAGGAGCGTCTTGCCACATGTCAACACTGGGTCTGACTGAGCACCTCCAGGAGAGAGGCCCAAGAGAGAAGCGCCCCGAGGAGCGTCTTGCCACATGTCAACACTGGGTCTGACTGAGCGCCTCCAGGAGAGAGGCCTGAGGAGCGTCTTGCCACATGTCACCTCTGGGTCTGACTGAGCGCCACCAGGAGAGAGGCGCAAGCAAGAAACGCCCGAGGAGCGTCTTGACACATGTCAACACTGGGTCTGACTGAGCGCCTCCAGGAGAGAGGCCCCAGCAAAGACGCGCCCCGAGGAGCGTCTTGCCACATGTCAACAATGGGTCTGACTGAGGGCCTCCAGGAGAGAAGCCCAAGCAAGACGCGCCCCGAGGAGCGTCTTGCCACATGTCAACACTGGGTCTAATTGAGCTTCTCCAGGAGAGAGGCCCAAGCAAGACGCGCCCCGAGGAGCGTCTTGCCACATGTCACTACTCGGACTGACTGAGCGCCTCCAGGAGAGAGGTCCAAGCAAGACGTGCCCCGAGGAGAGTCTTGCCACATGTCAACACTGGGTCTGACAGAGGGCATCCAGGAGAGAGGCCCAAGCAATACGCGCCCCGAGGAGCTTCTTTCCACATGTCAACAATGGGTCTTACTGAGGGCCTCCATGAGAGAAGCCCAAGCAAGACGCGCCCCGAGGAGTGTCTTGCCACATGTCAACACTGTGTCTGACTGAGCACCTCCAGGAGAGAGGCCCAAGCAAGACGCGCCCCGAGGAGCGTCTTGCCACGTGTCAACACTGGGTCTGACTTAGCGCCTCCAGGAGAGAGGCCCAAGCAAGATGCGCCCCGAGGAGCGTCTTGCCACGTGTCACCACTGGGTCTGACTGAGCTCCTCCAGGAGAGAGGCCCAAGCAAGACGCGCCCAGAGGAGCGTCTTGCCTTATGTCAGCACTCGGTCTGACTGAGCGCCTCCAGGAGAGAGGCCCAAGCAAGACGCGCCCCGAGGAGCGTCTTGCCACATGTCACTACTCGGTCTAACTGAGCGCCTCCAGGAGAGAGGTCCAAGCAAGACGCGCCCCGAGGAGCGTCTTGCCAAATGTCACTACTCGGTCTGACTGAGCGCCTCCAGGAGGGAGGTCCAAGCAAGACGCGCCCCGAGGAGCGTCTTGCCACATGTCACTACTCGGTCTGACTGAGCGCCTCCAGGAGAGAGGCCCAAGCAAGACGTGCCCCGAGGAGCGTCTTGCCACATGTCAACAATGGGTCTGACTGAGGGCCTCCAGGAGAGAAGCCCAAGCAAGACGCGCCCAGAGGAGCGTATTGCCACATGTCAACACTGGTTCTGACTGAGCGCCACCAGGAGAGAGGCCCAAGCAAGACACGCCCCGAGGAGCGTCTTGACACATGTCAACACTGGGTCGGACTGAGGGCCTCCTTGAGAGAAGCCCAAGCAAGACGCGCCACGAGGAGAGTCTGGCCACATGTCAACACTCGGTCTGACAGAGGTCATTCAGGAGAGAGGCCGAAGCAAAACGCGCCCCGAGGAGCGTCTTGCCACATGTCACCACTGGGTCTGAATGAGCGCCTCCAGGAGAGAGGCCCAACCAAGACGCGCCCCGAGGAGTGTCTTGCCACATGCCAACAATGGGTCTGACTGAGCGCCTCCAGGAGAGAGGCCCAAGCAAGACGCGCCCCGAGGAGCGTCTTGCCACGTGTCAACACTGGGTCTGACTGAGCGCCTCCAGGAGAGAGGCCCAAGCAAGACGCGCCCAGAGGAGCGTCTTGACACATGTCAACACTGGGTATGACTGAGGGCCTCCAGGAGAGAGGCCCAAGCAAGACGCGCCCTGAGGAGTGTCTTGCCACATGTCACCACTGGGTCTGACTGAGCGCCTCCAGGAGAGAGGCCCAAGAAAGACGCACCCCGGGGAGCGTCAGGCCACATGTCACTACTCAGTCTGACTGAGCGCCTCCAGGAGAGAGGCCCAAGCAAGACGCGCCCCGAGGAGCGTCTTGCCACATGTCAGCACTCGGTCTGACTGAGCGCCTCCAGGAGAAAGGCCCAAGCAAGACGCGCCCTGAGGAGCGTCTTGCCACATGTCAACAATGGGTCTGACTGAGGGCCTCCAGGAGAGAGGCCCAAGCAAGATGCGCCCGGAGGAGCGTCTTGCCACATGTCAACACTGGGTCTGAAAGAGGGCCTCCAGGAGAGAGGCCCAAGCAAGACGCGCCCCGAGGAGCGTCTTTCCACATGTCAGCACTCGGTCTGACTGAGCGCCTCCAGGAGAGAGGCCCAAGCAAGACGCGCCCAAAGGAGCGTCTTGCAACATGTCAACAATGGGTCTGACTGAGCGCCTCCAGGAGAGAGGCCCAAGCAACACGCGCCCCGAGGAGCGTCAGGCCACATGTCACTACTCAGTCTGACTGAGCGCCTCCAGGAGAGAGGCCCAAGCAAGACGCGCCCCGAGGAGCGTCTTGCCACGTGTCAACACTGGGTCTGATTGAGGGCCTCCAGGAGAGAAGCCCAAGCAAGACGCGCCCAGAGGAGCGTATTGCCACATGTCAACACTGGGTCTGACTGAGCGCCTCCAGGAGAGAGGCCCAAGCAAGACACGCCCCGAGGAGCGTCTTGACACATGTCAACACTGGGTCGGACTGAGGGCCTCCTTGAGAGAAGCCCAAGCAAGACGCGCCCCGAGGAGAGTCTGGCCACATGTCAACACTAGGTCTGACAGAGGGCATTCAGGAGAGAGGCCGAATTAATACGCGCCCCTAGGAGCGTCTTGCCACATGTCACCACTGGGTCTGAATGACCGCCTCCAGGAGAGAGGCCCAACCAAGACGCGCCCCGAGGAGTGTCTTGCCACATGCCAACAATGGGTCTGACTGAGCGCCTCCAGGAGAGAGGCCCAAGCAAGACGCGCCCCGAGGAGCGTCTTGCCACGTGTCAACACTGGGTCTGACTGAGCGCCTCCAGGAGAGAGGCCCAAGCAAGACGCGCCCAGAGGAGCGTCTTGACACATGTCAACACTGGGTATGACTGAGGGCCTCCAGGAGAGAGGCCCAAGCAAGACGCGCCCTGAGGAGTGTCTTGCCACATGTCACCACTGGGTCTGACTGAGCGCCTCCAGGAGAGAGGCCCAAGCAAGACGCACCCCGGGGAGCGTCAGGCCACATGTCACTACTCAGTCTGACTGAGCGCCTCCAGGAGAGAGGCCCAAGCAAGACGCGCCCCGAGGAGCGTCTTGCCACATGTCAGCACTCGGTCTGACTGAGCGCCTCCAGGAGAAAGGCCCAAGCAAGACGTGCCCTGAGGAGCGTCTTGCCACATGTCAACAATGGGTCTGACTGAGGGCCTCCAGGAGAGAGGCCCAAGCAAGATGCGCCCGGAGGAGCGTCTTGCCACATGTCAACACTGGGTCTGACAGAGGGCCTCCAGGAGAGAGGCCCAAGCAAGACGCGCCCCGAGGAGCGTCTTTCCACATGTCAGCACTCGGTCTGACTGAGCGCCTCCAGGAGAGAGGCCCAAGCAACACGCGCCCCGAGGAGCGTCTTGCCACATGTCAACAATGGGTCTTACTGAGGGCCTCCAGGAGAGAAGCCCAAGCAACACGCGCCCCGAGGAGCTTCTTGCCACATGTCAGCACTCGGTCTGACTGAGCACCTCCAGGAGAGAGGCCAAAGCAAGACGCGCCCCGAGGAGCGTCTTGACACATGTCAACACTGGGTCTGACAGAGGGCCTCCATGAGAGAGGCCCAAGCAAGACGCGCCCCGAGGAGTGTCTTGCCACATGTCAACACTGGGTCTGACTGAGCGGCTCCAGGAGAGAGGCCCAGGCAAGAGGCGCCCCGAGGAGCGTCTTGCCACGTGTCAACACTGGGTCTGACTGAGCGCCTCCAGGAGAGAGGCCCAAGCAAGATGCGCCCCGAGGAGCGTCTTGCCACATGTCACCACTGGGTCTGACTGAGCGCCTCCAGGAGAGAGGCCCAAGCAAGACGCGCCCCGAGGAGCGTCTTGCCTTATGTCAGCACTCGGTCTGACTGAGCGCCTCCAGGAGAGAGGCCCAAGCAAGACGCGCCCCGAGGAGCGTCTTGCGACATGTCACTACTCGGTCTAACTGAGCGCCTCCAGGAGAGAGGTCCAAGCAAGACGCGCCCCGAGGAGTGTCTTGCCACATGTCAACACTGGGTCTGACAGAGGGCCTCCAGGAGAGAGGCCCAAGCAAGACGCGCCCCGAGAAGTGTCTTGCCACATGTCAACACTTGGTCTGACTGAGCGCCTCCAGGAGAGAGGCCCAAGCAACACGCGCCCCGAGGAGCGTCAGACCACATGTCACTACTCATTCTGACTGAGCGCCTCCAGGAGAGAGGCCCAAGCAAGACGCGCCCCGAGGAGCGTCTTGCCACGTGTCAACACTGGGTCTGATTGAGGGCCTTCTGGAGAGAGGCCCAAGCAAGACGCGCCCCGAGGAGCGTCTTGCCACATGTCACCACTTGGTCTGACTGAGCGCCTCCAGGAGAGAGGCCCAAGCAACACGCGCCCCGAGGAGCTCTTGCCACATGTCAACAATGGGTCTTACTGAGGGCCTCCAGGAGAGAAGCCCAAGCAAGACGCGCCCCGAGGAGCTTCTTGCCACATGTCAGCACTCGGTCTGACTGAGCGCCTCAAGGAGAGAGGCCAAAGCAAGACGCGCCCCGAGGAGCGTCTTGACACATGTCAACACTGGGTCTGACAGAGGGCCTCCATGAGAGAGGCCAAGCAAGACGCGCCCAGAGGAGTGTCTTGCCACATGTCAACACTGGGTCTGACAGAGGGACTCCAGGAGAGAGGCCCAAGCAAGACGCGCCCCGAGGAGTGTCTTGCCACATGTCACCACTTGGTCTGACTGAGCGCCTCCAGGAGAGAGGCCCAAGCAACACGCGCCCCGAGGAGCGTCAGCCCACATGTAACTACTCAGTCTGACTGAGCGCCTCCAGGAGAGAGGCCCAAGCAAGACGCGCCCCGAGGAGCGTCTTGCCACGTGTCAACACTGGGTCTGATTGAGGGCCTTCTGGAGAGAGGCCCAAGCAAGACGCGCCCCGAGGAGCGTCTTGCCACATGTCAACAATGGTTCTTACTGAGGGCCTCCAGGAGAGAAGCCCAAGCAAGACGCGCCCCGAGGAGCTTCTTGCCACATGTCAGCACTCGGTCTGACTGAGCGCCTCCAGGAGAGAGGCCAAAGCAAGACGCCCCCCGAGGAGCGTCTTGACACATGTCAACACTGGGTCTGACAGAGGGCCTCCATGAGAGAGGCCCAAGCAAGACGCGCCCCGAGGAGTGTCTTGCCAAATGTCAACACTGGGTCTGACTGAGCGCCTCAGGGAGAGAGGTCCAAGCAAGACGCGCCCCGAGGAGCGTCTTGCCACATGTCACTACTCGGTCTGACTGAGCGCCTCAGGGAGAGAGGTCCAAGCAAGACGCGCCCCGAGGAGCGTCTTGCCACATGTCAACACTGGATCTGACTGAGTGCCTCCATGAGAGAAGCCCCAGCAAGACGCGCCCCGAGGAGCGTCTTGCCACATGTCAACACTGGGTCTGACTGAGCGCCTCCAGGAGAGAGGCCCAAGCAAGACACGCCCCGAGGAGCGTCTTGACACATGTCAACACTGGGTCTGTTTGAGCGCCTCCAGGAGAGAGGCCCAAGCAAGACGTGCCCCGAGGAGCGTCTTGCCACATGTCAACACTGGGTCTGACTGAGCGCCTCCAGGAGAGAGGCCCAAGCAAGACACGCCCCGAGGAGTGCTTGACCCATGTCAACACTGGGTCTGACTGAGGGCCTCCATGAGAGAAGCCCAAGCAAGACGCGCCCCGAGGAGAGTCTTGCCACATGTCAACACTCGGTCTGACAGAGGGCATCCAGGAGAGAGGCCCAAGCAATACGCGCCCCGAGGAGTGTCTTGCCACATGTCACCACTGTGTCTGACTGAGCGCCTCCAGGAGAGAGGCCCAAGCAAGACGCGCCCCGAGGAGCGTCTTGTCACATGTCAACACTGGGTCTTTCTGAGCGCCTCCAGGAGAGAAGCCCAAGCAAGACGCGCCCCGAGGAGCGTCTTTCCACATGTCAGCACTCGGTCTGACTGAGCGCCTCCAGGAGAGAGGCCCAAGCAAGACGCGCCCCGAGGAGCGTCTTGCCACGTGTCAACACTTGGTCTGACTGAGCGCCTCCAGGAGAGAGGCCCAAGCAAGATGCGCCCCGAGGAACGTCTTGCCACATGTCACCACTGGGTCTGACTGAGCGCCTCCAGGAGAGAGGCCCAAGCAAGACGCGCCCCGAGGAGCATCTTGCCTTATGTCAGCACTCGGTCTGACTGAGCGCCTCCAGGAGAGAGGCCCAAGCAGGACGCGCCCCGAGGAGCGTCTTGTGACATGTCACTACTCGGTCTAACTGAGCGCCTCCAGGAGAGAGGTCCAAGCAAGACGCACCCCGAGGAGCGTCTTGCCACATGTCACTACTCGGTCTGACTGAGCGCCTCCAGGAGAGAGGCCCAAGCAAGACGTGCCCCGAGGAGCGTCTTGCCACATGTCAACAATGGGTCTGACTGAGGGCCTCCAGGAGAGAAGCCCAAGCAAGACGCGCCCCGTGGAGCGTCTTGCCACATGTCAACACTGGGTCTGACAGAGGGCCTCCATGAGAGAGGCCCAAGCAAGACGCGCCCCGAGGAGCGTCTTGCGACATGTCACTACTCGGTCTAACTGAGCGCCTCCAGGAGAGAGGTCCAAGCTGGACGATAACGACCCGTGCATGCGCCACACAAAAGGTAACTCGACTAACTACAAAACGCATATTGTGATGTAGAAAGTTGGCTCGACTGTTTGAATCAGCTGCAGCTTCGGTTTACTCACAAAGTGAATCGCACGCTTGTTAGAAGTACATTCGGAGCACTTAAAAAATACATCGCTCTCATCGAGTTCCGTCTCAGCGTTCACCGGCTGATGGGCAAGAGCGTGACATGGGATCGCCAGGAACTTACTTAAGGACTATCATCTCATTTGGCATTTACTCACGGACCCAAGAAACCAGTTCCGAAAAATGGTCGAGAATTATAACTTGTCTAATAGCAACTGGAAGATATGTTGCGTCATAAGCCTCTGATGGTTCACAAGGTGCACGGTCCACTCGAAATCCTAATGCTGTATTTGTAGTACATACACTAAGTCTTCTCTGTTGATGTCAGACTAGAGTTTTATTAGAGTTTTACTTTGCAACAATGGGATTCGAGCAATTGATGTGTATATTTTTAATAGTGCACAATGCTACTATTCCTAGGCTGAATGTGTGACATGGCTCTTATGTACCATTATGTATCGTTTCCATTAAGTACTAATGGCATTTACTCACGGACCCAAGAAACCAGTTCCGAAAAATGGTCGAGAATTATAACTTGTCTAATAGCAACTGGAAGATATGTTGCGTCATAAGCCTCTGATGGTTCACAAGGTGCACGGTCCACTCGAAATCCTAATGCTGTATTTGTAGTACATACACTAAGTCTTCTCTGTTGATGTCAGACTAGAGTTTTATTAGAGTTTTACTTTGCAACAATGGGATTCAAGCAATTGATGTGTATATTTTTAATAGTGCACAATAGGACTATTCCTAGGCTGAATGTGTGACATGGCTCTTATGTATCATTATGTATCGTTTCCATTAAGTACTAATGGCATTTACTCACGGACCCAAGAAACCAGTTCCGAAAAATGGTCTAGAATTATAACTTGTCTAATAGCAACTGGAAGATATGTTGCGTCATAAGCCTCTGATGGTTCACAAGGTGCACGGTCCACTCTAAATCCTAATGCTGTATTTGTAGTACATACACTAAGTCTTCTCTGTTGATGTCAGACTAGAGTTTTATTAGAGTTTTACTTTGCAACAATGGGATTCGAGCAATTGATGTGTATATTTTTAATAGTGCACAATGCTACTATTCCTAGGCTGAATGTGTGACATGGCTCTTATGTATCATTATGTATCGTTTCCATTAAGTACTAATTTAAATGAAGTCACTCTGTCCTCAGTGCTAGGTTGTGGGTTTAAGTGGCAAGAAGCTCCTCGGGGCGCATATTGCTTGGGCCTCCCTCCTGGATGCCCTCTGTCAGACCGAGTGTTGACAAGTGGCAAGACTGTCCTCGGGGCGCGTCTTGCTTGGGCTTCTCTCATGGAGGCCCTCAGTCAGACCCAGTGTTGACATGTGTCAAGACGCTCCTCGGGGCGTGTCTTGCTTGGGCCTCTCTCCTGGAGGCGCTCAGTCAGACCCAGTGTTGACATGTGGCAAGACGCTCCTCGGGGCGCGTCTTGCTTGGGCTTCTCTCCTGGAGGCCCTCAGTCAGACCCATTGTTGACATGTGGCAAGACGCTCCTCGGGGCACGTCTTGCTTGGGCCTCTCTCCTGGAGGCGCTCAAACAGACCGAGTAGTGACATGTGGCAAGACGCTCCTCGGGGCGCGTCTTGCTGGGGCTTCTCTCATAGAGGCACTCAGTCAGACCCAGTGTTGACATGTGGCAAGACGCTCCTCGGGACGCGTCTTGCTTGGACCTCTCTCCCTGAGGCGCTCAGTAAGACCGAGTAGTGACATGTGGCAAGACGCTCCTCGGGGCGCGTCTTGCTTGGGCCTCTCTCATGGAGGCCCTCTGTCAGACCCAGTGTTGACATGTGTCAAGACGCTCCTCGGGGGGCGTCTTGCTTTGGCCTCTCTCCTGGAGGCACTCAGTCAGACCGAGTGCTGAAATGTGGCAAGAAGCTCCTCGGGGCGCGTCTTGCTTGGACTTCTCTCCCGGAGGCCCTCAGTAAGAACCATTGTTGACGTGTGGCAAGACGCTCCTCGGGGCGCGTCTTGCTTGGGCCTCTCTCAGGAAGGCCCTCAATCAGACCCTGTGTTGACACGTGGCAAGACGCTCCTCGGGGCGCGTCTTGCTTGGGCCTCTCTCCTGGAGGCGCTCAGTCAGACTGAGTAGTGACATGTGGCCTGACGTTCCTCGGGGCGCGTGTTGCTTGGGCCTCTCTCCAGGAGGCGCTCAGTCAGACCAAGTGGTGACATGTGGCAAGACAATCCTCGGGGCGCGTCTTGCTTGGGCCTCTCTCCTGGAGGCCCTCTGTCAGACCCAGTGTTGACATGTGGCAAGACACTCCTCGGGGCGCGTCTTGCTTGGGCCTCTCTCATGGAGGCCCTCTGTCAGACCCAGTGTTGACATGTGTCAAGACGCTCCTCGGGGCGCGTCTTGCTTTGGCCTCTCTCCTGGAGGCGCTCAGTCAAACCAAGTGCTGACATGTGGCAAGAAGCTCCTCGGGGCGCGTCTTGCTTGGGCTTCTCTCCTGGAGGCCCTCAGTAAGACCCATTGTTGACATTTGGCAAGACGCTCCTCGGGGCGCGTCTTGCTTGGGCCTCTCTCCTGGAGGCGCTCAGTCAGACTGAGTAGTGACATGTGGCCTGACGCTCCTTGGGGCGCGTGTTGCTTGGGCCTCTCTCCTGGAGGCGCTCAGTCAGACCAAGTGGTGACATGTGGCAAGACACTCCTCGGGGCGCGTCTTGCTTGGGCCTCTCTCCTGGAGGCCCTCTGTCATACCCAGTGTTGACATGTGTCAAGACGCTCCTCGGGGCGCGTCTTGCTTGGGCTTCTCTCCTGGAGGCCCTCAGTCAGACCCATTGTTGGCATGTGGCAAGACGCTCCTCGGGGCGCGTCTTGCTTGGGCCTCTCTCCTGGAGGCGCTCAGTCAGACCGAGTGCTGACATGTGGCAAGACGCTCCTCGGGCCGCGTGTTGCTTGGGCTTCTCTCCTGGAGGCCCTCAGTCAGACCCATTGTTGACATGTGGCAAGACGCTCCTCGGGGCGCGTCTTGCTTGGGCCTCTCTCCTGGAGGCGCTCAGTCAGACCGAGTGCTGACATGTGGCAAGACGCTCCTCGGGGCGCGTCTTTCTTGGGCTTCTCTCCTGGAGGCGCTCAGAAAGACCCAGTGTTGACATGTGACCAGACGCTCCTCGGGGCATGTCTTGCTTGGGCCTCTCTCCTGGAGAAGCTCAGTCAGAACCAGAGGTGACATGTGGCAAGACGCTCCTCGGGGCGCGTCTTGCTTGGGCCTCTCTCCTGGAGGCCCTCTGTCAGACCCAGTGTTGACATGTGGCAAGACACTCCTCCGGGCGCATCTTGCTTGGAACTCTCTCCTGGAGGCGCTCAGTCAGACCCACTGCTGACATTTGGCAAGACGCTCCTCGGTGCGCGTCTTGCTTGGGCCTCTCTCCTGGAGGCGCTCAGTCAGACTGAGTAGTGACATGTGGCCTGACGATCCTCGGGGCACGTCTTGCTTGGGCCTCTCTCCTGGAGGCGCTCAGTCAGGACCAGTGGTGACATGTGGCAAGACACTCCTCGGGGCGCGTCTTGCTTGGGCCTCTCTCGTGGAGGCCCTCTGTCAGACCCAGTGTTGACATGTGTCAAGACGCTCCTCGGGGCGCGTCTTGCTTGGGCTTCTCTCCTGGAGGCCCTCAGTCAGACCCATTGTTGACATGTGGCAAGACGCTCCTCGGGGTGCGTCTTGCTTGGGCTTCTCTCCTGGAGGCGCTCAGACAGACCCAGTGTTGACATGTGACAAGACGCTCCTCGGGGCGCGTCTTGCTTGGGCCTCTCTCCTGGAGGCGCTCAGTCAGAACCAGAGGTGACATGTGGCAAGACGCTCCTCGGGGCGCGTCTTGCTTGGGCCTCTCTCCTATAGGCCCTCTGTCAGACCCAGTGTTGACATGTGGCAAGACGCTCTTCCGGGCGCATCTTGCTTGGGCCTCTCTCCTGGAGAACCTCAGTCAGACCCATTGTTGACATGTGGCAAGACGCTCCTCGGGGCGCGTCTTGCTTGGGCCTCTCTCCTGGAGGCGCTCAGTCAGACCCAGTGGTGACACGTGGAAAGACGCTCCTCGGGGCGCGTCTTGCTTGGGCCTCTCTCCTGGAGGCGCTCAGTCAGACCCAGTGTTGACACGTGGCAAGACGCTCCTCGGGGCGCGTCTTGCTTGGGCCTCTCTCCTGGAGGCGCTCAGTCAGACCCAGTGTTGGCATGTGGCAAGACACTCCTCGGGGCACGTCTTGGTTGGGCCTCTCTCCTGGAGGCGCTCATTCAGACCCAGTGGTGACATGTGGCAAGACGCTCCTCGGGGCGCGTATTGCTTGGGCCTCTCTCCTGACTGCCCTCTGTCAGACCGAGTGTTGACATGTGGCAAGACTCTCCTCGGGGCGCGTCTTACTTGGGCTTTTCTCATGGAGGCCCTCAGTCCGACCCATTGTTGACATGTGTCAAGACGCTCCTCGGGGCGTGTCTTACTTGGGCCTCTCTCCTGGAGGCGCTCAGTCAGACCCAGTGTTGACATGTGGCAAGACGCTCCTCTGGGCGCGTCTTGCTTGGGCTTCTCTCCTGGAGGCCCTCAGTCAGACCCATTGTTGACATGTGGCAAGACGCTCCTCGGGGCACGTCTTGCTTGGGCCTCTCTCCTGGAGGCGCTCAGTCAGACCGAGTAGTGACATGTGGCAAGACGCTCCTCGGGGCGCGTCTTGCTGGGGCCTCTCTCCTGGAGGTGCTCAATCAGACCCAGTAGTGACACGTGGCAAGACGCTCCTCTGGGCGCGTCTTGCTTGGGTCTCTCTCCTGGAGGAGCTCAGTCAGACCCAGTGGTGACACGTGGCAAGACGCTCCTCGGGGCTTATCTTGCTTGGGCCTCTCTCCTGGAGGCGCTTAGTCAGACCCAGTGTTGACACGTGGCAAGACGCTCCTCGGGGCGCGTCTTGCTTGGGCCTCTCTCCTGGAGGCGCTCAGTCAGACACAGTGTTGACATGTGGTAAGAGACACTCCTCGGGGCGCGTCTTGCTTTGGCTTCTCTCATGGAGGCCCACAGTAAGACCCATTGTTGACATGTGGAAAGAAGCTCCTCGGGGCGCGTCTTGCTTTGGCTTCTCTCCTGGAGGCCCTCAGTCAGACCCATTGTTGACATGTGGCAAGACGCTCCTCGGGGCGCGTCTTGCTTGGGCTTTTCTCATGGAGGCCCTCAGTCAGACCCAGTGTTGACATGTGTCAAGACGCTCCTCGGGGCGTGTCTTGCTTGGGCCTCTCTCCTGGAGGCGCTCAGTCAGACCCAGTGTTGACATGTGGCAAGACGCTCCTCGGGGCGCTTCTTGCTTGGGCTTCTCTCCTGGAGGCCCTCAGTCAGACCCATTGTTGACATGTGGCAAGACGCTCCTCGGGGCACGTCTTGCTTTGCCCTCTCTCCTGGAGGCGCTCAGTCAGACCGAGTAGTGACATGTGGCAAGACGGTCCTCGGGGCGCGTCTTGATGGGGCTTCTCTCATGGAGGCACTCAGTCAGACCCAGTGTTGACATGTGGCAAGACGCTCCTCGGGGCGCGTGTTGCTTGGACCTCTCTCCTGGAGGCGCTCAGTCAGACCGAGTAGTGACATGTGGCAAGACGCTCCACGGGGCGCGTCTTGCTGGGGCCTCTCTCCTGGAGGCGCTCAGTCAGACCCAGTGTTGACATGTGTCAAGACGCTCCTCGGGCGTTTCTTGCTTGGGCATCTCTCCTGGAGGCCCTCAGTCAGACCCATTGTTGACATGTGGCAAGACGCTCCTCGGGGCACGTCTTGCTTGGGCCTCTCTCCTGGAGGCGCTCAGTCGGACCGATTGCTGACATAAGGCAAGACGCTCCTCGGGGCGCGTCTTGCTGGGGCCTCTCTCCTGGAGGCGCTCAGTCAGACCCAGTGCTGACATGTGGCAAGACGCTCCTCGGGGCGCGTCTTGCTTGGGCTTCTCTCATGGAGGCCCTCAGTCAGACCCAGTGTTGACATGTGTCAAGACGCTCCTCGGGGCGTGTCTTGCTTGGGCCTCTCTCCTGGAGGCGCTCAGTCAGACCCAGTGTTGACATGTGGCAAGACGCTCCTCGGGGCGCTTCTTGCTTGGGCTTCTCTCCTGCAGGCCCTCAGTCAGACCCATTGTTGACATGTGGCAAGACGCTCCTCGGGGCACGTCTTGCTTGGGCCTCTCTCCTGGAGGCGCTCAGTCAGACCGAGTAGTGACATGTGGCAAGACGCTCCTCGGGGCGCGTCTTGCTGGGGCTTCTCTCATGGAGGCACTCAGTCAGACCCAGTGTTGACATGTGGCAAGACGCTCCTCGGGGAGCGTGTTGCTTGGACCTCTCTCCTGGAGGCGCTCAGTCAGACCGAGTAGTGACATTTGGCAAGACGCTCCTCGGGGCGCGTCTTGCTTGGGCCTCTCTCCTGGAGGCGCTCAGTCAGACCCAGTGTTGGCATGTGGCAAGACACTCCTCGGGGCACGTCTTGGTTGGGCCTCTCTCCTGGAGGCGCTCATTCAGACCCAGTGGTGACATGTGGCAAGACGCTCCTCGGGGCGCGTATTGCTTGGGCCTCTCTCCTGACTGCCCTCTGTCAGACCGAGTGTTGACATGTGGCAAGACTCTCCTCGGGGCGCGTCTTACTTGCGCCTCTCTCCTGGAGGCGCTCAGTCAGACCCAGAGGTGACATGTGGCAAGACGCTCCTCGGGGCGCATCTTGCTTGGGCTTCTCTCCTGGAGGCGCTCAGTCAGACCCAGAGGTGACATGTGGCAAGACGCTCCTCGGGGCACATCTTGCTTGGGCTTCTCTCCTGGAGGCCCTCAGTCAGACCCAGTGTTGACATGTGGCAAGACGCTCCTCGGGGCGCGTCTTATTTGGGCCTCTCTCCTGGAGGCGCTCAGTCAGAACTGGAAGATATGTTGCGTCATAAGCCTCTGATGGTTCACAAGGTGCACGGTCCACTCGAAATCCTAATGCTGTATTTGTAGTACATACACTAAGTCTTCTCTGTTTATGTCAGACTAGAGTTTTATTAGAGTTTTACTTTGCAACAATGGGATTCGAGCAATTCATGTGTATATTTTTAATCGTGCACAATGCTACTATTCCTAGGCTGAATGTATGACATGGCTCTTATGTATCATTATGTATCGTTTCCATTAAGTACTAATTTAAATAAAGTCCCTCTGTCCTCAGTGCTAGGTTGTGGGTTTAATACACATTATTATGATCAACCTGTTGAATAGTATAAGCCCCATACAATGTGACGGTCTGTGTGACGGACCGGTGTGTTACGACCCGACTAACGAAAACGTACCAGGTGATAACATTGCATCCGCCCATTACAGCGGAGCGAGCATTTCGCCACACTCCCAAACCAAGGTTAATAGTTGTAGCGCACGCCCTTTCGGACCTCGGTGCACGTGAAACACTGGCGTACACTCACAACATCACGCTCGAGACAGCTCAAGCGTTACGCGAAACAAAGGACGTGTTCAAATCCATAGAGAATATACGGTCTTTAGCGTATGCGTATATAAAGGAGGTCGATGACATTTACAGACCTGGCGGCGTGGGCACCACAGTAGAACAACAAGGTGCTCTCAAGCGCACACAGATACTGGCCGCATTATCACTCGCGATGTCTATCCTGACATGCCCGTTTCTGATTTCTATGTATATTAAATTATGACAAGAGCTACGGTGGTTACGATTACACTCTGACCACTTGCCTTAGTTTCTGCTAGTGACCTATAAATACATTTGCCCACTTGCTCTCACTGCCATTAAAGCGGCTGTACCCACACGTACAACACCCAAGAAAAAAAAAAGATCTTGCTGTCTGTACTGGGTGTACTCTCAGTAGTCGCAGTTGCTCAGGCCATGGTGGTACGCTCACATAACGCCTCTGAGATACGTCCCATCACACCACCTCCTACACTACTCGCGAAGGAGTATTCAACACCCCCTTTGTACGAAGACAACCATTATAACGAGCACAGCACAACGCTTGCCGCACGCGAAGACAACATGCAGGAGACAACGCTACCACCTGTCGTGAGAACAACGGGTTCGAGTGACAACGATCGCGACTATGACGAGCACATTACAGCATTCTCTGTGCACGAAGACCAGGTGCAGGAGACAACGCTACCAGCTGTCGTGAGAAACAAGAATTTGGTTAACAATGATCATCGTCGTGTCCCATTGTAAACTGGGCGTGCCATCGCACACATCGTACATGTGTGTTAACCCACCTGTATGCGACAGACTTTGTGTGTTGCATGACATCGAGATGTATTGACGTCTGTGTCAATACAGGACTCTCTATAAGCCGGGAGCTGGACGCTAACGACCCGTGCATGCGCCACACAAAAGGTATCGTACATGTGTTAACCCACCTGTATGCGACAGACTTTGTGTGTTGCATGACATCGAGATGTATTGACGTCTGTGTCAATACAGGACTCTCTAAGCTGGGAGCTGGACGCTAACAACCCGCGCATGCGCCACACAAAAGGTAACTCGACTAACTACAAAACGAATATTGTGATGTAGAAAGTTGGCTCGACTGTTTGAATCAGCTGCAGCTGCGGTTTACTCACGAAGTGAATGGCACGCTTGTTAGAAGTACATTCGGAGCACTTAAAAAATACATCGCTCTCATCGAGTTCCGTCTCAGCGTTCACCGGCTAATGGGCAAGAGCGTGACATGGGATCGCAAGGAACTTACTTAAGGACCATCATCTCATTTGGCATTTACTCACGGACCCAAGAAACCAGTTCCGAAAAATGGTCGAGAATTATAACTTGTCTAATAGCAACTGGAAGATATGTTGCGTCATAAGCCTCTGATGGTTCACAAGGTGCACGGTCCACTCGAAATCCTAATGCTGTATTTGTAGTACATACACTAAGTCTTCTCTGTTTATGTCAGACTAGAGTTTTATTAGAGTTTTACTTTGCAACAATGGGATTCGAGCAATTCATGTGTATATTTTTAATCGTGCACAATGCTACTATTCCTAGGCTGAATGTATGACATGGCTCTTATGTATCATTATGTATCGTTTCCATTAAGTACTAATTTAAATAAAGTCCCTCTGTCCTCAGTGCTAGGTTGTGGGTTTAATACACATTATTATGATCAACCTGTTGAATAGTATAAGCCCCATACAATGTGACGGTCTGTGTGACGGACCGGTGTGTTACGACCCGACTAACGAAAACGTACCAGGTGATAACATTGCATCCGCCCATTACAGCGGAGCGAGCATTTCGCCACACTCCCAAACCAAGGTTAATAGTTGTAGCGCACGCCCTTTCGGACCTCGGTGCACGTGAAACACTGGCGTACACTCACAACATCACGCTCGAGACAGCTCAAGCGTTACGCGAAACAAAGGACGTGTTCAAATCCATAGAGAATATACGGTCTTTAGCGTATGCGTGTATAAAGGAGGTCGATGACATTTACAGACCTGGCGGCGTGGGCACCACAGTAGAACAACAAGGTGCTCTCAAGCGCACACAGATACTGGCCGCATTATCACTCGCGATGTCTATCCTGACATGCCCGTTTCTGATTTCTATGTATATTAAATTATGACAAGAGCTACGGTGGTTACGATTACACTCTGACCACTTGCCTTAGTTTCTGCTAGTGACCTATAAATACATTTGCCCACTTGCTCTCACTGCCATTAAAGCGGCTGTACCCACACGTACAACACCCAAGAAAAAAAAAAGATCTTGCTGTCTGTACTGGGTGTACTCTCAGTAGTCGCAGTTGCTCAGGCCATGGTGGTACGCTCACATAACGCCTCTGAGATACGTCCCATCACACCACCTCCTACACTACTCGCGAAGGAGTATTCAACACCCCCTTTGTACGAAGACAACCATTATAACGAGCACAGCACAACGCTTGCCGCACGCGAAGACAACATGCAGGAGACAACGCTACCACCTGTCGTGAGAACAACGGGTTCGAGTGACAACGATCGCGACTATGACGAGCACATTACAGCATTCTCTGTGCACGAAGACCAGGTGCAGGAGACAACGCTACCAGCTGTCGTGAGAAACAAGAATTTGGTTAACAATGATCATCGTCGTGTCCCATTGTAAACTGGGCGTGCCATCGCACACATCGTACATGTGTGTTAACCCACCTGTATGCGACAGACTTTGTGTGTTGCATGACATCGAGATGTATTGACGTCTGTGTCAATACAGGACTCTCTATAAGCCGGGAGCTGGACGCTAACGACCCGTGCATGCGCCACACAAAAGGTATCGTACATGTGTTAACCCACCTGTATGCGACAGACTTTGTGTGTTGCATGACATCGAGATGTATTGACGTCTGTGTCAATACAGGACTCTCTAAGCTGGGAGCTGGACGCTAACAACCCGCGCATGCGCCACACAAAAGGTAACTCGACTAACTACAAAACGAATATTGTGATGTAGAAAGTTGGCTCGACTGTTTGAATCAGCTGCAGCTGCGGTTTACTCACGAAGTGAATGGCACGCTTGTTAGAAGTACATTCGGAGCACTTAAAAAATACATCGCTCTCATCGAGTTCCGTCTCAGCGTTCACCGGCTAATGGGCAAGAGCGTGACATGGGATCGCAAGGAACTTACTTAAGGACCATCATCTCATTTGGCATTTACTCACGGACCCAAGAAACCAGTTCCGAAAAATGGTCGAGAATTATAACTTGTCTAATAGCAACTGGAAGATATGTTGCGTCATAAGCCTCTGATGGTTCACAAGGTGCACGGTCCACTCGAAATCCTAATGCTGTATTTGTAGTGCATACACTAAGTCTTCTCTGTTGATGTCAGACTAGAGTTTTATTAGAGTTTTACTTTGCAACAATGGGATTCGAGCAATTGATGTGTATATTTTTAATAGTGCACAATGCTACTATTCCTAGGCTGAATGTATGACATGGCTCTTGTGTATCATCATGTATCGTTTCCATTAAGTACTAATTTAAATAATGTTCTCTGTCCTCAGTTCTAGGTTGTGGGTTTAATACACATTATTATGATCAACCTGTTGAATAGTATAATAACAATATTCCTGTAAAAGTCATTTAGTAATGAACAACCTCAGTTCTGGGAAAGAACATCATGTCTCTGATGTGTACACAGCAGGCCTGACCGGTCTTGCTGGGGCCTCTCTCCTGGAGGCGCTCAATCAGACCCAGTGGTGACACGTGGCAAGACGCTCCTCGGGGCGCGTTTTGCTTGGGCCTCTCTCCTGGAGGCGCTCAGTCAGACCCAGTGGTGACACGTGGCAAGAAGCTCCTCGGGGCGCGTCTTGCTTGGGCCTCTCTCCTGGAGGCGCTCAGTCAGACCCAGTGTTGACATGTGGAAAGACACTCCTCGGGGCGCGTCTTGCTTGGGCCTCTCTCATGGAGGCCCTCTGTCAGACCCAGTGTTGACATGTGTCAAGACGCTTCTCGGGGCGCGTCTTGCTTTGGGTTCTCTCCTGGAGGCGCTCAGTCAGACCGAGTGCTGACATGTGGCAAGAAGCTCCTCGGGGCGCGTCTCGCTTGGGCTTCTCTCCTGGAGGCCCTCAGTAAGACCCATTGTTGACATGTGGCGAGACACTCCTCGTGGCGCGTCTTGCTTGGGCCTCTCTCCAGTAGGCCCTCAATCAGACCCAGTGTTGACACGTGGCAAGACGCTCCTCCGGGCGCGTCTTGCTTGGGCCTCTCTCCTGGAGGCGCTCAGTCAGACTGAGTAGTGACATGTGGCCTGACGCTCCTCGGGGCGCGTCTTGCTTGGGCCTCTCTCCTGGAGGCGCTCAGTCAGACCCAGTGGTGACATGTGGCAAGACACTCCTCGGGGCGCGTCTTGCTTGGGCCTTTCTCCTGGAGGCCCTCTGTCAGACCCAGTGTTGACATGTGTCAAGACGCTCCACGGGGCGCGTCTTGCTTGGGCTTCTCTCCTGGAGGCCCTCAGTCAGACCCATTGTTTAAATGTGGCAAGACGCTCCTCGGGGCGCGTCTTGCTTGGGCCTCTCTCCTGGAGGCGCTCAGTCAGAACCAGAGGTGACATGTGGCAAGACGCTCCTCGGGGCGTGTCTTGCTTGGGCCTCTCTCCTGGAGGCCCTCTGTCAGACCCAGTGTTGACATGTGGCAAGACGCTCCTCCGGGCGCATCTTGCTTGGGCCTCTCTCCTGGAGGCCCTCAGTAAGACCCATTGTTGACATGTGGCAAGACGCTCCTCGGGGTGCGTCTTGCTTGGGCTTCTCTCCTGGAGGCCCTCAGTCAGACCCATTGTTGATATGTGGCAAGACGCTCCTCGGGGCATGTCTTGCTTGGGCCTCTCTCCTGGAGGCGCTCAGTCAGACCGAGTAGTGACATGTGGCAAGACGCTCCTCGGGGCGCGTCTTGCTTGGACCTCTCTCCTGGAGGCGTTCAGTTAGACCGAGTAGTGACATGTCGCAAGACGCTCCTCGGGGCGCGTCTTGCTTGGGCCTCTCTCCTGGAGAGGCTCAGTCAGAACCAGAGGTGACATGTGGCAAGACGCTCCTCGGGGCGTGTCTTGCTTGGGCCTCTCTCCTGGAGGCCCTCTGTCAGACCCAGTGTTGACATGTGGCAAGACGCTCCTCCGGGCGCATCTTGCTTGGGCCTCTCTCCTGGAGGCCCTCAGTAAGACCCATTGTTGACATGTGGCAAGACGCTCCTCGGGGCGCGTCCTGCTTGGGCCTCTCTCCAGAAGGCCCTCAATAAGACCCAGTGTTGACATGTGGCAAGACGCTCCATGGGGCGCGTCTTGCTTGGGCCTCTCTCCTGGAGGCGCTCAGTCAGACCCAGTGGTGACTTGTGGCAAGACACTCCTCGGGGCGCGTCTTGCTTGGGCCTCTCTCCTGGAGGCCCTCTGTCAGACCCAGCGTTGGCATGTGGCAAGACGCTCCTCGGGGCGCGTATTGCTTGGGCCTCTCTCCTGGATGCCCTCTGTCAGACCGAGTGTTGACATGTGGCAAGACTCTCCTCGGGGCGCGTCTTGCTTGGGCTTCTCGCATGGAGGCCCTCAGTCAGACCCAGTGTTGACATGTGGCAAGACGCTCCTCGGGGCGCGTCTTGCTTGGACCTCTCTCCTGGAGGAGCTCAGTCAGACCCAGTGGTGACACGTGGCAAGACGCTCCTCGGGGCTTATCTTGCTTGGGCCTCTCTCCTGGAGGCGCTTAGTCAGACCCAGTGTTGACACGTGGCAAGACGCTCCTCGGGGCGCGTCTTGCTTGGGCCTCTCTCCTGGAGGCGCTCAGTCAGACACAGTGTTGACATGTGGTAAGAGACACTCCTCGGGGCGCGTCTTGCTTTGGCTTCTCTCATGGAGGCCCACAGTAAGACCCATTGTTGACATGTGGAAAGACGCTCCTCGGGGCGTGTCTTGCTTGGGCCTCTCTCCTGGAGGCGCTCAGTCAGACCCAGTGTTGACATGTGGCAAGACGCTCCTCGGGGCGCTTCTTGCTTGGGCTTCTCTCCTGGAGGCCCTCAGTCAGACCCATTGTTGACATGTGGCAAGACGCTCCTCGGGGCACGTCTTGCTTGGGCCTCTCTCCTGGAGGCGCTCAGTCAGACCGAGTAGTGACATGTGGCAAGACGGTCCTCGGGGCGCGTCTTGATGGGGCTTCTCTCATGGAGGCACTCAGTCAGACCCAGTGTTGACATGTGGCAAGACGCTCCTCGGGGCGCGTGTTGCTTGGACCTCTCTCCTGGAGGCGCTCAGTCAGACCGAGTAGTGACATGTGGCAAGACGCTCCACGGGGCGCGTCTTGCTGGGGCCTCTCTCCTGGAGGCGCTCAGTCAGACCCAGTGTTGACATGTGTCAAGACGCTCCTCGGGCGTTTCTTGCTTGGGCCTCTCTCCTGGAGGCCCTCAGTCAGACCCATTGTTGACATGTGGCAAGACGCTCCTCGGGGCACGTCTTGCTTGGGCCTCTCTCCTGGAGGCGCTCAGTCGGACCGATTGCTGACATAAGGCAAGACGCTCCTCGGGGCGCGTCTTGCTGGGGCCTCTCTCCTGGAGGCGCTCAGTCAGACCCAGTGCTGACATGTGGCAAGACGCTCCTCGGGGCGCGTCTTGCTTGGGCTTCTCTCATGGAGGCCCTCAGTCAGACCCAGTGTTGACATGTGTCAAGACGCTCCTCGGGGCGTGTCTTGCTTGGGCCTCTCTCCTGGAGGCGCTCAGTCAGACCCAGTGTTGACATGTGGCAAGACGCTCCTCGGGGCGCTTCTTGCTTGGGCTTCTCTCCTGCAGGCCCTCAGTCAGACCCATTGTTGACATGTGGCAAGACGCTCCTCGGGGCACGTCTTGCTTGGGCCTCTCTCCTGGAGGCGCTCAGTCAGACCATGTAGTGACATGTGGCAAGACGCTCCTCGGGGCGCGTCTTGCTGGGGCTTCTCTCATGGAGGCACTCAGTCAGACCCAGTGTTGACATGTGGCAAGACGCTCCTCGGGGAGCGTGTTGCTTGGACCTCTCTCCTGGAGGCGCTCAGTCAGACCGAGTAGTGACATTTGGCAAGACGCTCCTCGGGGCGCGTCTTGCTGGGGCCTCTCTCCTGGAGGCGCTCAGTCAGACCCAGTGTTGACATGTGTCAAGACGCTCCTCGGGCGTTTCTTGCTTGCGCCTCTCTCCTGGAGGCGCTCAGTCAGACCCAGAGGTGACATGTGGCAAGACGCTCCTCGGGGCGCATCTTGCTTGGGCTTCTCTCCTGGAGGCGCTCAGTCAGACCCAGAGGTGACATGTGGCAAGACGCTCCTCGGGGCACATCTTGCTTGGGCTTCTCTCCTGGAGGCCCTCAGTCAGACCCAGTGTTGACATGTGGCAAGACGCTCCTCGGGGCGCGTCTTATTTGGGCCTCTCTCCTGGAGGCGCTCAGTCAGAACTGGAAGATATGTTGCGTCATAAGCCTCTGATGGTTCACAAGGTGCACGGTCCACTCGAAATCCTAATGCTGTATTTGTAGTACATACACTAAGTCTTCTCTGTTTATGTCAGACTAGAGTTTTATTAGAGTTTTACTTTGCAACAATGGGATTCGAGCAATTCATGTGTATATTTTTAATAGTGCACAATGCTACTATTCCTAGGCTGAATGTATGACATGGCTCTTATGTATCATTATGTATCGTTTCCATTAAGTACTAATTTAAATAAAGTCCCTCTGTCCTCAGTGCTAGGTTGTGGGTTTAATACACATTATTATGATCAACCTGTTGAATAGTATAAGCCCCATACAATGTGACGGTCTGTGTGACGGACCGGTGTGTTACGACCCGACTAACGAAAACGTACCAGGTGATAACATTGCATCCGCCCATTACAGCGGAGCGAGCGTTTCGCCACACTCCCAAACCAAGGTTAATAGTTGTAGCGCACGCCCTTTCGGACCTCGGTGCACGTGAAACACTGGCGTACACTCACAACATCACGCTCGAGACAGCTCAAGCGTTACGCGAAACAAAGGACGTGTTCAAATCCATAGAGAATATACGGTCTTTAGCGTATGCGTATATAAAGGAGGTCGATGACATTTACAGACCTGGCGGCGTGGGCACCACAGTAGAACAACAAGGTGCTCTCAAGCGCACACAGATACTGGCCGCATTATCACTCGCGATGTCTATCCTGACATGCCCGTTTCTGATTTCTATGTATATTAAATTATGACAAGAGCTACGGTGGTTACGATTACACTCTGACCACTTGCCTTAGTTTCTGCTAGTGACCTATAAATACATTTGCCCACTTGCTCTCACTGCCATTAAAGCGGCTGTACCCACACGTACAACACCCAAGAAAAAAAAAGATCTTGCTGTCTGTACTGGGTGTACTCTCAGTAGTCGCAGTTGCTCAGGCCATGGTGGTACGCTCACATAACGCCTCTGAGATACGTCCCATCACACCACCTCCTACACTACTCGCGAAGGAGTATTCAACACCCCCTTTGTACGAAGACAACCATTATAACGAGCACAGCACAACGCTTGCCGCACGCGAAGACAACATGCAGGAGACAACGCTACCACCTGTCGTGAGAACAACGGATTCGAGTGACAACGATCGCGACTATGACGAGCACATTACAGCATTCTCTGTGCACGAAGACCAGGTGCAGGAGACAACGCTACCAGCTGTCGTGAGAAACAAGAATTTGGTTAACAATGATCATCGTCGTGTCCCATTGTAAACTGGGCGTGCCATCGCACACATCGTACATGTGTGTTAACCCACCTGTATGCGACAGACTTTGTGTGTTGCATGACATCGAGAAGTATTGACGTCCGTGTCAATACAGGACTCTCTAAGCTGGGAGCTGGACGCTAACAACCCGTGCATGCGCCACACAAAAGGTAACTCGACTAACTACAAAACGAATATTGTGATGTAGAAAGTTGGCTCGACTGTTTGAATCAGCTGCAGCTGCGGTTTACTCACGAAGTGAATGGCACGCTTGTTAGAAGTACATTCGGAGCACTTAAAAAATACATCGCTCTCATCGAGTTCCGTCTCAGCGTTCACCGGCTGATGGGCAAGAGCGTGACATGGGATCGCAAGGAACTTACTTAAGGACTATCATCTCATTTGGCATTTACTCACGGACCCAAGAAACCAGTTCCGAAAAATGGTCGAGAATTATAACTTGTCTAATAGCAACTGGAAGATATGTTGCGTCATAAGCCTCTGATGGTTCACAAGGTGCACGGTCCACTCGAAATCCTAATGCTGTATTTGTAGTGCATACACTAAGTCTTCTCTGTTGATGTCAGACTAGAGTTTTATTAGAGTTTTACTTTGCAACAATGGGATTCGAGCAATTGATGTGTATATTTTTAATAGTGCACAATGCTACTATTCCTAGGCTGAATGTATGACATGGCTCTTGTGTATCATCATGTATCGTTTCCATTAAGTACTAATTTAAATAATGTTCTCTGTCCTCAGTTCTAGGTTGTGGGTTTAATACACATTATTATGATCAACCTGTTGAATAGTATAATAACAATATTCCTGTAAAAGTCATTTAGTAATGAACAACCTCAGTTCTGGGAAAGAACATCATGTCTCTGATGTGTACACAGCAGGCCTGACCGGTCTTGCTGGGGCCTCTCTCCTGGAGGCGCTCAATCAGACCCAGTGGTGACACGTGGCAAGACGCTCCTCGGGGCGCGTCTTGCTTGGGCCTCTCTCCTGGAGGCGCTCAGTCAGACCCAGTGGTGACACGTGGCAAGAAGCTCCTCGGGGCGCGTCTTGCTTGGGCCTCTCTCCTGGAGGCGCTCAGTCAGACCCAGTGTTGACATGTGGAAAGACACTCCTCGGGGCGCGTCTTGCTTGGGCCTCTCTCATGGAGGCCCTCTGTCAGACCCAGTGTTGACATGTGTCAAGACGCTTCTCGGGGCGCGTCTTGCTTTGGGTTCTCTCCTGGAGGCGCTCAGTAAGACCCATTGTTGACATGTGGCGAGACGCTCCTCGTGGCGCGTCTTGCTTGGGCCTCTCTCCAGTAGGCCCTCAATCAGACCCAGTGTTGACAGGTGGCAAGACGCTCCTCCGGGCGCGTCTTGCTTGGGCCTCTCTCCTGGAGGCGCTCAGTCAGACTGAGTAGTGACATGTGGCCTGACGCTCCTCGGGGCGCGTCTTGCTTGGGCCTCTCTCCTGGAGGCGCTCAGTCAGACCCAGTGGTGACATGTGGCAAGACACTCCTCGGGGCGCGTCTTGCTTGGGCCTTTCTCCTGGAGGCCCTCTGTCAGACCCAGTGTTGACATGTGTCAAGACGCTCCATGGGGCGCGTCTTGCTTGGGCTTCTCTCCTGGAGGCCCTCAGTCAGACCCATTGTTTACATGTGGCAAGACGCTCCTCGGGGCGCGTCTTGCTTGGGCCTCTCTCCTGGAGGCGCTCAGTCAGAACCAGAGGTGACATGTGGCAAGACGCTCCTCGGGGCGTGTCTTGCTTGGGCCTCTCTCCTGGAGGCCCTCTGTCAGACCCAGTGTTGACATGTGGCAAGACGCTCCTCCGGGCGCATCTTGCTTGGGCCTCTCTCCTGGAGGCCCTCAGTAAGACCCATTGTTGACATGTGGCAAGACGCTCCTCGGGGCGCGTCTTGCTTGGGCTTCTCTCCTGGAGGCCCTCAGTCAGACCCATTGTTGATATGTGGCAAGACGCTCCTCGGGGCGCTTCTTGCTTGGGCCTCTCTCCTGGAGGCGCTCAGTCAGACCCAGTGTTGACATGTGGCAAGACGCTCCACGGGGCGCGTCTTGCTTGGGCTTCTCTCCTGGAGGCCCTCAGTCAGACCCATTGTTGATATGTGGCAAGACGCTCCTCGGGGCATGTCTTGCTTGGGCCTCTCTCCTGGAGGCGCTCAGTCAGACCGAGTAGTGACATGTGACAAGACGCTCCTCGGGGCGCGTCTTGCTTGGACCTCTCTCCTGGAGGCGTTCAGTTAGACCGAGTCGTGACATGTCGCAAGACGCTCCTCGGGGCGCGTCTTGCTTGGGCCTCTCTCCTGGAGAGGCTCAGTCAGAACCAGAGGTGACATGTGGCAAGACGCTCCTCGGGGCGTGTCTTGCTTGGGCCTCTCTCCTGGAGGCCCTCTGTCAGACCCAGTGTTGACATGTGGCAAGACGCTCCTCCGGGCGCATCTTGCTTGGGCCTCTCTCCTGGAGGCCCTCAGTAAGACCCATTGTTGACATGTGGCAAGACGCTCCTCGGGGCGCGTCTTGCTTGGGCCTCTCTCCAGAAGGCCCTCAATAAGACCCAGTGTTGACATGTGGCAAGACGCTCCATGGGGCGCGTCTTGCTTGGGCCTCTCTCCTGGAGGCGCTCAGTCAGACCCAGTGGTGACTTGTGGCAAGACACTCCTCGGGGCGCGTCTTGCTTGGGCCTCTCTCCTGGAGGCCCTCTGTCAGACCCAGCGTTGGCATGTGGCAAGACGCTCCTCAGGGCGCGTCTTGGTTGGGCCTCTCTCCTGGAGGCGCTCAGTCAGACCCAGTGGTGACATGTGGCAAGACGCTCCTCGGGGCGCGTATTGCTTGGGCCTCTCTCCTGGATGCCCTCTGTCAGACCGAGTGTTGACATGTGGCAAGACTCTCCTCGGGGCGCGTCTTGCTTGGGCTTCTCGCATGGAGGCCCTCAGTCAGACCCAGTGTTGACATGTGGCAAGACGCTCCTCGGGGCGCGTCTTGCTTGGACCTCTCTCCCTGAGGCGCTCAGTCAGACCCAGTGTTGACATTTGGCAAGACACTCCTCGGGGCGCGTCTTGCTTGGGCCTCTTTCATGGAGGCCCTCTGTCAGACCTAGTGTTGACATGAGTCAAGACGCTCCTCGGGGGCGTCTTGCTTTGGCCTCTCTCCTGGAGGCGCTCAGTCAGACCGAGTGCTGACATGTGGCAAGAAGCTCCTCGGGGCGCGTCTTGCTTGGGCTTCTCTCCTGGAGGCCCTCAGTAAGAACCATTGTTGACATGTGGCAAGACGCTCCTCGGGGCGCGTCTTGCTTGGGCCTCTCTCCAGAAGGCCCTCAATCAGACTTAGTGTTGACACGTGGCAAGACGCTCCTCTGGGCGCGTCTTGCTTGGGCCTCTCTCCTGGAGGCGCTCAGTCAGACTGAGTAGTGACATGTGGCCTGACGCTCCTCGGGGCGCGTGTTGCTTGGGCCTCTCTCCTGGAGGCGCTCAGTCAGACCAAGTGGTGACATGTGGCAAGACACTCCTCGGGGCGCGTCTTGCTTGGGCCTCTCTCCTGGAGGCCCTCTGTCAGACCCAGTGTTGACATGTGGCAAGACACTCCTCGGGGCGCGTCTTGCTTGGGCCTCTCTCATGGAGGCCCTCTGTCAGACCCAGTGTTGACATGTGTCAAGACTCTCCTCGGGGCGCGTCTTGCTTTGTTCTCTCTCCTGGAGGCGCTCAGTCAGACCGAGTGCTGACATGTGGCAAGACGCTCCTCGGGGCGCGTCTTGCTTGGGCCTCTCTCCAGAAGGCCCTCAATCAGACCCAGTGTTGACACGTGGCAAGACGCTCCTCGGGGCGCGTCTTGCTTGGGCCTCTCTCCTGGAGGCGCTCAGTCAGAATTAGTAGTGACATTTGGTCTGACGCATCTCGGGGCGCGTGTTGCTTGGGCCTCTCTCCTGGAGGCGCTCAGTCAGACCAGGTGGTGACATGTGGCAAGACACTTCTTGGGGCGCGTCTTGCTTGGGCCTCTCTCCTGGAGGCCCTCTGTCAGACCCAGTGTTGACATGTGGCAAGACACTCCTCGGGGCGCGTCTTGCTTGGGCCTCTCTCATGGAGGCTCTCTGTCAGACCCAGTGTTGACATGTGTCAAGACGCTCCTCGGGGCGCGTCTTGCTTTGGCCTCTCTCCTGGAGGCGCTCAGTCAGACCGAGTGCTGACATGTGGCAAGACGCTCCTCGGGCCGCGTGTTGCTTGGGCTTCTCTCCTGGAGGCCCTCAGTCAGACCCATTGTTGACATGTGGCAAGACGCTCCTCGGGGTGCGTCTTGCTTGGGCCTCTCTCCTGGAGGCGCTCAGTCAGACCGAGTGCTGACATGTGGCAAGACGTTCCTCGGGGTGTGTCTTGCTTGGGCTTCTCTCCTGGAGGCGCTCAGTCAGACTGAGTAGTGATATGTGGCCTGATGCTCCTCGGGGCGCGTCTTGCTTAGGCCTCTCTCCTGGAGGCGCTCAGTCAGACCCTGTGGTGACATGTGGCAAGACACTCCTCGGGGCGCGTCTTGCTTGGGCCTCTCTCCTGGAGGCCCTCTGTCAGACCCAGTGTTGACATGTGTCAAGACGCTCCACGGGGCGCGTCTTGCTTGGGCTTCTCTCCTGGAGGCCCTCAGTCAGACCCATTGTTGACATGTGGCAAGACGCTCCTCGGGGCGCGTCTTGCTTGGGCCTCTCTCCTGGAGGCGCTCAGTCAGAACCAGAGGTGACATGTGGCAAGACGCTCCTCGGGGCGTGTTTTGCTTGGGCCTCTCTCCTGGAGGCCCTCTGTCAGACCCAGTGTTGACATGTGGCAAGACGCTCCTCCGGGCGCATCTTGCTTGGGCCTCTCTCCTGGAGGCCCTCAGTATGACCCATTGTTGACATGTGGCAAGACGCTCCTCGGGGCGCTTCTTGCTTGGGCCTCTCTCCAGAAGGCCCTCAATAAGACCCAGTGTTGACATGTGGCAAGACGCTCCACGGGGCGCGTCTTGCTTGGGCTTCTCTCCTGGAGGCCCTCAGTCAGACCCATTGTTGACATGTGGCAAGACGCTCCTCGGGGCACCCCTTGCTTGGGCCTCTCTCCTGGAGGCGCTCAGTCAGACCGAGTAGTGACATGTGGCAAGACGCTCCTCGGGGCGCGTCTTGCTTGGGCCTCTCTCCTGGAGGCGCTCAGTCAGACTGAGTAGTGACATGTGGCCTGACGCTCCTCGGGGCGCGTCTGGCTTGGGCCTCTCTCCTGGAGGCGCTCAGTCAGACCCAGTGTTGACATGTGGCAAGACGCTCCACGGGGCGCGTCTTGCTTGGGCTTCTCTCCTGGAGGCCCTCAGTCAGACCCATTGTTGACATGTGGCAAGACGCTCCTCGGGGCACGTCTTGCTTGGGCCTCTCTCCTGGAGGCGCTCAGTCAGACCGAGTAGTGACATGTGGCAAGACGCTCCTCGGGGTGCGTCTTGCTTGGACCTCTCTCCTGGAGGCGCTCAGTTAGACCGAGTAGTGACATGTCGCAAGACTCTCCTCGGGGCGCGTCTTGCTTGGGCTTCTCTCATGGAGGCCCTTAGTCAGACCCAGTGTTGACATGTGTCAAGACGCTCCTCGGGGCGTGTCTTGCTTGGGCCTCTCTCCTGGAGGCGCTCAGTCAGACCCAGTGTTGACATGTGGCAAGACGCTCCTCGGGGCACGTCTTGCTTGGGCCTCTCTCCTGGAGGCGCTCAAACAGACCCAGTGTTGACATGTGTCAAGACGCTCCTCGGGGCGTGTCTTGCTTGGGCCTCTCTCCTGGAGGCGCTCAGTCAGACCCAGTGTTGACATGTGGCAAGATGCTCCTCGGGGCGCGTCTTGCTGGGGCTTCTCTCATGGAGGCACTCAGTCAGATCCAGTGTTGACATATGGCAAGACGCTCCTCGGGGCGCGTCTTGCTTGGACCTCTCTCCCTGAGGCGCTCAGTCAGACCGAGTAGTGACATGTGGCAAGACGCTCCTCGGGGCACGTCTTGCTTGGACCTCTCTCCCTGAGGCGCTCAGTCAGACCCAGTGTTGACATTTGGCAAGACACTCCTCGGGGCGCGTCTTGATTGGGCCTCTCTCATGGAGGCCATCTGTCAGACCCAGTGTTGACATGTGTCAAGACGCTCCTCGGGGGGCGTCTTGCTTTGGCCTCTCTCCTGGAGGCGCTCAGTCAGACCGAGTGCTGACTGTGGCAAGAAGCTCCTCGGGGCGCGTCTTGCTTGGGCTTCTCTCCTGGAGGCCCTCAGTAAGAACCATTGTTGACATGTGGCAAGACGCTCCTCGGGGCGCGTCTTGCTTGGGCCTCTCTCCAGAAGGCCCTCAATCAGACCCAGTGTTGACACGTGGCAAGACGCTCCTCGGGGCGCGTCTTGCTTGGGCCTCTCTCCTGGAGGCCCTCTGTCAGACCCAGTGTTGACATGTGGCAAGACACTCCTCTGGGCGAGTCTTGCTTGGCCTCTCTCATGGAGGCCCTCTGTCAGACCCAGTGTTGACATGTGTCAAGACGCTCCTCGGGGCGCGTCTTGCTTTGGCCTCTCTCCTGGAGGTGCTCAGTCAGACCGAGTGCTGACATGTGGCAAGAAGCTCCTCGGGGCGCGTCTTGCTTGGGCTTCTCTCCTGGAGGCCCTCAGTAAGACCCATTGTTGACATGTGGCAAGAGCTCCTCGGGCGTGTCTTGCTTGGGCCTCTCTCATGGAGGCCCTCTGTCAGACCCAGTGTTGACATGTGTCAAGACGCTCCTCAGGGCGCGTCTTGCTTTGGCCTCTCTCCTGGAGGCGCTCAGTCAGACCGAGTGCTGACATGTGGCAAGACGCTCCTCGGGCCGCGTGTTGCTTGGGCTTCTCTCCTGGAGGCCCTCAGTCAGACCCATTGTTGACATGTGGCAAGACGCTCGTCGGGGCGCGTCTTGCTTGGGCCTCTCTCCTGGAGGCGCTCAGTCAGACCGAGTGCTGACATGTGTCAAGATGCTCCTCGGGGCGCGTCTTGCTTGGGCTTCTCTCCTGGAGGCGCTCAGAAAGACCCAGTGTTGACATGTGACAAGACGCTCCTCGGGGCGCGTCTTGCTTTGGCCTCTCTCCTGGAGGCGCTCAGTCAGACCAAGTGCTGACATGTGGCAAGACGCTCCTCGGGGCGCGTCTTGCTTGGGCCTCTCTCCTGGAGGTGCTCAGTCAGAACCAGAGGTGACATGTGGCAAGACGCTCCTCGGGGCGTGTCTTGCTTGGGCCTCTCTCCTGGAGGCCCTCTGTCAGACCCAGTGTTGACATGTGGCAAGACGCTCCACGGGGCGCGTCTTGCTTGGGCTTCTCTCCTGGAGGCCCTCAGTCAGACCCATTGTTGACATGTGGCAAGACGCTCCTCGGGGCACGTCTTGCTTGGGCCTCTCTCCTGGAGGCGCTCAGTCAGACCGAGTAGTGACATGTGGCAAGACGCTCCTCGGGGCGCGTCTTGCTTGGACCTCTCTCCTGGAGGCGCTCAGTTAGACCGAGTAGTGACATGTCGAAAGACGCTCCTCGGGGCGCGTCTTGCTTGGGCCTCTCTCATGGAGGCCCTCTGTCAGACCCAGTGTTGACATGTGGCAAGACGCTCCTCGGGGCGCATGTTGCTTGGGCCTCTCTCCTGGAGGCGCTCAGTCAGAACCAGAGGTCACATGTGGCAAGACGCTCCTCAGGGTGCGTCTTGCTTGGGCCTCTCTCCTGGAGGCCCTCTGTCAGACCCAGTGTTGACATGTGGCAAAACGCTCCTCCGGGCGCATCTTGCTTGGGCCTCCCTCCTGGAGGCCCTCAGTAAGACCCATTGTTGACATGTGGCAAGACGCTCCTCGGGGCGCATCTTGCTTCGGCCTCTCTCCAGAAGGCCCTCAATCAGACCCAGTGTTGACATGTGGCAAGACGCTCCTCGGGGCGCGTCTTGCTTGGGCCTCTCTCCTGGAGGCGCTCAGTCAGACTGAGTAGTGACATGTGGCCTGACGCTCCTCGGGGCGCGTCTTGCTTGGGCCTCTCTCCTGGAGGCGCTCAGTGAGACCCAGTGTTGACATGTGGCAAGACGCTCCACGGGGCGCGTCTTGCTTGGGCTTCTCTCCTGGAGGCCCTCAGTCAGACCCATTGTTGACATGTGGCAAGACGCTCCTCGGGGCACGTCTTGCTTGGGCCTCTCTCCTGGAGGCGCTCAGTCAGACCGAGTAGTGACATGTGGCAAGACGCTCCTCGGGGTGCGTCTTGCTTGGACCTCTCTCCTGGAGGCGCTCAGTTAGACCGAGTAGTGACATGTCGCAAGACGCTCCTCGGGGCGCGTCTTGCTTGGGCCTCTCTCCTGGAGGCGCTCAGTCAGACCGAGTGCTGACATAAGGCAAGATGCTCCTCGGGGCGCGTCTTGCTTGGGCCTCTCTCCTGGAGGCGCTCAGTCAGACCGAGTAGTGACATGTGGCAAGACGCTCCTCGGGGCGCGTCTTGCTTGGGCCTCTCTCCTGGAGGTGCTCAGTTAGACCGAGTAGTGACATGTCGCAAGATGCTCCTCGGGGCGCGTCTTGCTTGGGCCTCTCTCATGGAGGCCCTCTGTCAGACCCAGTGTTGACATGTGGCAAGACGCTCCTCGGGGCGCATGTTGCTTGGGCCTCTCTCCTGGAGGCGCTCAGTCAGAACCAGAGGTCACATGTGGCAACACGCTCCTCGGGGTGCGTCTTGCTTGGGCCTCTCTCCTGGAGGCCCTCTGTCAGACCCAGTGTTGACATGTGGCAAAATGCTCCTCCGGGCGCATCTTGCTTGGGCCTCTCTCCAGAAGGCCCTCAATCAGACCCAGTGTTGACATGTGGCAAGACGCTCCTCGGGGCGCGTCTTGCTTGGGCCTCTCTCCTGGAGGCGCTCAGTCGGACTGAGTAGTGACATGTGGCCTGACGCTCCTTGGGGCGCGTCTTGCTTGGGCCTCTCTCCTGGAGGCGCTCAGTCAGACCCATTGTTGACATGTGGCAAGACGCTCCTCGGGGCACGTCTTGCTTGGGCCTCTCTCCTGGAGGCGCTCAGTCAGACCGAGTAGTGACATGTGGCAAGACGCTCCTCGGGGTGCGTCTTGCTTGGACCTCTCTCCTGGAGGCGCTCATTTAGACCGAGTAGTGACATGTCGCAAGACGCTCCTCGGGGCGCGTCTTGCTTGGGCCTCTCTCGTGGAGGCGCTCAGTCAGACCGAGTGCTGACATAAGGCAAGATGCTCCTCGGGGCGCGTCTTGCTTGGGCCTCTCTCCTGGAGGCGCTCAGTCAGACCCAGTGGTGACATGTTGCAAGACGCTCCTCGGGGCGCATCTTGCTTGGGCCTCTCTCCTGGAGGCGCTCATTCAGACCCAGTGTTGACACGTGGCAAGACGCTCCTCGGGGTGCGTCTTGCTTGGGCCTCTCTCCTGGAACCGCTCAGTCAGACCCAGTGTTGACATGTGGCAAGACACTCCTCGCGGCGTGTCTTGCTTGGGCCTCTCTCATGGAGGCACCCTGTCAGACCCAGTGTTGACATGTGTCAAGACGCTCCTCGGGGCGCGTCTTGCTTTGGCCTCTCTCCTGGAGGCGCTCAGTCAGACCGGGTGCTGACATGTGGCAAGAAGCTCCTCGGGGCGTGTGTTGCTTGGGCTTCTCTCCTGGAGGCCCTCTGTAAGACCCATTGTTGACATGTGGCAAGACGCTCCTGGGGGCGCGTCTTGCTTGGGCCTCTCTGCAGAAGGCCCTCAATCAGACCCAGTGTTGACACGTGGCAAGACGCTCCTCGGGGCGCGTCTTGCTTGGGCCTCTCTCCTGGAGGCGCTCAGTCAGACTGAGTAGTGACATGTGGCCTGATGCTCCTCGGGGAGCATCTTGCTTGGGCTTCTCTCCTGGAGGCGCTCAGTCAGACCGAGTGCTGACATGTGGAAAGACGCTCCTCTGGGCGCGTCTTGCTTGGGCTTCTCTCCTGGAGGCGCTCAGAAAGACCCAGTGTGGACATGTGACAAGACGCTCCTCGGGGCGCGTCTTGCTTGGGCCTCTCTCCTGGAGGCCCTCTGTCAGACCCAGTGTTGGCATGTGGCAAGACGCTCCTCAGGGCGCGTCTTGCTTGGGCCTCTCTCCTGGAGGCGCTCAGTCAGACCGAGTGCTGACATGTGGCAAGACGCTCCTCGGCTGCGTGTTGCTTGGGCTTCTCTCCTGGAGGCCCTCAGTCAGACCCATTGTTGACATGTGGCAAGACGCTCGTCGGGGCGCGTCTTGCTTGGGCCTCTCTCCTGGAGGAGCTCAGTCAGACCGAGTGCTGACATGTGTCAAGATGCTCCTCGGGGCGCGTCTTGCTTGGGCTTCTCTCCTGGAGGCGCTCAGAAAGACCCAGTGTTGACATGTGACAAGACGCTCCTCGGGGCGCGTCTTGCTTTGGCCTCTCTCCTGGAGGCGCTCAGTCAGACCAAGTGCTGACATGTGGCAAGACGCTCCTCGGGGCGCGTCTTGCTTGGGCCTCTCTCCTGGAGGTGCTCAGTCAGAACCAGAGGTGACATGTGGCAAGACGCTCCTCGGGGCGTGTCTTGCTTGGGCCTCTCTCCTGGAGGCCCTCTGTCAGACCCAGTGTTGACATGTGGCAAGACGCTCCACGGGGCGCGTCTTGCTTGGGCTTCTCTCCTGGAGGCCCTCAGTCAGACCCATTGTTGACATGTGGCAAGACGCTCCTCGGGGCACGTCTTGCTTGGGCCTCTCTCCTGGAGGCGCTCAGTCAGACCGAGTAGTGACATGTGGCAAGACGCTCCTCGGGGCGCGTCTTGCTTGGACCTCTCTCCTGGAGGCGCTCAGTTAGACCGAGTAGTGACATGTCGCAAGACGCTCCTCGGGGCGCGTCTTGCTTGGGCCTCTCTCATGGAGGCCCTCTGTCAGACCCAGTGTTGACATGTGGCAAGACGCTCCTCGGGGCGCATGTTGCTTGGGCCTCTCTCCTGGAGGCGCTCAGTCAGAACCAGAGGTCACATGTGGCAAGACGCTCCTCAGGGTGCGTCTTGCTTGGGCCTCTCTCCTGGAGGCCCTCTCTCAGACCCAGTGTTGACATGTGGCAAAACGCTCCTCCGGGCGCATCTTGCTTGGGCCTCTCTCCTGGAGGCCCTCAGTAAGACCCATTGTTGACATGTGGCAAGACGCTCCTCGGGGCGCGTCCTGCTTGGGCCTCTCTCCAGAAGGCCCTCAATAAGACCCAGTGTTGACATGTGGCAAGACGCTCCATGGGGCGCGTCTTGCTTGGGCCTCTCTCCTGGAGGCGCTCAGTCAGACCCAGTGGTGACTTGTGGCAAGACACTCCTCGGGGCGCGTCTTGCTTGGGCCTCTCTCCTGGAGGCCCTCTGTCAGACCCAGCGTTGGCATGTGGCAAGACGCTCCTCGGGGCGCGTATTGCTTGGGCCTCTCTCCTGGATGCCCTCTGTCAGACCGAGTGTTGACATGTGGCAAGACTCTCCTCGGGGCGCGTCTTGCTTGGGCTTCTCGCATGGAGGCCCTCAGTCAGACCCAGTGTTGACATGTGGCAAGACGCTCCTCGGGGCGCGTCTTGCTTGGACCTCTCTCCTGGAGGAGCTCAGTCAGACCCAGTGGTGACACGTGGCAAGACGCTCCTCGGGGCTTATCTTGCTTGGGCCTCTCTCCTGGAGGCGCTTAGTCAGACCCAGTGTTGACACGTGGCAAGACGCTCCTCGGGGCGCGTCTTGCTTGGGCCTCTCTCCTGGAGGCGCTCAGTCAGACACAGTGTTGACATGTGGTAAGAGACACTCCTCGGGGCGCGTCTTGCTTTGGCTTCTCTCATGGAGGCCCACAGTAAGACCCATTGTTGACATGTGGAAAGACGCTCCTCGGGGCGTGTCTTGCTTGGGCCTCTCTCCTGGAGGCGCTCAGTCAGACCCAGTGTTGACATGTGGCAAGACGCTCCTCGGGGCGCTTCTTGCTTGGGCTTCTCTCCTGGAGGCCCTCAGTCAGACCCATTGTTGACATGTGGCAAGACGCTCCTCGGGGCACGTCTTGCTTGGGCCTCTCTCCTGGAGGCGCTCAGTCAGACCGAGTAGTGACATGTGGCAAGACGGTCCTCGGGGCGCGTCTTGATGGGGCTTCTCTCATGGAGGCACTCAGTCAGACCCAGTGTTGACATGTGGCAAGACGCTCCTCGGGGCGCGTGTTGCTTGGACCTCTCTCCTGGAGGCGCTCAGTCAGACCGAGTAGTGACATGTGGCAAGACGCTCCACGGGGCGCGTCTTGCTGGGGCCTCTCTCCTGGAGGCGCTCAGTCAGACCCAGTGTTGACATGTGTCAAGACGCTCCTCGGGCGTTTCTTGCTTGGGCCTCTCTCCTGGAGGCCCTCAGTCAGACCCATTGTTGACATGTGGCAAGACGCTCCTCGGGGCACGTCTTGCTTGGGCCTCTCTCCTGGAGGCGCTCAGTCGGACCGATTGCTGACATAAGGCAAGACGCTCCTCGGGGCGCGTCTTGCTGGGGCCTCTCTCCTGGAGGCGCTCAGTCAGACCCAGTGCTGACATGTGGCAAGACGCTCCTCGGGGCGCGTCTTGCTTGGGCTTCTCTCATGGAGGCCCTCAGTCAGACCCAGTGTTGACATGTGTCAAGACGCTCCTCGGGGCGTGTCTTGCTTGGGCCTCTCTCCTGGAGGCGCTCAGTCAGACCCAGTGTTGACATGTGGCAAGACGCTCCTCGGGGCGCTTCTTGCTTGGGCTTCTCTCCTGCAGGCCCTCAGTCAGACCCATTGTTGACATGTGGCAAGACGCTCCTCGGGGCACGTCTTGCTTGGGCCTCTCTCCTGGAGGCGCTCAGTCAGACCATGTAGTGACATGTGGCAAGACGCTCCTCGGGGCGCGTCTTGCTGGGGCTTCTCTCATGGAGGCACTCAGTCAGACCCAGTGTTGACATGTGGCAAGACGCTCCTCGGGGAGCGTGTTGCTTGGACCTCTCTCCTGGAGGCGCTCAGTCAGACCGAGTAGTGACATTTGGCAAGACGCTCCTCGGGGCGCGTCTTGCTGGGGCCTCTCTCCTGGAGGCGCTCAGTCAGACCCAGTGTTGACATGTGTCAAGACGCTCCTCGGGCGTTTCTTGCTTGCGCCTCTCTCCTGGAGGCGCTCAGTCAGACCCAGAGGTGACATGTGGCAAGACGCTCCTCGGGGCGCATCTTGCTTGGGCTTCTCTCCTGGAGGCGCTCAGTCAGACCCAGAGGTGACATGTGGCAAGACGCTCCTCGGGGCACATCTTGCTTGGGCTTCTCTCCTGGAGGCCCTCAGTCAGACCCAGTGTTGACATGTGGCAAGACGCTCCTCGGGGCGCGTCTTATTTGGGCCTCTCTCCTGGAGGCGCTCAGTCAGAACTGGAAGATATGTTGCGTCATAAGCCTCTGATGGTTCACAAGGTGCACGGTCCACTCGAAATCCTAATGCTGTATTTGTAGTACATACACTAAGTCTTCTCTGTTTATGTCAGACTAGAGTTTTATTAGAGTTTTACTTTGCAACAATGGGATTCGAGCAATTCATGTGTATATTTTTAATAGTGCACAATGCTACTATTCCTAGGCTGAATGTATGACATGGCTCTTATGTATCATTATGTATCGTTTCCATTAAGTACTAATTTAAATAAAGTCCCTCTGTCCTCAGTGCTAGGTTGTGGGTTTAATACACATTATTATGATCAACCTGTTGAATAGTATAAGCCCCATACAATGTGACGGTCTGTGTGACGGACCGGTGTGTTACGACCCGACTAACGAAAACGTACCAGGTGATAACATTGCATCCGCCCATTACAGCGGAGCGAGCGTTTCGCCACACTCCCAAACCAAGGTTAATAGTTGTAGCGCACGCCCTTTCGGACCTCGGTGCACGTGAAACACTGGCGTACACTCACAACATCACGCTCGAGACAGCTCAAGCGTTACGCGAAACAAAGGACGTGTTCAAATCCATAGAGAATATACGGTCTTTAGCGTATGCGTATATAAAGGAGGTCGATGACATTTACAGACCTGGCGGCGTGGGCACCACAGTAGAACAACAAGGTGCTCTCAAGCGCACACAGATACTGGCCGCATTATCACTCGCGATGTCTATCCTGACATGCCCGTTTCTGATTTCTATGTATATTAAATTATGACAAGAGCTACGGTGGTTACGATTACACTCTGACCACTTGCCTTAGTTTCTGCTAGTGACCTATAAATACATTTGCCCACTTGCTCTCACTGCCATTAAAGCGGCTGTACCCACACGTACAACACCCAAGAAAAAAAAAGATCTTGCTGTCTGTACTGGGTGTACTCTCAGTAGTCGCAGTTGCTCAGGCCATGGTGGTACGCTCACATAACGCCTCTGAGATACGTCCCATCACACCACCTCCTACACTACTCGCGAAGGAGTATTCAACACCCCCTTTGTACGAAGACAACCATTATAACGAGCACAGCACAACGCTTGCCGCACGCGAAGACAACATGCAGGAGACAACGCTACCACCTGTCGTGAGAACAACGGATTCGAGTGACAACGATCGCGACTATGACGAGCACATTACAGCATTCTCTGTGCACGAAGACCAGGTGCAGGAGACAACGCTACCAGCTGTCGTGAGAAACAAGAATTTGGTTAACAATGATCATCGTCGTGTCCCATTGTAAACTGGGCGTGCCATCGCACACATCGTACATGTGTGTTAACCCACCTGTATGCGACAGACTTTGTGTGTTGCATGACATCGAGAAGTATTGACGTCCGTGTCAATACAGGACTCTCTAAGCTGGGAGCTGGACGCTAACAACCCGTGCATGCGCCACACAAAAGGTAACTCGACTAACTACAAAACGAATATTGTGATGTAGAAAGTTGGCTCGACTGTTTGAATCAGCTGCAGCTGCGGTTTACTCACGAAGTGAATGGCACGCTTGTTAGAAGTACATTCGGAGCACTTAAAAAATACATCGCTCTCATCGAGTTCCGTCTCAGCGTTCACCGGCTGATGGGCAAGAGCGTGACATGGGATCGCAAGGAACTTACTTAAGGACTATCATCTCATTTGGCATTTACTCACGGACCCAAGAAACCAGTTCCGAAAAATGGTCGAGAATTATAACTTGTCTAATAGCAACTGGAAGATATGTTGCGTCATAAGCCTCTGATGGTTCACAAGGTGCACGGTCCACTCGAAATCCTAATGCTGTATTTGTAGTGCATACACTAAGTCTTCTCTGTTGATGTCAGACTAGAGTTTTATTAGAGTTTTACTTTGCAACAATGGGATTCGAGCAATTGATGTGTATATTTTTAATAGTGCACAATGCTACTATTCCTAGGCTGAATGTATGACATGGCTCTTGTGTATCATCATGTATCGTTTCCATTAAGTACTAATTTAAATAATGTTCTCTGTCCTCAGTTCTAGGTTGTGGGTTTAATACACATTATTATGATCAACCTGTTGAATAGTATAATAACAATATTCCTGTAAAAGTCATTTAGTAATGAACAACCTCAGTTCTGGGAAAGAACATCATGTCTCTGATGTGTACACAGCAGGCCTGACCGGTCTTGCTGGGGCCTCTCTCCTGGAGGCGCTCAATCAGACCCAGTGGTGACACGTGGCAAGACGCTCCTCGGGGCGCGTCTTGCTTGGGCCTCTCTCCTGGAGGCGCTCAGTCAGACCCAGTGGTGACACGTGGCAAGAAGCTCCTCGGGGCGCGTCTTGCTTGGGCCTCTCTCCTGGAGGCGCTCAGTCAGACCCAGTGTTGACATGTGGAAAGACACTCCTCGGGGCGCGTCTTGCTTGGGCCTCTCTCATGGAGGCCCTCTGTCAGACCCAGTGTTGACATGTGTCAAGACGCTTCTCGGGGCGCGTCTTGCTTTGGGTTCTCTCCTGGAGGCGCTCAGTCAGACCGAGTGCTGACATGTGGCAAGAAGCTCCTCGGGGCGCGTCTTGCTTGGGCTTCTCTCCTGGAGGCCCTCAGTAAGACCCATTGTTGACATGTGGCGAGACGCTCCTCGTGGCGCGTCTTGCTTGGGCCTCTCTCCAGTAGGCCCTCAATCAGACCCAGTGTTGACAGGTGGCAAGACGCTCCTCCGGGCGCGTCTTGCTTGGGCCTCTCTCCTGGAGGCGCTCAGTCAGACTGAGTAGTGACATGTGGCCTGACGCTCCTCGGGGCGCGTCTTGCTTGGGCCTCTCTCCTGGAGGCGCTCAGTCAGACCCAGTGGTGACATGTGGCAAGACACTCCTCGGGGCGCGTCTTGCTTGGGCCTTTCTCCTGGAGGCCCTCTGTCAGACCCAGTGTTGACATGTGTCAAGACGCTCCATGGGGCGCGTCTTGCTTGGGCTTCTCTCCTGGAGGCCCTCAGTCAGACCCATTGTTTACATGTGGCAAGACGCTCCTCGGGGCGCGTCTTGCTTGGGCCTCTCTCCTGGAGGCGCTCAGTCAGAACCAGAGGTGACATGTGGCAAGACGCTCCTCGGGGCGTGTCTTGCTTGGGCCTCTCTCCTGGAGGCCCTCTGTCAGACCCAGTGTTGACATGTGGCAAGACGCTCCTCCGGGCGCATCTTGCTTGGGCCTCTCTCCTGGAGGCCCTCAGTAAGACCCATTGTTGACATGTGGCAAGACGCTCCTCGGGGCGCGTCTTGCTTGGGCTTCTCTCCTGGAGGCCCTCAGTCAGACCCATTGTTGATATGTGGCAAGACGCTCCTCGGGGCGCTTCTTGCTTGGGCCTCTCTCCTGGAGGCGCTCAGTCAGACCCAGTGTTGACATGTGGCAAGACGCTCCACGGGGCGCGTCTTGCTTGGGCTTCTCTCCTGGAGGCCCTCAGTCAGACCCATTGTTGATATGTGGCAAGACGCTCCTCGGGGCATGTCTTGCTTGGGCCTCTCTCCTGGAGGCGCTCAGTCAGACCGAGTAGTGACATGTGACAAGACGCTCCTCGGGGCGCGTCTTGCTTGGACCTCTCTCCTGGAGGCGTTCAGTTAGACGGAGTCGTGACATGTCGCAAGACGCTCCTCGGGGCGCGTCTTGCTTGGGCCTCTCTCCTGGAGAGGCTCAGTCAGAACCAGAGGTGACATGTGGCAAGACGCTCCTCGGGGCGTGTCTTGCTTGGGCCTCTCTCCTGGAGGCCCTCTGTCAGACCCAGTGTTGACATGTGGCAAGACGCTCCTCCGGGCGCATCTTGCTTGGGCCTCTCTCCTGGAGGCCCTCAGTAAGACCCATTGTTGACATGTGGCAAGACGCTCCTCGGGGCGCGTCTTGCTTGGGCCTCTCTCCAGAAGGCCCTCAATAAGACCCAGTGTTGACATGTGGCAAGACGCTCCATGGGGCGCGTCTTGCTTGGGCCTCTCTCCTGGAGGCGCTCAGTCAGACCCAGTGGTGACTTGTGGCAAGACACTCCTCGGGGCGCGTCTTGCTTGGGCCTCTCTCCTGGAGGCCCTCTGTCAGACCCAGCGTTGGCATGTGGCAAGACGCTCCTCAGGGCGCGTCTTGGTTGGGCCTCTCTCCTGGAGGCGCTCAGTCAGACCCAGTGGTGACATGTGGCAAGACGCTCCTCGGGGCGCGTATTGCTTGGGCCTCTCTCCTGGATGCCCTCTGTCAGACCGAGTGTTGACATGTGGCAAGACTCTCCTCGGGGCGCGTCTTGCTTGGGCTTCTCGCATGGAGGCCCTCAGTCAGACCCAGTGTTGACATGTGGCAAGACGCTCCTCGGGGCGCGTCTTGCTTGGACCTCTCTCCCTGAGGCGCTCAGTCAGACCCAGTGTTGACATTTGGCAAGACACTCCTCGGGGCGCGTCTTGCTTGGGCCTCTTTCATGGAGGCCCTCTGTCAGACCTAGTGTTGACATGAGTCAAGACGCTCCTCGGGGGGCGTCTTGCTTTGGCCTCTCTCCTGGAGGCGCTCAGTCAGACCGAGTGCTGACATGTGGCAAGAAGCTCCTCGGGGCGCGTCTTGCTTGGGCTTCTCTCCTGGAGGCCCTCAGTAAGAACCATTGTTGACATGTGGCAAGACGCTCCTCGGGGCGCGTCTTGCTTGGGCCTCTCTCCAGAAGGCCCTCAATCAGACTTAGTGTTGACACGTGGCAAGACGCTCCTCTGGGCGCGTCTTGCTTGGGCCTCTCTCCTGGAGGCGCTCAGTCAGACTGAGTAGTGACATGTGGCCTGACGCTCCTCGGGGCGCGTGTTGCTTGGGCCTCTCTCCTGGAGGCGCTCAGTCAGACCAAGTGGTGACATGTGGCAAGACACTCCTCGGGGCGCGTCTTGCTTGGGCCTCTCTCCTGGAGGCCCTCTGTCAGACCCAGTGTTGACATGTGGCAAGACACTCCTCGGGGCGCGTCTTGCTTGGGCCTCTCTCATGGAGGCCCTCTGTCAGACCCAGTGTTGACATGTGTCAAGACTCTCCTCGGGGCGCGTCTTGCTTTGTTCTCTCTCCTGGAGGCGCTCAGTCAGACCGAGTGCTGACATGTGGCAAGACGCTCCTCGGGGCGCGTCTTGCTTGGGCCTCTCTCCAGAAGGCCCTCAATCAGACCCAGTGTTGACACGTGGCAAGACGCTCCTCGGGGCGCGTCTTGCTTGGGCCTCTCTCCTGGAGGCGCTCAGTCAGAATTAGTAGTGACATTTGGTCTGACGCATCTCGGGGCGCGTGTTGCTTGGGCCTCTCTCCTGGAGGCGCTCAGTCAGACCAGGTGGTGACATGTGGCAAGACACTTCTTGGGGCGCGTCTTGCTTGGGCCTCTCTCCTGGAGGCCCTCTGTCAGACCCAGTGTTGACATGTGGCAAGACACTCCTCGGGGCGCGTCTTGCTTGGGCCTCTCTCATGGAGGCTCTCTGTCAGACCCAGTGTTGACATGTGTCAAGACGCTCCTCGGGGCGCGTCTTGCTTTGGCCTCTCTCCTGGAGGCGCTCAGTCAGACCGAGTGCTGACATGTGGCAAGACGCTCCTCGGGCCGCGTGTTGCTTGGGCTTCTCTCCTGGAGGCCCTCAGTCAGACCCATTGTTGACATGTGGCAAGACGCTCCTCGGGGTGCGTCTTGCTTGGGCCTCTCTCCTGGAGGCGCTCAGTCAGACCGAGTGCTGACATGTGGCAAGACGTTCCTCGGGGTGTGTCTTGCTTGGGCTTCTCTCCTGGAGGCGCTCAGTCAGACTGAGTAGTGATATGTGGCCTGATGCTCCTCGGGGCGCGTCTTGCTTAGGCCTCTCTCCTGGAGGCGCTCAGTCAGACCCTGTGGTGACATGTGGCAAGACACTCCTCGGGGCGCGTCTTGCTTGGGCCTCTCTCCTGGAGGCCCTCTGTCAGACCCAGTGTTGACATGTGTCAAGACGCTCCACGGGGCGCGTCTTGCTTGGGCTTCTCTCCTGGAGGCCCTCAGTCAGACCCATTGTTGACATGTGGCAAGACGCTCCTCGGGGCGCGTCTTGCTTGGGCCTCTCTCCTGGAGGCGCTCAGTCAGAACCAGAGGTGACATGTGGCAAGACGCTCCTCGGGGCGTGTTTTGCTTGGGCCTCTCTCCTGGAGGCCCTCTGTCAGACCCAGTGTTGACATGTGGCAAGACGCTCCTCCGGGCGCATCTTGCTTGGGCCTCTCTCCTGGAGGCCCTCAGTATGACCCATTGTTGACATGTGGCAAGACGCTCCTCGGGGCGCTTCTTGCTTGGGCCTCTCTCCAGAAGGCCCTCAATAAGACCCAGTGTTGACATGTGGCAAGACGCTCCACGGGGCGCGTCTTGCTTGGGCTTCTCTCCTGGAGGCCCTCAGTCAGACCCATTGTTGACATGTGGCAAGACGCTCCTCGGGGCACCCCTTGCTTGGGCCTCTCTCCTGGAGGCGCTCAGTCAGACCGAGTAGTGACATGTGGCAAGACGCTCCTCGGGGCGCGTCTTGCTTGGGCCTCTCTCCTGGAGGCGCTCAGTCAGACTGAGTAGTGACATGTGGCCTGACGCTCCTCGGGGCGCGTCTGGCTTGGGCCTCTCTCCTGGAGGCGCTCAGTCAGACCCAGTGTTGACATGTGGCAAGACGCTCCACGGGGCGCGTCTTGCTTGGGCTTCTCTCCTGGAGGCCCTCAGTCAGACCCATTGTTGACATGTGGCAAGACGCTCCTCGGGGCACGTCTTGCTTGGGCCTCTCTCCTGGAGGCGCTCAGTCAGACCGAGTAGTGACATGTGGCAAGACGCTCCTCGGGGTGCGTCTTGCTTGGACCTCTCTCCTGGAGGCGCTCAGTTAGACCGAGTAGTGACATGTCGCAAGACTCTCCTCGGGGCGCGTCTTGCTTGGGCTTCTCTCATGGAGGCCCTTAGTCAGACCCAGTGTTGACATGTGTCAAGACGCTCCTCGGGGCGTGTCTTGCTTGGGCCTCTCTCCTGGAGGCGCTCAGTCAGACCCAGTGTTGACATGTGGCAAGACGCTCCTCGGGGCACGTCTTGCTTGGGCCTCTCTCCTGGAGGCGCTCAAACAGACCCAGTGTTGACATGTGTCAAGACGCTCCTCGGGGCGTGTCTTGCTTGGGCCTCTCTCCTGGAGGCGCTCAGTCAGACCCAGTGTTGACATGTGGCAAGATGCTCCTCGGGGCGCGTCTTGCTGGGGCTTCTCTCATGGAGGCACTCAGTCAGATCCAGTGTTGACATATGGCAAGACGCTCCTCGGGGCGCGTCTTGCTTGGACCTCTCTCCCTGAGGCGCTCAGTCAGACCGAGTAGTGACATGTGGCAAGACGCTCCTCGGGGCACGTCTTGCTTGGACCTCTCTCCCTGAGGCGCTCAGTCAGACCCAGTGTTGACATTTGGCAAGACACTCCTCGGGGCGCGTCTTGATTGGGCCTCTCTCATGGAGGCCATCTGTCAGACCCAGTGTTGACATGTGTCAAGACGCTCCTCGGGGGGCGTCTTGCTTTGGCCTCTCTCCTGGAGGCGCTCAGTCAGACCGAGTGCTGACTGTGGCAAGAAGCTCCTCGGGGCGCGTCTTGCTTGGGCTTCTCTCCTGGAGGCCCTCAGTAAGAACCATTGTTGACATGTGGCAAGACGCTCCTCGGGGCGCGTCTTGCTTGGGCCTCTCTCCAGAAGGCCCTCAATCAGACCCAGTGTTGACACGTGGCAAGACGCTCCTCGGGGCGCGTCTTGCTTGGGCCTCTCTCCTGGAGGCCCTCTGTCAGACCCAGTGTTGACATGTGGCAAGACACTCCTCTGGGCGAGTCTTGCTTGGCCTCTCTCATGGAGGCCCTCTGTCAGACCCAGTGTTGACATGTGTCAAGACGCTCCTCGGGGCGCGTCTTGCTTTGGCCTCTCTCCTGGAGGTGCTCAGTCAGACCGAGTGCTGACATGTGGCAAGAAGCTCCTCGGGGCGCGTCTTGCTTGGGCTTCTCTCCTGGAGGCCCTCAGTAAGACCCATTGTTGACATGTGGCAAGAGCTCCTCGGGCGTGTCTTGCTTGGGCCTCTCTCATGGAGGCCCTCTGTCAGACCCAGTGTTGACATGTGTCAAGACGCTCCTCAGGGCGCGTCTTGCTTTGGCCTCTCTCCTGGAGGCGCTCAGTCAGACCGAGTGCTGACATGTGGCAAGACGCTCCTCGGGCCGCGTGTTGCTTGGGCTTCTCTCCTGGAGGCCCTCAGTCAGACCCATTGTTGACATGTGGCAAGACGCTCGTCGGGGCGCGTCTTGCTTGGGCCTCTCTCCTGGAGGCGCTCAGTCAGACCGAGTGCTGACATGTGTCAAGATGCTCCTCGGGGCGCGTCTTGCTTGGGCTTCTCTCCTGGAGGCGCTCAGAAAGACCCAGTGTTGACATGTGACAAGACGCTCCTCGGGGCGCGTCTTGCTTTGGCCTCTCTCCTGGAGGCGCTCAGTCAGACCAAGTGCTGACATGTGGCAAGACGCTCCTCGGGGCGCGTCTTGCTTGGGCCTCTCTCCTGGAGGTGCTCAGTCAGAACCAGAGGTGACATGTGGCAAGACGCTCCTCGGGGCGTGTCTTGCTTGGGCCTCTCTCCTGGAGGCCCTCTGTCAGACCCAGTGTTGACATGTGGCAAGACGCTCCACGGGGCGCGTCTTGCTTGGGCTTCTCTCCTGGAGGCCCTCAGTCAGACCCATTGTTGACATGTGGCAAGACGCTCCTCGGGGCACGTCTTGCTTGGGCCTCTCTCCTGGAGGCGCTCAGTCAGACCGAGTAGTGACATGTGGCAAGACGCTCCTCGGGGCGCGTCTTGCTTGGACCTCTCTCCTGGAGGCGCTCAGTTAGACCGAGTAGTGACATGTCGCAAGACGCTCCTCGGGGCGCGTCTTGCTTGGGCCTCTCTCATGGAGGCCCTCTGTCAGACCCAGTGTTGACATGTGGCAAGACGCTCCTCGGGGCGCATGTTGCTTGGGCCTCTCTCCTGGAGGCGCTCAGTCAGAACCAGAGGTCACATGTGGCAAGACGCTCCTCAGGGTGCGTCTTGCTTGGGCCTCTCTCCTGGAGGCCCTCTGTCAGACCCAGTGTTGACATGTGGCAAAACGCTCCTCCGGGCGCATCTTGCTTGGGCCTCCCTCCTGGAGGCCCTCAGTAAGACCCATTGTTGACATGTGGCAAGACGCTCCTCGGGGCGCATCTTGCTTCGGCCTCTCTCCAGAAGGCCCTCAATCAGACCCAGTGTTGACATGTGGCAAGACGCTCCTCGGGGCGCGTCTTGCTTGGGCCTCTCTCCTGGAGGCGCTCAGTCAGACTGAGTAGTGACATGTGGCCTGACGCTCCTCGGGGCGCGTCTTGCTTGGGCCTCTCTCCTGGAGGCGCTCAGTGAGACCCAGTGTTGACATGTGGCAAGACGCTCCACGGGGCGCGTCTTGCTTGGGCTTCTCTCCTGGAGGCCCTCAGTCAGACCCATTGTTGACATGTGGCAAGACGCTCCTCGGGGCACGTCTTGCTTGGGCCTCTCTCCTGGAGGCGCTCAGTCAGACCGAGTAGTGACATGTGGCAAGACGCTCCTCGGGGTGCGTCTTGCTTGGACCTCTCTCCTGGAGGCGCTCAGTTAGACCGAGTAGTGACATGTCGCAAGACGCTCCTCGGGGCGCGTCTTGCTTGGGCCTCTCTCCTGGAGGCGCTCAGTCAGACCGAGTGCTGACATAAGGCAAGATGCTCCTCGGGGCGCGTCTTGCTTGGGCCTCTCTCCTGGAGGCGCTCAGTCAGACCGAGTAGTGACATGTGGCAAGACGCTCCTCGGGGCGCGTCTTGCTTGGGCCTCTCTCCTGGAGGCGCTCAGTTAGACCGAGTAGTGACATGTCGCAAGATGCTCCTCGGGGCGCGTCTTGCTTGGGCCTCTCTCATGGAGGCCCTCTGTCAGACCCAGTGTTGACATGTGGCAAGACGCTCCTCGGGGCGCATGTTGCTTGGGCCTCTCTCCTGGAGGCGCTCAGTCAGAACCAGAGGTCACATGTGGCAACACGCTCCTCGGGGTGCGTCTTGCTTGGGCCTCTCTCCTGGAGGCCCTCTGTCAGACCCAGTGTTGACATGTGGCAAAATGCTCCTCCGGGCGCATCTTGCTTGGGCCTCTCTCCAGAAGGCCCTCAATCAGACCCAGTGTTGACATGTGGCAAGACGCTCCTCGGGGCGCGTCTTGCTTGGGCCTCTCTCCTGGAGGCGCTCAGTCGGACTGAGTAGTGACATGTGGCCTGACGCTCCTTGGGGCGCGTCTTGCTTGGGCCTCTCTCCTGGAGGCGCTCAGTCAGACCCATTGTTGACATGTGGCAAGACGCTCCTCGGGGCACGTCTTGCTTGGGCCTCTCTCCTGGAGGCGCTCAGTCAGACCGAGTAGTGACATGTGGCAAGACGCTCCTCGGGGTGCGTCTTGCTTGGACCTCTCTCCTGGAGGCGCTCATTTAGACCGAGTAGTGACATGTCGCAAGACGCTCCTCGGGGCGCGTCTTGCTTGGGCCTCTCTCGTGGAGGCGCTCAGTCAGACCGAGTGCTGACATAAGGCAAGATGCTCCTCGGGGCGCGTCTTGCTTGGGCCTCTCTCCTGGAGGCGCTCAGTCAGACCCAGTGGTGACATGTTGCAAGACGCTCCTCGGGGCGCATCTTGCTTGGGCCTCTCTCCTGGAGGCGCTCATTCAGACCCAGTGTTGACACGTGGCAAGACGCTCCTCGGGGTGCGTCTTGCTTGGGCCTCTCTCCTGGAACCGCTCAGTCAGACCCAGTGTTGACATGTGGCAAGACACTCCTCGCGGCGTGTCTTGCTTGGGCCTCTCTCATGGAGGCACCCTGTCAGACCCAGTGTTGACATGTGTCAAGACGCTCCTCGGGGCGCGTCTTGCTTTGGCCTCTCTCCTGGAGGCGCTCAGTCAGACCGGGTGCTGACATGTGGCAAGAAGCTCCTCGGGGCGTGTGTTGCTTGGGCTTCTCTCCTGGAGGCCCTCTGTAAGACCCATTGTTGACATGTGGCAAGACGCTCCTGGGGGCGCGTCTTGCTTGGGCCTCTCTGCAGAAGGCCCTCAATCAGACCCAGTGTTGACACGTGGCAAGACGCTCCTCGGGGCGCGTCTTGCTTGGGCCTCTCTCCTGGAGGCGCTCAGTCAGACTGAGTAGTGACATGTGGCCTGATGCTCCTCGGGGAGCATCTTGCTTGGGCTTCTCTCCTGGAGGCGCTCAGTCAGACCGAGTGCTGACATGTGGAAAGACGCTCCTCTGGGCGCGTCTTGCTTGGGCTTCTCTCCTGGAGGCGCTCAGAAAGACCCAGTGTGGACATGTGACAAGACGCTCCTCGGGGCGCGTCTTGCTTGGGCCTCTCTCCTGGAGGCCCTCTGTCAGACCCAGTGTTGGCATGTGGCAAGACGCTCCTCAGGGCGCGTCTTGCTTGGGCCTCTCTCCTGGAGGCGCTCAGTCAGACCGAGTGCTGACATGTGGCAAGACGCTCCTCGGCTGCGTGTTGCTTGGGCTTCTCTCCTGGAGGCCCTCAGTCAGACCCATTGTTGACATGTGGCAAGACGCTCGTCGGGGCGCGTCTTGCTTGGGCCTCTCTCCTGGAGGCGCTCAGTCAGACCGAGTGCTGACATGTGTCAAGATGCTCCTCGGGGCGCGTCTTGCTTGGGCTTCTCTCCTGGAGGCGCTCAGAAAGACCCAGTGTTGACATGTGACAAGACGCTCCTCGGGGCGCGTCTTGCTTTGGCCTCTCTCCTGGAGGCGCTCAGTCAGACCAAGTGCTGACATGTGGCAAGACGCTCCTCGGGGCGCGTCTTGCTTGGGCCTCTCTCCTGGAGGTGCTCAGTCAGAACCAGAGGTGACATGTGGCAAGACGCTCCTCGGGGCGTGTCTTGCTTGGGCCTCTCTCCTGGAGGCCCTCTGTCAGACCCAGTGTTGACATGTGGCAAGACGCTCCACGGGGCGCGTCTTGCTTGGGCTTCTCTCCTGGAGGCCCTCAGTCAGACCCATTGTTGACATGTGGCAAGACGCTCCTCGGGGCACGTCTTGCTTGGGCCTCTCTCCTGGAGGCGCTCAGTCAGACCGAGTAGTGACATGTGGCAAGACGCTCCTCGGGGCGCGTCTTGCTTGGACCTCTCTCCTGGAGGCGCTCAGTTAGACCGAGTAGTGACATGTCGCAAGACGCTCCTCGGGGCGCGTCTTGCTTGGGCCTCTCTCATGGAGGCCCTCTGTCAGACCCAGTGTTGACATGTGGCAAGACGCTCCTCGGGGCGCATGTTGCTTGGGCCTCTCTCCTGGAGGCGCTCAGTCAGAACCAGAGGTCACATGTGGCAAGACGCTCCTCAGGGTGCGTCTTGCTTGGGCCTCTCTCCTGGAGGCCCTCTCTCAGACCCAGTGTTGACATGTGGCAAAACGCTCCTCCGGGCGCATCTTGCTTGGGCCTCCCTCCTGGAGGCCCTCAGTAAGACCCATTGTTGACATGTGGCAAGACGCTCCTCGGGGCGCATCTTGCTTCGGCCTCTCTCCAGAAGGCCCTCAATCAGACCCAGTGTTGACATGTGGCAAGACGCTCCTCGGGGCGCGTCTTGCTTGGGCCTCTCTCCTGGAGGCGCTCAGTCAGACTGAGTAGTGACATGTGGCCTGACGCTCCTCGGGGCACGTCTTGCTTGGGCCTCTCTCCTGGAGGCGCTCAGTGAGACCCAGTGTTGACATGTGGCAAGACGCTCCACGGGGCGCGTCTTGCTTGGGCTTCTCTCCTGGAGGCCCTCAGTCAGACCCATTGTTGACATGTGGCAAGACGCTCCTCGGGGCACGTCTTGCTTGGGCCTCTCTCCTGGAGGCGCTCAGTCAGACCGAGTAGTGACATGTGGCAAGACGCTCCTCGGGGTGCGTCTTGCTTGGACCTCTCTCCTGGAGGCGCTCAGTTAGACCGAGTAGTGACATGTCGCAAGACGCTCCTCGGGGCGCGTCTTGCTTGGGCCTCTCTCCTGGAGGCGCTCAGTCAGACCGAGTGCTGACATAAGGCAAGATGCTCCTCGGGGCGCGTCTTGCTTGGGCCTCTCTCCTGGAGGCGCTCAGTCAGACCGAGTAGTGACATGTGGCAAGACGCTCCTCGGGGCGCGTCTTGCTTGGGCCTCTCTCCTGGAGGCGCTCAGTTAGACCGAGTAGTGACATGTCGCAAGACGCTCCTCGGGGCGCGTCTTGCTTGGGCCTCTCTCATGGAGGCCCTCTGTCAGACCCAGTGTTGACATGTGGCAAGACGCTCCTCGGGGCGCATGTTGCTTGGGCCTCTCTCCTGGAGGCGCTCAGTCAGAACCAGAGGTCACATGTGGCAACACGCTCCTCGGGGTGCGTCTTGCTTGGGCCTCTCTCCTGGAGGCCCTCTGTCAGACCCAGTGTTGACATGTGGCAAAATGCTCCTCCGGGCGCATCTTGCTTGGGCCTCTCTCCAGAAGGCCCTCAATCAGACCCAGTGTTGACATGTGGCAAGACGCTCCTCGGGGCGCGTCTTGCTTGGGCCTCTCTCCTGGAGGCGCTCAGTCGGACTGAGTAGTGACATGTGGCCTGACGCTCCTTGGGGCGCGTCTTGCTTGGGCCTCTCTCCTGGAGGCGCTCAGTCAGACCCATTGTTGACATGTGGCAAGACGCTCCTCGGGGTACGTCTTGCTTGGGCCTCTCTCCTGGAGGCGCTCAGTCAGACCGAGTAGTGACATGTGGCAAGACGCTCCTCGGGGTGCGTCTTGCTTGGACCTCTCTCCTGGAGGCGCTCATTTAGACCGAGTAGTGACATGTCGCAAGACGCTCCTCGGGGCGCGTCTTGCTTGGGCCTCTCTCGTGGAGGCGCTCAGTCAGACCGAGTGCTGACATAGGGCAAGATGCTCCTCGGGGCGCGTCTTGCTTGGGCCTCTCTCCTGGAGGCGCTCAGTCAGACCCAGTGGTGACATGTTGCAAGACGCTCCTCGGGGCGCATCTTGCTTGGGCCTCTCTCCTGGAGGCGCTCATTCAGACCCAGTGTTGACACGTGGCAAGACGCTCCTCGGGGTGCGTCTTGCTTGGGCCTCTCTCCTGGAACCGCTCAGTCAGACCCAGTGTTGACATGTGGCAAGACACTCCTCGCGGCGTGTCTTGCTTGGGCCTCTCTCATGGAGGCACCCTGTCAGACCCAGTGTTGACATGTGTCAAGACGCTCCTCGGGGCGCGTCTTGCTTTGGCCTCTCTCCTGGAGGCGCTCAGTCAGACCGGGTGCTGACATGTGGCAAGAAGCTCCTCGGGGCGCGTGTTGCTTGGGCTTCTCTCCTGGAGGCCCTCTGTAAGACCCATTGTTGACATGTGGCAAGACGCTCCTGGGGGCGCGTCTTGCTTGGGCCTCTCTCCAGAAGGCCCTCAATCAGACCCAGTGTTGACACGTGGCAAGACGCTCCTCGGGGCGCGTCTTGCTTGGGCCTCTCTCCTGGAGGCGCTCAGTCAGACTGAGTAGTGACATGTGGCCTGATGCTCCTCGGGGAGCATCTTGCTTGGGCTTCTCTCCTGGAGGCGCTCAGTCAGACCGAGTGCTGACATGTGGAAAGACGCTCCTCTGGGCGCGTCTTGCTTGGGCTTCTCTCCTGGAGGCGCTCAGAAAGACCCAGTGTGGACATGTGACAAGACGCTCCTCGGGGCGCGTCTTGCTTGGGCCTCTCTCCTGGAGGCCCTCTGTCAGACCCAGTGTTGGCATGTGGCAAGACGCTCCTCAGGGCGCGTCTTGCTTTGGCCTCTCTCCTGGAGGCGCTCAGTCAGACCGAGTGCTGACATGTGGCAAGACGCTCCTCGGGCCGCGTGTTGCTTGGGCTTCTCTCCTGGAGGCCCTCAGTCAGACCCATTGTTGACATGTGGCAAGACGCTCGTCGGGGCGCGTCTTGCTTGGGCCTCTCTCCTGGAGGCGCTCAGTCAGACCGAGTGCTGACATGTGTCAAGATGCTCCTCGGGGCGCGTCTTGCTTGGGCTTCTCTCCTGGAGGCGCTCAGAAAGACCCAGTGTTGACATGTGACAAGACGCTCCTCGGGGCGCGTCTTGCTTTGGCCTCTCTCCTGGAGGCGCTCAGTCAGACCAAGTGCTGACATGTGGCAAGACGCTCCTCGGGGCGCGTCTTGCTTGGGCCTCTCTCCTGGAGGTGCTCAGTCAGAACCAGAGGTGACATGTGGCAAGACGCTCCTCGGGGCGTGTCTTGCTTGGGCCTCTCTCCTGGAGGCCCTCTGTCAGACCCAGTGTTGACATGTGGCAAGACGCTCCACGGGGCGCGTCTTGCTTGGGCTTCTCTCCTGGAGGCCCTCAGTCAGACCCATTGTTGACATGTGGCAAGACGCTCCTCGGGGCACGTCTTGCTTGGGCCTCTCTCCTGGAGGCGCTCAGTCAGACCGAGTAGTGACATGTGGCAAGACGCTCCTCGGGGCGCGTCTTGCTTGGACCTCTCTCCTGGAGGCGCTCAGTTAGACCGAGTAGTGACATGTCGCAAGACGCTCCTCGGGGCGCGTCTTGCTTGGGCCTCTCTCATGGAGGCCCTCTGTCAGACCCAGTGTTGACATGTGGCAAGACGCTCCTCGGGGCGCATGTTGCTTGGGCCTCTCTCCTGGAGGCGCTCAGTCAGAACCAGAGGTCACATGTGGCAAGACGCTCCTCAGGGTGCGTCTTGCTTGGGCCTCTCTCCTGGAGGCCCTCTCTCAGACCCAGTGTTTGCATGTGGCAAAACGCTCCTCCGGGCGCATCTTGCTTGGGCCTCCCTCCTGGAGGCCCTCAGTAAGACCCATTGTTGACATGTGGCAAGACGCTCCTCGGGGCGCATCTTGCTTCGGCCTCTCTCCAGAAGGCCCTCAATCAGACCCAGTGTTGACATGTGGCAAGACGCTCCTCGGGGCGCGTCTTGCTTGGGCCTCTCTCCTGGAGGCGCTCAGTCAGACTGAGTAGTGACATGTGGCCTGACGCTCCTCGGGGCACGTCTTGCTTGGGCCTCTCTCCTGGAGGCGCTCAGTGAGACCCAGTGTTGACATGTGGCAAGACGCTCCACGGGGCGCGTCTTGCTTGGGCTTCTCTCCTGGAGGCCCTCAGTCAGACCCATTGTTGACATGTGGCAAGACGCTCCTCGGGGCACGTCTTGCTTGGGCCTCTCTCCTGGAGGCGCTCAGTCAGACCGAGTAGTGACATGTGGCAAGACGCTCCTCGGGGTGCGTCTTGCTTGGACCTCTCTCCTGGAGGCGCTCAGTTAGACCGAGTAGTGACATGTCGCAAGACGCTCCTCGGGGCGCGTCTTGCTTGGGCCTCTCTCCTGGAGGCGCTCAGTCAGACCGAGTGCTGACATAAGGCAAGATGCTCCTCGGGGCGCGTCTTGCTTGGGCCTCTCTCCTGGAGGCGCTCAGTTAGACCGAGTAGTGACATGTCGCAAGACGCTCCTCGGGGCGCGTCTTGCTTGGGCCTCTCTCATGGAGGCCCTCTGTCAGACCCAGTGTTGACATGTGGCAAGACGCTCCTCGGGGCGCCTGTTGCTTGGGCCTCTCTCCTGGAGGCGCTCAGTCAGAACCAGAGGTCACATGTGGCAACACGCTCCTCGGGGTGCGTCTTGCTTGGGCCTCTCTCCTGGAGGCCCTCTGTCAGACCCAGTGTTGACATGTGGCAAAATGCTCCTCCGGGCGCATCTTGCTTGGGCCTCTCTCCAGAAGGCCCTCAATCAGACCCAGTGTTGACATGTGGCAAGACGCTCCTCGGGGCGCGTCTTGCTTGGGCCTCTCTCCTGGAGGCGCTCAGTCGGACTGAGTAGTGACATGTGGCCTGACGCTCCTCGGGGCGCGTCTTGCTTGGGCCTCTCTCCTGGAGGCGCTCAGTCAGACCCATTGTTGACATGTGGCAAGACGCTCCTCGGGGCACGTCTTGCTTGGGCCTCTCTCCTGGAGGCGCTCAGTCAGACCGAGTAGTGACATGTGGCAAGACGCTCCTCGGGGTGCGTCTTGCTTGGACCTCTCTCCTGGAGGCGCTCATTTAGACCGAGTAGTGACATGTCGCAAGACGCTCCTCGGGGCGCGTCTTGCTTGGGCCTCTCTCCTGGAGGCGCTCAGTCAGACCGAGTGCTGACATAAGGCAAGATGCTCCTCGGGGCGCGTCTTGCTTGGGCCTCTCTCCTGGAGGCGCTCAGTCAGACCCAGTGGTGACATGTTGCAAGACGCTCCTCGGGGCGCATCTTGCTTGGGCCTCTCTCCTGGAGGCGCTCATTCAGACCCAGTGTTGACACGTGGCAAGACGCTCCTCGGGGTGCGTCTTGCTTGGGCCTCTCTCCTGGAACCGCTCAGTCAGACCCAGTGTTGACATGTGGCAAGACACTCCTCGCGGCGTGTCTTGCTTGGGCCTCTCTCATGGAGGCCCCCTGTCAGACCCAGTGTTGACATGTGTCAAGACGCTCCTCGGGGCGCGTCTTGCTTTGGCCTCTCTCCTGGAGGCGCTCAGTCAGACCGGGTGCTGACATGTGGCAAGAAGCTCCTTGGGGCGCGTGTTGCTTGGGCTTCTCTCCTGGAGGCCCTCTGTAAGACCCATTGTTGACATGTGGCAAGACGCTCCTGGGGGCGCGTCTTGCTTGGGCCTCTCTCCAGTAGGCCCTCAATCAGACCCAGTGTTGACACGTGGCAAGACGCTCCTCGGGGCGCGTCTTGCTTGGGCCTCTCTCCTGGAGGCGCTCAGTCAGACTGAGTAGTGACATGTGGCCTGATGCTCCTCGGGGAGCATCTTGCTTGGGCCTCTCTCCTGGAGGCGCTCAGTCAGACCGAGTGCTGACATGTGGAAAGACGCTCCTCTGGGCGCGTCTTGCTTGGGCTTCTCTCCTGGAGGCGCTCAGAAAGACCCAGTGTTGACATGTGACAAGACGCTCCTCGGGGCGCGTCTTGCTTGGGCCTCTCTCCTGGAGGCCCTCTGTCAGACCCAGTGTTGGCATGTGGCAAGACGCTCCTCAGGGCGCGTCTTGGTTGGGCCTCTCTCCTGGAGGCGCTCAGTCAGACTGAGTAGTGACATGTGGCCTGATGCTCCTCGGGGAGCTTCTTGCTTGGGCCTCTCTCCTGGAGGCGCTCAGTCAGACCGAGTGCTGACATGTGGAAAGACGCTCCTCTGGGCGCGTCTTGCTTGGGCTTCTCTCCTGGAGGCGCTCAGAAAGACCCAGTGTTGACATGTGACAAGACGCTCCTCGGGGCGCGTCTTGCTTGGGCCTCTCTCCTGGAGGCGCTCAGTCAGACCCAGTGGTGACCTGTGGCAAGACACTCCTCGGAGCGCGTCTTGCTTGGGCCTCTCTCCTGGAGGCCCTCTGTCAGACCCAGTGTTGGCATGTGGCAAGACGCTCCTCAGGGCGCGTCTTGGTTGGGCCTCTCTCCTGGAGGCGCTCAGTCAGACCCAGTGGTGACATGTGGCAAGACGCTCCTCGGGGCGCGTATTGCTTGGGCCTCTCTCCTGGATGCCCTCTGTCAGACCGAGTGTTGACATGTGGCAAGACTCTCCTCGGGGCGCGTCTTGCTTGGGCTTCTCTCATGGAGGCCCTCAGTCAGACCCAGTGTTGACATGTGTCAAGACGCTCCTCGGGGCGTGTCTTGCTTGGGCCTCTCTCCTGGAGGCGCTCAGTCAGACCCAGTGTTGACATGTTGCAAGACGCTCCTCGGGGCGCGTCTTGCTTGGGCCTCTCTCCTGGAGGCGCTCAAACAGACCGAGTAGTGACATGTGGCAAGACGCTCCTCGGGGCGCGTCTTGCTGGGGCTTCTCTCATGGAGGCACTCAGTCAGATCCAGTGTTTAGAGAGAAGTTTAATGAGAAATTAATGAGAAATTAAAATCAATAGTGCAATATAATATAACAAAGAAACATTTGCATGTTTACAAGCAAACACACAACTTACACAATGCTAAGAATGGGCGCGGGCAGAAGCATAAGCTTATAAGCCCAGCCCCCCAAACCCTTTGAACTTAAACAAAATTTTAGAATAGCGTACCGATTCCATAATTTTTACATCATGTTTGAAATGTATGGGAATATATTCAAATCCCCATTCTAGCTTCATAAAAAAAAAAAAAAGACCTTTAATGTTTTATGCATTTTTTCATTGACTTGATTCATAATATTTAATCACATTTGATTTAAACATACCCTTAAACTTTACCATTGTTGAACAATCTTTTTGCTCCTGGTCTAATTTATTCCACACATCAACCCCAACACAAGAAATACAAAGTTGTTTCATTTTAGTTCTTACTTTAGGCTTTCTAAACATTTTATACCCTCTGAGATCATAAACACTCTCTCTGATCTGGAACAGATCCTGAATTTGTTTTGGCATCAAATTATACATCACTTTATACATAAACTGTGCAATTCTTAATGTAACTAATTCTCTTAGCTTTAATACTTTTAAATGAATAAAAAGTAAATGTGTATGCTCTCTACAAGCTGCTTTATTTACAAGTCGGATTGCTCTCTTTTGAATTATAAACAAAGGCTTTAAGTGGGTTTCGTAGGTATTTCCCCACACTTCAACACAATACATGAAATAAGGCAGAAATAAGGAACAATACAAAAGATATAAAGCTTTTTCATCTAAAAATTCTTTAACTTTATAGAGAACTGCTAATGATTTCAATAACTTTGCTTTAATTGAGTCAATATGCGGTTTCCAACTTAACTTTTTTTCTATGGTTACGCCAAGAAATTTTATTTCATTCGCTCTTTCAATTTCTGTATTATTTATTTTGAGATTTGTATCCACTGTAATTGCTCTATTAGTAAATATGATAAATTTTGTTTTATTTAAATTTAAAGTTAATTTATTTAAGTTAAACCAACACTTTAATGCATTTAATTCTTTCTCAACCTTGTCCATTAATGTTATTAAATCTTTCCCAAAACTTAGAACATTAGTATCATCTGCAAATAGTATGAAATGCAATGTTTTAGAAACTAAACATATGTCATTAATATAAAGAATAAACAACAAGGGACCCAACACTGACCCCTGTGGGATACCGGTGGTCACTGTCAGTAGCTGTGAATCAGTGTTGTTAATGTGGACATATTGGAGTCTGTTCTCTAAATAACTCTTAATCCAGTCATAGGCCACACCCCTGATGCCATATCTACACAATTTTTTTATTAATAAGTCATGATTAACAGTATCAAAAGCTTTGGTCAGGTCTAAGAAGACCCCAACAGCATATTGTTTGTTGTCAATTGCATCAGATATTTTCTCCACTAGATCAACAATTGCCAGAGAAGTTGTCCGATCACGTCTAAAACCATATTGCTGTTCAGAAAGAATATCATGATGCTCAATAAAGTCATACAATCTTTTATGAAATATTGTTTCTAGTATTTTGGAGAACTGAGATAAAATAGAAATTGGTCTATAATTAGAAAAGTCATGTTTGTCTCCAGCCTTATAGATAGGAATGACTTTTGCAACCTTCATCCTTTCAGGAAATCTTCCTGATTGGAGAGACTGGTTACAAATATGTGTAAGTGGTTTGGCTATAATCTCAATGATTTCTTTTACAACCGACATATCAAATCCATGTAAATCTGCTGACTTTTTACTTTTAAATGTTTTAACAACTGTTATAACTTCATTTTCATTTGTGCCTTGAATAAATATGGTTTTGTCTAAATTTGTTATTTTACTCACAGCATCAGCATCTAATTTAGTATTTGATATATCCTTTGCCAAATCTGGCCCAATTTCGGTAAAATACTTATTGAATTCATTTGCTATTTCTTTAGACTGATAAATTTCTTGATTGTCTTTTGTTAGAAAAATATTTGGAAGACTATTGGTTCCACTACCCTTTTTTATTACATCATTTAATATGCGCCACGTATTTTTAATGTTAGATTTATTTCCTTCCAATAATTTGCTATAATAATTTCTTTTACTAGATCTCATAATACTTATTAATTTATTCTTGTATATCTTGTAATTCTGTTCTGCTTCCTCCGTTCTTTTCTTTAAAAAGTCTTTATACAGCTTATTTTTTTTCCTGCAAGCCTTCTGAATCCCCTTAGTTATCCACGGCTTTTTAGCATATTTATTCTTATCCACCTTATAAAGCAAAGGGCAGTTTTTTTCATAAAGAGAAGTTATAATATTTAAAAATTTTCCATAAGCCATATTTACATCTTCCACATAAACCTCCTCCCAATTTTGTTCCATTAAGTCAGTTTTAAATGAATTTACTGCTTCTTGATTTTTTAGCCTTGTAACAACCACAGATTCACTTTGAGTAGTTACAGTTGTCCTTTGTACGACTGTGAAAACCGGTAAATGATCAGACATATCGGTAATTACAAGACCACTTAACACATCATATTCAAGAATATTTGTAAAAATATTGTCGATCAGTGTCGCACTAGTTTTTGTAATTCGAGTTGGCCGAGTTATTAGTGGATACAGTCCCAAACTAAACATGGAATTAATAAACTCTGTATTTGCATTTTGCATTTGAGGATTCAACAGGTCAATGTTAAAATCCCCACAGACAAAACACATTTTTCTGTTGATTATATCATCATACATATCAACTATTTTTTCTTTAAACATTTCAACACAAGATCCTGGTTTCCTATACATACAACTGACTAACACATTCTTAGACTTTTCTATTTGTATTTCCACAGATCCAGTGTTGACATGTGGCAAGACGCTCCTCGGGGCGCGTCTTGCTTGGACCTCTCTCCCTGAGGCGCTCAGTCAGACCCAGTGTTGACATTTGGCAAGACACTCCTCGGGGCGCGTCTTGCTTGGGCCTCTCTCCAGAAGGCCCTCAATCAGACCCAGTGTTGACACGTGGCAAGACGCTCCTCGGGGCGCGTCTTGCTTGGGCCTCTCTCCTGGAGGCACTCAGTCAGACTGAGTAGTGACATGTGGCCTGACGCTCCTCGGGGCGCGTGTTGCTTGGGCCTCTCTCCTGGAGGCGCTCAGTCAGACCAAGTGGTGACATGTGGCAAGACACTCCTCGGGGCGCATCTTGCTTGGGCCTCTCTCCTAGAGGCCCTCTGTCAGACCCAGTGTTGACATGTGTGAGGACGCTCCTCGGGGCGCGTCTTGCTTGGGCTTCTCTCCTGGAGGACCTCAGTAAGACCCATTGTTGACATGTGGCAAGACGCTCCTCGGGGCGCGTCTTGCTTGGGCCTCTCTCCTGGAGGCGCTCAGTCAGACCGAGTGCTGACATGTGGCAAGACGCTCCTCGGGGCACGTCTTGCTTGGGCCTCTCTCCTGGAGGCGCTCAGTCAGAACCAGAGGTGACATGTGGCAAGACGCTCCTCGGGGCGCGTCTTGCTTGGGCCTCTCTCCTGGAGGCCCTCTGTCATACCCAGTGTTGACATGGGGCAAGATGCTCCTCCGGGCGCATCTTGCTTGGGCCTCTCTCCTGGTGTCCCTCAGTCAGACCCATTGTTGACATGTGGCAAGACGCTCCTCGGGGCGCGTCTTGCTTGGGCCTCTCTCCTGGAGGCGCTCAGTCAGACCGAGTGCTGACATAAGGCAAGACGCTCCTCGGGGCGCGTCTTGCTGGGGCCTCTCTCCTGGAGGCGCTCAATCAGACCCAGTGGTGACACGTGGAAAGACGCTCCTCGGGGCGCGTCTTGCTTGGGCCTCTCTCCTGGAGGCGCTCAGTCAGACCCAGTGTTGACACGTGGCAAGACGCTCCTCGGGGCGCGTCTTGCTTGGGCCTCTCTCCTGGAGGCGCTCATTCAGACCCAGTGGTGACATGTGGCAAGACGCTCCTCGGGGCGCTCATTGCTTGGGCCTCTCTCCTGAATGCCCTCTGTCAGACCGAGTTTTGACATGTGGCAAGACTCTCCTCGGGGCGCGTCTTGCTTGGGCTTCTCTCATGGAGGCCCTCAGTCCGACCCAGTGTTGACATGTGTCAAGACGCTCCTCGGGGCGTGTCTTGCTTGGGCCTCTCTCCTGGAGGCGCTCAGTCAGACCCAGTGTTGACATGTGGCAAGACGCTCCTCTGGGCGCGTCTTGCTTGGGCTTCTCTCCTGGAGGCCCTCAGTCAGACCCATTGTTGACATGTGGCAAGACGCTCCTCGGGGCACGTCTTGCTTGGGCCTCTCTCCTGGAGGCGCTCAGTCAGACCGAGTAGTGACATGTGGCAAGACGCTCCTCGGGGCGCGTCTTGCTTGGACTTCCCTCCTGGAGGCGCTCAGTCAGACCGAGTAGTGACATTTGGCAAGACGCTCCTCGGGGCGCGTCTTGCTTGGGCCTCTCTCCTGGAGGCGCTCAGTCAGACCGAGTGCTGACATAAGGCAAGACGCTCCTCGGGGCGCGTCTTGCTGGGGCATCTCTCCTTGAGGTGCTTAATCAGACCCAGTGGTGACACGTGGCAAGACGCTCCTCTGGGCGGGTCTTGCTTGGGCCTCTCTCCTGGAGGAGCTCAGTCAGACCCAGTGGTGACACGTGGCAAGACGCTCCTCGAGGCGCATCTTGCTTGGGCCTCTCTCCTGGAGGCGCTAAGTCAGACCCAGTGCTGACACGTGGCAAGATGCTCCTCGGGGCGCGTCTTGCTTGGGCCTCTCTCCTGGAGGCGCTCAGTCAGACACAGTGTTGATATGTGGCAAGACACTCCTCGGGGCGCGTCTTGATTGGGCTTCTCTCATGGAGGCCCTCAGTAAGACCCATTGTTGACATGTGGAAAGAAGCTCCTCGGGGAGCGTCTTGCTTTGGCTTCTCTCCTGGAGGCCCTCAGTCAGACCCATTGTTGACATGTGGCAAGACGCTCCTCGAGGCGCGTATTGCTTGGGCCTCTCTCCTGGATGCCCTCTGTCGGACCCAGTTTTGACATGTGGCAAGACTCTCCTCGGGGTGCGTCTTGCTTGGGCTTCTCTCATGGAGGCCCTCAGTCAGACCCAGTGTTGACATGTGTCAAGACGCTCCTCGGGGCGTGTATTGCTTGGGCTTCTCTCCTGGAGGCCCTCAGTCAGACCCATTGTTGACATGTGGCAAGACGCTCCTCGGGGTACGTCTTGCTTGGGCCTCTCTCCTGGAGGCGCTCAGTCAGACCGAGTAGTGACATGTGGCAAGACGCTCCTCGGGGCGCGTCTTGCTGGGGCCTCTCTCCTGGAGGCGCTCAGTCAAACCCAGTGTTGACATGTGGCAAGACGCTCCTCGGGGCGCGTGTTGCTTGGACCTCTCTCCTGGAGGCGCTCAATCAGACCGAGTAGTGACATGTGGCAAGACGCTCCTCGTGGTGCGTCTTGTTTGGGCCTCTCTCCTGGAGGCGCTCAATTAGACCCAGTGTTGACATGTGGCAAGACGCTCCTCGGGGCGTGTCTTGCTTGGGCTTCTCTCCTGGAGTCGGTCAGTCAGACACATTGTTGACATGTGGCAAGAAGCTCCTGGGGGCGCTTCTTGCTTGGGCCTCTCTCCTGGAGGTGCTCAGTCAGACCGAGTGCTGACATGTGGCAAGACGCTCCTTGGGGCGCGTCTTGCTGGGGCCTCTCTCCTGGAGGCGCTCAGTCAGACCCAGTGTTGACATGTGGCAAGACTCTCCTCGGGGCGCGTCTTGCTTGGGCTTCTCTCATGGAGGCCCTCAGTCAGACCCATTGTTGACATGTGGCAAGACGCTCCACGGGGCACGTCTTGCTTGGGCCTCTCTCCTGGAGGCGCTCAGTCAGACCGAGTAGTGACATGTGGCAAGACGCTCCTCGGGGCGCGTCACAGCGTCAACACTGAGTCTGACTGAGCGCCTCCAGGAGAGAAGCCCAAGCAAGACGCGCCCTGAGGAGCTTCTTGCCACATGTCAGCACTCGGTCTGACTGAGCGCCTCCAGGAGAGAGGCCAAAGCAAGACGCGCCCCGAGGAGCGTCTTGACACATGTCAACACTGGGTCTGACAGAGGGCCTCCATGAGAGAGGCCCAAGCAAGACGCGCCCCGAGGAGTGTCTTGCCACATGTCAACACTGGGTCTGACAGAGGGCCTCCAGGAGAGAGGCCCAAGCAAGACGCGCCCCGAGGATTGTCTTGCCACATGTCACCACTTGGTCTGACTGAGCGCCTCCAGGAGAGAGGCCCAAGCAACACGCGCCCCGAGGAGCGTCAGGCCACATGTCACTACTCAGTCTGACTGAGCGCCTCCAGGAGAGAGGCCCAAGCAAGACGCGCCCCGAGGAGCGTCTTGCCACGTGTCAACACTGGGTCTGATTGAGGGCCTTCTGGAGAGAGGCCCAAGCAAGACGCGCCCCGAGGAGCGTCTTGCCACATGTCAACAATGGTTCTTACTGAGGGCCTCCGGGAGAGAAGTCCAAGCAAGACGCGCCCCGAGGAGCTTCTTGCCACATGTCAGCACTCGGTCTGACTGAGTGCCTCCAGGAGAGAGGCCAAAGCAAGACGCCCCCCGAGGAGCGTCTTGACACATGTCAACACTGGGTCTAACAGAGGGCCTCCATGAGTGAGGCCCAAGCAAGACGCGCCCCGAGGAGCGTCTTGCCACATGTCAACAATGGGTCTGACTGAGGGCCTCCAGGAGAGAAGCCAAAGCAAGACGCGCCCCGAGGAGCTTCTTTCCAGATGTCAACAATGGGTCTTACTGTGGGCCTCCATGAGAGAAGCCCAAGCAAGACGCGCCCCGAGGAGTGTCTTGCCACATGTCAACACTGTGTCTGACTGAGCGCCTCCAGGAGAGAGGCCCAAGCAAGACGCGCCCCGAGGAGCGTCTTGCCACGTGTCAACACTGGGTCTGACTTAGCGCCTCCAGGAGAGAGGCCCAAGCAAGATGATACCCACACGTACAACACCCAAGAAAAAAAAAGATCTCGCTGTCTGTACTGGGTGTACTCTCAGTAGTCGCAGTTGCTCAGGCCATGGTGGTACGCTCACATAACGCCTCTGAGATACGTCCCATCACACCACCTCCTACACTACTCGCGAAGGAGTATTCAACACCCCCTTTGTTCGAAGACAACCATTATAACGAGCACAGCACAACGCTTGCCGCACGCGAAGACAACATGCAGGAGACAACGCTACCACCTGTCGTGAGAACAACGGATTCGAGTGACAACGATCGCGACTATGACAAGCACATTACAGCACCCTCTGTGCACGAAGACCAGGTGCAGGAGACAACGCTACCACCTGTCGTGAGAAACAAGAGTTTGGTTAACAATGATCATCGTCGTGTCCCATTCTAAACTGGGCGTGCCATCGCACACATCGTACATGTGTGTTAACCCACCTGTATGCGACAGACTTTGTGTGTTGCATGACATCGAGATGTATTGACGTTTGTGTCAATACAGGACTCTCTAAGCTGGGAGCTGGACGATAACGACCCGTGCATGCGCCACACAAAAGGTAACTCGACTAACTACAAAACGCATATTGTGATGTATAAAGTTGGCTCGACTGTTTGAATCAGCTGCAGCTGCGGTTTACTCACAAAGTGAATCGCACGCTTGTTAGAAGTACATTCGGAGCACTTAAAAAATACATCGCTCTCATCGAGTTCCGTCTCAGCGTTCACCGGCTGATGGGCAAGAGCGTGACATGGGATTGCCAGGAACTTACTTAAGGACTATCATCTCATTTGGCATTTACTCACGGACCCAAGAAACCAGTTCCGAAAAATGGTCGAGAATTATAACTTGTCTAATAGCAACTGGAAGATATGTTGCGTCATAAGCCTCTGATGGTTCACAAGGTGCACGGTCCACTCGAAATCCTAATGCTGTATTTGTAGTACATACACTAAGTCTTCTCTGTTGATGTCAGACTAGAGTTTTATTAGAGTTTTACTTTGCAACAATGGGATTCGAGCAATTGATGTGTATATTTTTAATAGTGCACAATGCTACTATTCCTAGGCTGAATGTACGACATGGCTCTTATGTATCATTATGTATCGTTTCCATTAAGTACAAATTTAAATAAAGTCCCTCTGTCCTCAGTGCTAGGTTGTGGGTTTAATACACATTATTATGATCAACCTGTTGAACAGTATAATAACAATATTCCTGTAAAAGTCATTTAGTAATGAACAACCTCAGTTCTGTGAAAGAACATCATGTCTCTGATGTGTACACTGCAGGCCTGACCGGGGTTTGCACGCAAGGGCCTGTGTGTGTGTGTGTGTGTGTGTGTGAAACAAATAAAGATAAATATAGCTAGTGCGGCCACGAGCGGTCGTGCAGGGTAGAGGCTGCGCGAAAACGCCTCTAAAAACAAGCGTGTGCCCACGCCCGATCCGTGGAAGCACGTAGATCTAGCAAACGTACTAGCAGAAATCAACGATCGCACACGGGTCATTGAGTGTGTACAGGGTTCGTCTGCGTGTGTGGCATTGGGCAATCTAGCGGCAACTGTGTGGCCTGAAGGCGGAACCGGCAAACCCGTCGCCCTCACCATCGTTGCGCTTCGAGATGAACTATTGCTAAAGATGATCGTCCTCATCAACCACGGCGCTACCAGAGTAGCTCGTAACGAAGACCCTCTCCGCGACCTCGCGGCCAGTGTGCGCAGTGTACAGCAAATGACAAACGATGTTGCGAGCGATATATTGAAAAAACTTTGCACTGATGCGACGGTCGCCACTGCAGGTTGTGCGAGTCTCGCGCAAAGTGCCATATCAAACGTGCGCAAGCTAGTGACAAGCAACTTCACCAGATCCGTAGATTCTGCATACGCTCGGATACGAATGAAAGTATCGAGAGATAACACCGACACAAGTTGCGCGACGGCGCTGGCTGCAGTCGCTACAACACTGGATTTATTAATCAACGTAATTGTGATCGTAATGGCGTTTCGAGTGTGCACCAGAAACTACAACCAGTACTACAGAAAACTGGCATGAGGGTCGCGGTCTAACGTTATGTTGGTGTCTCGCATCGACCGTCGACGGCCGTTTGCCAGCGGCTGAAAATGGCAGTTGACGAAATGGAAACGCCGACCGTCGATAGTGCACTCTCGCAAGTTCCAACCGCACCATCTCAGGAGACAGACCACAGAGTCATATTAGCGGAGGGTAGATAGAAAATGCGCAAACCGCCGCAACCGCCCATAAACATACTATACGAGTTCAACATAGAGTGGAGTAAGAAGTTACTACCGATTGTATTTCCAACGTGCAAGCAGCTGGTGTTTGACGCTTTACTTGAGTATCACAGAGGTTGCGATGTCCTGTGTTCCACGAGCGCATGGAAACAAGTGAACGAACTTCTACGGACCGTACTGTTGGGGTATGAGCGAGCTGTAAAATCAATACACGCTAGACACGCGGACTTTGCCGCGTTACTGGACACGCATATCGCCACAACAAAACCGGGTCAAGTGTTCGGGGCATCACCGCGCTCGACTATACACGTCTTGGCCTACCACGAGTACATGAGCCCACAGATCCTAAGCGAGGTAGAAGCCGTTGTGTCTACCCAACGCAAATTCAGCACAGCCGTGCGCGCTAAGACAAGTCCCTCTAGACTGCTGGAAATTTTGGAAACGTGGAAGGCTGGCGTGTACGCGCTTTCTACACATCTCAACGGTATGATCGCGATACTCTCGGCCGCACAACAAGTAATGGTCATGTGTTCGGAAGGTCTGATCAGGTCTGACATGACCGGTTGTCAATCGACGTCGAGCGTGCACTCACACACGGATATCCTGGCGTACAGTAAAGCGACGTCGACCTCTAAGCTCACGTTGATCGCCGATGTTTCGAAGGGCAATCGAGTGTGTTGGCTGACGAAAGCTATGGTGACCGACGGTCGCGTCGACTACAATGTGCCTCATTGCGACTGGAGAGGCGTATGTGATCCTTTGCAAATCGATAACACCACCGCGGTCGAGTGCGAAGTCACGGTCGGCGGCGTGTTGTCCTTACTGTGCCCCATACAATGTGACGGTCCGTTTCACGGACCGGTGTGTTACGACCCGACTAACGAAACGTACCAGGTGATAACATTGCATCCGCCCATTACAGCGGAGCGAGCGTTTTGCCACACTCCCAAACCAAGGTTAATAGTTGTAGCGCACGCCCTTTCGGACCTCGGTGCACGTGAAACACTGGCGTACACTCACAACATCACGCTCGAGACAGCTCAAGCGTTACGCGAAACAAAGGACGTGTTCAAATCCATAGAGAATATACGGTCTTTAGCGTATGCGTATATAAAGGAGGTCGATGACATTTACAGACCTGGCGGCGTGGGCACCACAGTAGAACAACAAGGTGCTCTCAAGCGCACACAGATACTGGCCGCATTATCACTCGCGATGTCTATCCTGACATGCCCGTTTCTGATTTCTATGTATATTAAATTATGACAAGAGCTACGGTGGTTACGATTACACTCTGACCATGTGCCTTAGTTTCTGCTAGTGACCTATAAATACATTTGCCCACTTGCTCTCACTGCCATTAAAGCGGCTGTACCCACACGTACAAAACCCAAGAAAAAAAAAGATCTCGCTGTCTGTACTGGGTGTACTCTCAGTAGTCGCAGTTGCTCAGGCCATGGTGGTACGCTCACATAACGCCTCTGAGATACGTCCCATCACACCACCTCCTACACTACTCGCGAAGGAGTATTCAACACCCCCTTTGTACGAAGACAACCATTATAACGAGCACAGCACAACGCTTGCCGCACGTGAAGACAACTTGCAGGAGACAACGCTACCACCTGTCGTGAGAACAACGGATTCGAGTGACAACGATCGCGACTATGACGAGCACATTACAGCACCCTCTGTGCACGAAGACCAGGTGCAGGAGACAACGCTACCACCTGTGGTGAGAAACAAGAGTTTGGTTAACAATGATCATCGTCGTGTCCCATTGTAAACTGGGCGTGCCATCGCACACATCGTACATGTGTGTTAACCCACCTGTATGCGACAGACTTTGTGTGTTGCATGACATCGAGATGTATTGACGTCTGTGTCAATACAGGACTCTCTATAAGCCGGGAGCTGGACGCTAACGACCCGTGCATGCGCCACACAAAAGGTATCGTACATGTGCTAACCCACCTGTATGCGACAGACTTTGTGTGTTGCATGACATCGAGATGTATTGACATCTGTGTCAATACAGGACTCTCTAAGCTGGGAGCTGGACGCTAACAACCAGTGCATGCGCCACACAAAAGGTATCATACATGTGTTAACCCACCTGTATGCGACAGACTTTGTGTGTTGCATGACATCGAGATGTATTGACGTCTGTGTCAATACAGGACTCTCTAAGCTGAGAGCTGGACGATAACGACCCGTGCATGCGCCACACAAAAGGTAACTCGACTAACTACAAAACGCATATTGTGATGTAGAAAGTTGGCTCGACTGTTTGAATCAGCTGCAGCTTCGGTTTACTCACAAAGTGAATCGCACGCTTGTTAGAAGTACATTCGGAGCACTTAAAAAATACATCGCTCTCATCGAGTTCCGTCTCAGCGTTCACCGGCTGATGGGCAAGAGCGTGACATGGGATCGCCAGGAACTTACTTAAGGACTATCATCTCATTTGGCATTTACTCACGGACCCAAGAAACCAGTTCCGAAAAATGGTCAAGAATTATAACTTGTCTAATAGCAACTGGAAGATATGTTGCGTCATAAACCTCTGATGGTTCACAAGGTTCACGGTCCACTCGAAATCCTAATGCTGTATTTGTAGTACATACTCTAAGTCTTCTCTGTTGATGTCGGACTAGAGTTTTATTAGAGTTTTACTTTGCAACAATGGGATTCGAGCAATTGATGTGTATATTTTTAATAGTGCACAATGCTGCTATTCCTAGGCTGAATGTACGACATGGCTCTTATGTATCATTATGTATCGTTTCCATTAAGTACTAATGGCATTTACTCACGGACCCAAGAAACCAGTTCCGAAAAATGGTCGAGAATTATAACTTGTCTAATAGCAACTGGAAGATATGTTGCCTCATAAGCCTCTGATGGTTCACAAGGTGCACGGTCCACTCGAAATCCTAATGCTGTATTTGTAGTACATACACTAAGTCTTCTCTGTTGATGTCAGACTAGAGTTTTATTAGAGTTTTACTTTGCAACAATGGGATTCGAGCAATTGATGTGTATATTTTTAATAGTGCACAATGCTACTATTCCTAGGCTGAATGTGTGACATGGCTCTTATGTATCATTATGTATCGTTTCCATTAAGTACTAATTTAAATAAAGTCCCTCTGTCCTCAGTGCTAGGTTGTGGGTTTAAGTGGCAAGACGCTCCTCGGGGCGCATATTGCTTGGGCCTCTCTCCTGGATGCCCTCTGTCAGACCGAGTGTTGACATGTGGCAAGACTCTCCTCGGGGCGCGTCTTGCTTGGGCTTCTCTCATGGAGGCCGTCAGTCAGACCCAGTGTTGACATGTGTCAAGACGCTCCTCGGGGCGTGTCTTGCTTGGGCCTCTCTCCTGGAGGCGCTCAGTAAGACCCAGTGTTTACATGTGGCAAGACGCTCCTCGGGGCGCGTCTTGCTTGGGCTTCTCTCCTGGAGGCCCTCAGTCAGACCCATTGTTGACATGTGGCAAGACGCTCCTCGGGGCACGTCTTGCTTGGGCCTCTCTCCTGGAGGCGCTCAAACAGACCGAGTAGTGACATGTGGCAAGACGCTCCGCTGGGCGCGTCTTGCTGGGGCTTCTCTCATGGAGGCACTCAGTCAGACCCAGTGTTGACATGTGGCAAGACGCTCCTCGGGGCACATCTTGCTTGGACCTCTCTCCCTGAGGCGCTCAGTAAGACCGAGTAGTGACATGTGGCAAGACGCTCCTCGGGGCGCGTCTTGCTTGGGCCTCTCTCATGGAGGCCCTCTGTCAGACCCAGTGTTGACATGTGTCAAGACGCTCCTCGGGGGGCGTCTTGCTTTGTCCTCTCTCCTGGAGGCACTCAGTCAGACCGAGTGCTGACATGTGGCAAGAAGCTCCTCGTGGCGCGTCTTGCTTGGACTTCTCTCCCGGAGGCCCTCAGTAAGAACCATTGTTGACATGTGGCAAGACGCTCCTCGGGACGCGTCTTGCTTGGGCCTCTCTCCAGAAGGCCCTCAATCAGACCCAGTGTTGACACGTGGCAAGACGCTCCTCGGGGCGCGTCTTGCTTGGGCCTCTCTCCTGGAGGCGCTCAGTCAGACTGAGTAGTGACATGTGGCCTGACGCTCCTCGGGGCGCGTGTTGCTTGGGCCTCTCTCCTGGAGGCGCTCAGTCAGACCAAGTGGTGACATGTGGCAAGACAATCCTCGGGGCGCATCTTGCTTGGGCCTCTCTCCTGGAGGCCCTCTGTCAGACCCAGTGTTGACATGTGGCAAGACACTCCTTGGGGCGCGTCTTGCTTGGGCCTCTCTCATGGAGGCCCTCTGTCAGACCCAGTGTTGACATGTGTCAAGACGCTCCTCGGGGCGCGTCTTGCTTTGGCCTCTCTCCTGGAGGCGCTCAGTCAGACCGAGTGCTGATATGTGGCAAGAAGCTCCTCGGGGCGCGTCTTGCTTGGGCGTCTCTCCTGGAGGCCCTCAGTAATTCCCATTGTTGACATGTGGCAAGACGCTCCTCGGGGCGCGTCTTGCTTGGGCCTCTCTCCTGGAGGCGCTCAGTCAGACTGAGTAGTGACATGTGGCCTGACGCTCCTCGGGGCGCGTGTTGCTTGGGCCTCTCTCCTGGAGGCGCTCAGTCAGACCAAGTGGTGACATGTGGCAAGACACTCCTCGGGGCGCGTCTTGCTTGGGCCTCTCTCCTGGAGGCCCTCTGTCATACCCAGTGTTGACATGTGTCAAGACGCTCCTCGGGGCGCTTCTTAATTGGGCTTCTCTCCTGGAGGCCCTCAGTCAGACCCATTGTTGGCATGTGGCAAGACGCTCCTCGGGGCGCGGCTTGCTTGGGCCTCTCTCCTGGAGGCGCTCAGTCAGACCGAGTGCTGACATGTGGCAAGACGCTCCTCGGGGCGCGTGTTGCTTGGGCTTCTCTCCTGGAGGCCCTCAGTCAGACCCATTGTTGACATGTGGCAAGACGCTCCTCGGGGCGCGTCTTGCTTGGGCCTCTCTCCTGGAGGCGCTCAGTCAGACTGAGTAGTGACATGTGGCCTGACTATCCTCGGGGCACGTCTCCCTTGGGCCTCTCTCCTGGAGGTGCTCAGTCAGACCCAGTGGTGACATGTGGCAAGACACTCCTCGGGGCGCATCTTGCTTGGGCCTCTCTCGTGGAGGCCCTCTGTCAGACCCAGTGTTGACATGTGTCAAGACGCTCCTCGGGGCGCGTCTTGCTTGGGCCTCTCTCCTGGATGCTCTCTGTCAGACCCAGTGTTGACATGTTTCAAGACGCTCCTCGGGGCGCGTCTTGCTTGGGCTTCTCTCCTGGAGGCCCTCAGTCATACCCATTGTTGACATGTGGCAAGACGCTCCTCGGGAAGCGTCTTGCTTTGGCCTCTCTCCTGGAGGCGCTCAGTCAGACCGAGTGCTGAAATGTGGCAAGACGCTCCTCGGGCCGCGTGTTGCTTGGGCTTCTCTCCTGGAGGCCCTCAGTCAGACCCATTGTTGACATGTTGCAAGACGCTCCTTTGGGCGCGTCTTACTTGGGCCTCTCTCCTGGAGGCGCTCAGTCAGACCGAGTGCTGACATGTGGAAAGACGCTCCTCGGGGCGCGTCTTGCTTGGGCTTCTCTCCTGGAGGCGCTCAGAAAGACCCAGTGTTGACATGTGACAAGACGCTCCTCGGGGCGCGTCTTGCTTGGGCCTCTCTCCTGGAGTCGCTCAGTCAGACCCAGTGGTGACATGTGGCAAGACACTCCTCGGGGCGCGTATTGCTTGGGCCTCTCTCCTGGATGCTCTCTGTCAGAGCGAGTGTTGACATGTGGCAAGACTCTCCTCGGGGCGCGTCTCTCTTGGGCTTCTCTCATGGAGGCCCTCAGTCAGACCCAGTGTTGACATGTGTCAAGACGCTCCTCGGGGCGTGTCTTGCTTGGGCCTCTCTCCTAGAGGCGCTCAGTCAGACCCAGTGTTGACATGTGGCAAGACGCTCCTCGGGGCGCGTCTTGCTTGGGCTTCTCTCCTGGAGGCCCTCAGTCAGACCCATTGTTGACATGTGGCAAGACGCTCCTCGGGGCACGTCTTGCTTGGGCTTCTCTCCTGGAGGCGCTCAAACAGACCGAGTAGTGACATGTGGCAAGACGCTCCTCGGGGCGCGTCTTGCTGGGGCTTCTCTCATGGAGGCACTCAGTCAGACCCAGTGTTGACATGTGGCAAGACACTCCTCGGGGCGCGTCTTGCTTGGACCTCTCTCCCTGAGGCGCTCTGTCAGACCTAGTGTTGACATTTGGCAAGACACTCCTCGGGGCGCGTCTTGCTTGGGCCTCTCTCATGGAGGCCCTCTGTCAGACCCAGTGTTGACATGTGTCAAGACGCTCCTCGGGGGGCGTCTTGCTTTGGCCTCTCTCCTGGAGGCGCTCAGTCACACCGAGTGCTGACATGTGGCAAGAAGCTCCTCGGGGCGCGTCTTGCTTGGGCTTCTCTGCTGGATGCCCTCAGTAAGAACCATTGTTGACATGTGGCAAGACGCTGCTCGGGGCGCGTCTTGCTTGGGCCTCTCTCCAGAAGGCCCTCAATCAGACCCAGTGTTGACACGTGGCAAGACGCTCCTCGGGGCGCGTCTTGCTTGGGCCTCTCTCCAGAAGGCCCTCAATCAGACCCAGTGTTGACACGTGGCAAGACGCTCCTCGGGGCGCGTCTTGCTTGGGCCTCTCTCCTGGAGGCGCTCAGTCAGACTGAGTAGTGACATGTGGCCTGACGCTCCTCGGGGCGCGTGTTGCTTGGGCCTCTCTCCTGGAGGCGCTCAGTCAGACCAAGTGGTGACATGTGGCAAGACAATCCTCGGGGCGCGTCTTGCTTGGGCCTCTCTCCTGGAGGCCCTCTGTCAGACCCAGTGTTGACATGTGGCAAGGCACTCCTCGGGGCGCGTTTTGCTTGGGCCTCTCTCATGGAGGCCCTCTGTCAGACCCAGTGTTGACATGTGTCAAGACGCTCCTCGGGGCGCGTCTTGCTTTGGCCTCTCTCCTGGAGGCGCTCAGTCAGACCGAGTGCTGACATGTGGCAAGAAGCTCCTCGGGGCGCGTCTTGCTTGGGCTTCTCTCCTGGAGGCCCTCGGTAAGACCCATTGTTGACATGTGGCAAGACGCTCCTCGGGGCGCGTCTTGCTTGGGCCTCTCTCCTGGAGGCGCTCAGTCAGACTGAGTAGTGACATGTGGCCTGACGCTCCTCGGGGCGCGTGTTGCTTGGGCCTCTCTCCTGGAGGCGCTCAGTCAGACCCAGTGGTGACATGTGGCAAGACACTCCTCGGGGCGCGTCTTGCTTGGGCCTCTCTCGTGGAGGCCCTCTGTCAGACCCAGTGTTGACATGTGTCAAGACGCTCCTCGGGGCGCGTCTTGCTTGGGCCTCTCTCCTGGATGCTCTCTGTCAGACCCAGTGTTGACATGTTTCAAGACGCTCCTCGGGGCGCGTCTTGCTTGGGCTTCTCTCCTGGAGGCCCTCAGTCATACCCATTGTTGACATGTGGCAAGACGCTCCTCGGGAAGCGTCTTGCTTTGGCCTCTCTCCTGGAGGCGCTCAGTCAGACCGAGTGCTGAAATGTGGCAAGACGCTCCTCGGGCAGCGTGTTGCTTGGGCTTCTCTCCTGGAGGCCCTCAGTCAGACCCATTGTTGACATGTTGCAAGACGCTCCTTTGGGCGCGTCTTACTTGGGCCTCTCTCCTGGAGGCGCTCAGTCAGACCGAGTGCTGACATGTGGAAAGACGCTCCTCGGGGCGCGTCTTGCTTGGGCTTCTCTCCTGGAGGCGCTCAGAAAGACCCAGTGTTGACATGTGACAAGACGCTCCTCGGGGCGCGTCTTGCTTGGGCCTCTCTCCTGGAGTCGCTCAGTCAGACCCAGTGGTGACATGTGGCAAGACACTCCTCGGGGCGCGTATTGCTTGGGCCTCTCTCCTGGGTACTCTCTGTCAGAGCGAGTGTTGACATGTGGCAAGACTCTCCTCGGGGCGCGTCTCTCTTGGGCTTCTCTCATGGAGGCCCTCAGTCAGACCCAGTGTTGACATGTGTCAAGACGCTCCTCGGGGCGTGTCTTGCTTGGGCCTCTCTCCTAGAGGCGCTCAGTCAGACCCAGTGTTGACATGTGGCAAGACGCTCCTCGGGGCGCGTCTTGCTTGGGCTTCTCTCCTGGAGGCCCTCAGTCAGACCCATTGTTGACATGTGGCAAGACGCTCCTCGGGGCACGTCTTGCTTGGGCTTCTCTCCTGGAGGCGCTCAGACAGACCGAGTAGTGACATGTGGCAAGACGCTCCTCGGGGCGCGTCTTGCTGGGGCTTCTCTCATGGAGGCATTCAGTCAGACCCAGTGTTGACATGTGGCAAGACACTCCTCGGGGCGCGTCTTGCTTGGACCTCTCTCCCTGAGGCGCTCTGTCAGACCTAGTGTTGACATTTGGCAAGACACTCCTCGGGGCGCGTCTTGCTTGGGCCTCTCTCATGGAGGCCCTCTGTCAGACCCAGTGTTGACATGTGTCAAGACGCTCCTCGGGGGGCGTCTTGCTTTGGCCTCTCTCCTGGAGGCGCTCAGTCACACCGAGTGCTGACATGTGGCAAGAAGCTCCTCGGGGCGCGTCTTGCTTGGGCTTCTCTGCTGGATGCCCTCAGTAAGAACCATTGTTGACATGTGGCAAGACGCTGCTCGGGGCGCGTCTTGCTTGGGCCTCTCTCCAGAAGGCCCTCAATCAGACCCAGTGTTGACACGTGGCAAGACGCTCCTCGGGGCGCGTCTTGCTTGGGCCTCTCTCCAGAAGGCCCTCAATCAGACCCAGTGTTGACACGTGGCAAGACGCTCCTCGGGGCGCGTCTTGCTTGGGCCTCTCTCCTGGAGGCGCTCAGTCAGACTGAGTAGTGACATGTGGCCTGACGGTCCTCGGGGCGCGTGTTGCTTGGGCCTCTCTCCTGGAGGCGCTCAGTCAGACCAAGTGGTGACATGTGGCAAGACAATCCTCGGGGCGCGTCTTGCTTGGGCCTCTCTCCTGGAGGCCCTCTGTCAGACCCAGTGTTGACATGTGGCAAGGCACTCCTCGGGGCGCGTTTTGCTTGGGCCTCTCTCATGGAGGCCCTCTGTCAGACCCAGTGTTGACATGTGTCAAGACGCTCCTCGGGGCGCGTCTTGCTTTGGCCTCTCTCCTGGAGGCGCTCAGTCAGACCGAGTGCTGACATGTGGCAAGAAGCTCCTCGGGTCGCGTCTTGCTTGGGCTTCTCTCCTGGAGGCCCTCAGTAAGACCCATTGTTGACATGTGGCAAGACGCTCCTCGGGGTGCGTCTTGCTTGGGCCTCTCTCCTGGAGGCGCTCAGTCAGACTGAGTAGTGACATGTGGCCTGACGCTCCTCGGGGCGCGTGTTGCTTGGGCCTCTCTCCTGGAGGCGCTCAGTCAGACCCAGTGGTGACATGTGGCAAGACACTCCTCGGGGCACGTCTTGCTTGGGCCTCTCTCCTGGAGGCCCTCTGTCAGACCCAGTGTTGACATGTGTCAAGACGCTCCTCGGGGCGCGTCTTGCTTGGGCTTCTCTCCTGGAGGACCTCAGTCAGACCCATTATTGACATGTGGCAAGACGCTCCTCGGGGCGCGTCTTGCTTGGGCCTCTCTCCTGGAGGCGCTCAGTCAGAACCAGAGGTGACATGTGGCAAGACGCTCCTCGGGGCGCGTCTTGCTTGGGCCTCTCTCCTGGAGGCCCTCTTTCAGACCCAGTGTTGACATGTGGCAAGACGCTCCTCCGGGCTCATCTTGCTTGGGCCTCTCTCCTGGAGGCCCTCAGTCAGACCCATTGTTGACATGTGGCAAGACGCTCCTCGGGGCGCGTCTTGCTTGGTTCTCTCTCCTGGAGGCGCTCAGTCAGACCGAGTGCTGACATAAGGCAAGACGCTCCTCGGGGCGCGTCTTGCTGGGGCCTCTCTCCTGGAGGCGCTCAGTCAGACCCAGTGCTGACATGTGGCAAGACGCTCCTCGGGGCGCGTCTTGCTTTGGCCTCTCTCCTGGAGGCGCTCAGTCAGACTGAGTAGTGACATGTGGCCTGACGCTCCTCGGGGCGCGTCTTGCTTGGGCCTCTCTCCTGGAGGCGCTCATTCAGACCCAGTGGTGACATGTGGCAAGACACTCCTCGGGGCGCGTCTTGCTTGGGCCTCTCTCCTGGAGGCCCTCTGTCAGACCCAGTGTTGACATGTGTCAAGACGCTCCTCGGGGCGCGTCTTGCTTGGGCCTCTCTCGTGGAGGCGCTCAGTCAGACCCAGTGGTGACACGTGGGAAGACGCTCCTCGGGGCGCGTCTTTCTTGGCCCTCTCTCCTGGAGGCGCTCAGTCAGACCCAGTGTTGACACGTGGCAAGACGCTCCTCGGGGCGCGTCTTGCTTGGCCCTCTCTCCTGGAGGCGCTCAGTCAGACCCAGTGTTGGCATGTGGCAAGACGCTCCTCGGGGCGTGTCTTGGTTGGGCCTCTTTCCTGGAGGCGCTCATTCAGACCCAGTGGTGACATGTGGCAAGACGCTCCTCGGGGCGCGTATTGCTTGGGCCTCTCTCCTGAATGCCCTCTGTCAGACCGAGTGTTGACATGTGGCAAGACTCTCCTCGGGGCGCGTCTTGCTTGGGCTTCTCACATGGAGGCCCTCAGTCCGACCCAGTGTTGACATGTGTCAAGACGCTCCTCGGGGCGTGTCCTGCTTGGGCCTCTCTCCTGGAGGCGCTCAGTCAGACCCAGTGCTGACATGTGTCAAGACGCTCCTCGGGGCGCGTCTTGCTTTGGCCTCTCTCCTGGAGGCGCTCAGTCAGACCGAGTGCTGACATGTGGCAAGAAGCTCCTCGGGGCGAGTCTTGCTTGGGCTTCTCTCCTGGAGGCCCTCAGTAAGACCCATTGTTGACATGTGGCAAGACGCTCCTCGGGGCGCGTCTTGCTTGGGCCTCTCTCCTGGAGGCGCTCAGTCAGACTGAGTAGTGACATGTGGCCTGACGCTCCTCGGGGCGCGTGTTGCTTGGGCCTCTCTCCTGGAGGCGCTCAGTCAGACCCAGTGGTGACATGTGGCAAGACACTCCTCGGGGCATGTCTTGCTTGGGCCTCTCTCCTGGAAGCCCTCTGTCAGACCCAGTGTTGACATGTGTCAAGACGCTCCTCGGGGCGCGTCTTGCTTGGGCTTCTCTCCTGGAGGCCCTCAGTCAGACCCATTATTGACATGTGGCAAGACGCTCCTCGGGGCGCGTCTTGCTTGGGCCTCTCTCCTGGAGGCGCTCAGTCAGAACCAGAGGTGACATGTGGCAAGACGCTCCTCGGGGCGCGTCTTGCTTGGGCCTCTCTCCTGGAGGCCCTCTTTCAGACCCAGTGTTGACATGTGGCAAGACGCTCCTCCGGGCTCATCTTGCTTGGGCCTCTCTCCTGGAGGCCCTCAGTCAGACCCATTGTTGACATGTGGCAAGACGCTCCTCGGGGCGCGTCTTGCTTGGTTCTCTCTCCTGGAGGCGCTCAGTCAGACCGAGTGCTGACATAAGGCAAGACGCTCCTCAGGGCGCGTCTTGCTGGGGCCTCTCTCCTGGAGGCGCTCAGTCAGACCCAGTGCTGACATGTGGCAAGACGCTCCTCGGGGCGCGTCTTGCTTTGGCCTCTCTCCTGGAGGCGCTCAGTCAGACTGAGTAGTGACATGTGGCCTGACGCTCCTCGGGGCGCGTCTTGCTTGGGCCTCTCTCCTGGAGGCGCTCAGTCAGACCCAGTGGTGACATGTGTCAAGACACTCCTCGGGGCGCGTCTTGCTTGGGCCTCTCTCCTGGAGGCCCTCTGTCAGACCCAGTGTTGACATGTGTCAAGACGCTCCTCGGGGCGCGTCTTGCTTGGGCCTCTCTCCTGGAGGCGCTCAGTCAGACCCAGTGGTGACACGTGGGAAGACGCTCCTCGGGGCGCGTCTTGCTTGGCCCTCTCTCCTGGAGGCGCTCAGTCAGACCCAGTGTTGACACGTGGCAAGACGCTCCTCGGGGCGCGTATTGCTTGGGCCTCTCTCCTGAATGCCCTCTGTCAGACCGAGTGTTGACATGTGGCAAGACTCTCCTCGGGGCGCGTCTTGCTTGGGCTTCTCTCACGGAGGCCCTCAGTCCGACCCAGTGTTGACATGTGTCAAGACGCTCCTCGGGGCGTGTACTGCTTGGGCCTCTCTCCTGGAGGCGCTCAGTCAGACCCAGTGCTGACATGTGGCAAGACGCTCCTCCAGGCGCGTCTTGCTTGGGCCTCTCTCCTGGAGGCGCTCAGTCAGACCCAGTGTTCACATGTGGCAAGACTCTCCTCGGGGCGCGTCTTGCTTGGGCCTCTCTCCTGGAGGCGCTCAGTCAGACCGAGTGCTGACATGTGGCAAGACGCTCCTCGGGGCACGTCTTGCTTGGGCCTCTCTCCTGGAGGCCCTCAGTCAGACCCATTGTTGACATGTGGCAAGACGATCCTCGGGGCGCGTCTTATTTGGGCCTCTCTCCTGGAGGCGCTTAGTCAGACCCAGTGTGACATGTGGCAAGACGCTCCTCGGGGCGCGTCTTGCTTGGGCCTCTCTCCTGGAGGCGCTCAGTCAGACCGAGTGCTGACATGTGGCAAGACGCTCCTCGGGGCGCGTCTTGCTTGGGCTTCTCTCCTGGAGGCCCTCAGTCCGACCCATTGTTGACATGTGGCAAGACGCTCCTCGGGGCACGTCTTGCTTGGGCCTCTCTCCTGGATGCGCTCAGTCTGACCGAGTAGTGACATGTGGCAAGACGCTCCTCGGGGCGCGTCTTGCTTGGACCTCTCTCCTGGAGGCGCTCAGTCAGACCGAGTGCTGACATAAGGCAAGACGCTCCTCGGGGCGCGTCTTGCTGGGGCCTCTCTCCTGGAGGTGCTCAATCAGACCCAGTGGTGACACGTGGAAAGACGCTCCTCGGGGCGCGTCTTGCTTGGGCCTCTCTCCTGGAGGAGCTCAGTCAGACCCAGTGGTGACACGTGGCAAGACGCTCCTCGGGGCGTGTCTTGCTTGGGCCTCTCTCCTGGAGGCGCTCAGTCAGACCCAGTGTTGACATGTGGCAAGACACTCCTCTGGGCGCGTCTTGCTTGGGCCTCTCTCATGGAGGCCCTCTGTCAGACCCAGTGTTGACATGTGTCAAGACGCTCCTCGGGGCGCGTCTTGCTTGGGCCTTTCTCCTGGAGGCGCTCAGTCAGACCGAGTGCTGACATGTGGCAAGAAGCTCCTCGGGGCGCGTCTTGCTTGGGATTCTCTCCTGGAGGCCCTCAGTCAGACCCATTGTTGACATGTGGCAAGACGCTCCTCGGGGCGCGTCTTGCTTGGGCCTCTCTCCTGGATGCCCTCTGTCAGACCCAGTGTTGACATGTGGCAAGACGCTCCTCGGGGCGCGTCTTGCTTGGGCCTCTCTCGTGGAGGCGCTCAGTCAGATCCAGTGGTGACACGTGGGAAGACGCTCCTCGGGGCGCGTCTTGCTTGGCCCTCTCTCCTGGAGGCGCTCAGTCAGACCCAGTGTTGACACGTGGCAAGACGCTCCTCGTGGCGCGTCTTGCTTGGCCCTCTCTCCTGGAGGCGCTCAGTCAGACCCAGTGTTGGCATGTGGCAAGACGCTCCTCGGGGCGCGTCTTGGTTGGGCCTCTTTCCTGGAGGCGCTCATTCAGTCCCAGTGGTGACATGTGGCAAGACGCTCCTCGGGGCGCGTATTGCTTGGGCCTCTCTCCTGAATGCCCTCTGTCAGACCGAGTGTTGACATGTGGCAAGACTCTCCTCGGGGCGCGTCTTGCTTGGGCTTCTTTCATGGAGGCCCTCAGTCCGACCCAGTGTTGACATGTGTCAAGACGCTCCTCGGGGCGTGTCCTGCTTGGGCCTCTCTCCTGGAGGCGCTCAGTCAGACCCAGTGCTGACATGTGTCAAGACGCTCCTCGGGGCGCGTCTTGCTTTGGCCTCTCTCCTGGAGGCGCTCAGTCAGACCGAGTGCTGACATGTGGCAAGAAGCTCCTCGGGGCGAGTCTTGCTTGGGCTTCTCTCCTGGAGGCCCTCAGTAAGACCCATTGTTGACATGTGGAAAGACGCTCCTCGGGGCGCGTCTTGCTTGGGCCTCTCTCCTGGAGGCGCTCAGTCAGACCCAGTGTTCACATGTGGCAAGACTCTCCTCGGGGCGCGTCTTGCTTGGGCCTCTCTCCTGGAGGCGCTCAGTCAGACCGAGTGCTGACATGTGGCAAGACGCTCCTCGGGGCACGTCTTGCTTGGGCCTCTCTCCTGGAGGCCCTCAGTCAGACCCATTGTTGACATGTGGCAAGACGATCCTCGGGGCGCGTCTTATTTGGGCCTCTCTCCTGGAGGCGCTTAGTCAGACCCAGTGTGACATGTGGCAAGACGCTCCTCGGGGCGCGTCTTGCTTGGGCCTCTCTCCTGGAGGCGCTCAGTCAGACCGAGTGCTGACATGTGGCAAGACGCTCCTCGGGGCGCGTCTTGCTTGGGCTTCTCTCCTGGAGGCCCTCAGTCCGACCCATTGTTGACATGTGGCAAGACGCTCCTCGGGGCACGTCTTGCTTGGGCCTCTCTCCTGGATGCGCTCAGTCTGACCGAGTAGTGACATGTGGCAAGACGCTCCTCGGGGCGCGTCTTGCTTGGTTCTCTCTCCTGGAGGCGCTCAGTCAGACCGAGTGCTGACATAAGGCAAGACGCTCCTCAGGGCGCGTCTTGCTGGGGCCTCTCTCCTGGAGGCGCTCAGTCAGACTGAGTAGTGACATGTGGCCTGACGCTCCTCGGGGCGCGTCTTGCTTGGGCCTCTCTCCTGGAGGCCCTCTGTCAGACCCAGTGTTGACATGTGTCAAGACGCTCCTCGGGGCGCGTCTTGCTTGGGCCTCTCTCCTGGAGGCGCTCAGTCAGACCCAGTGGTGACACGTGGGAAGACGCTCCTCGGGGCGCGTCTTGCTTGGCCCTCTCTCCTGGAGGCGCTCAGTCAGACCCAGTGTTGACACGTGGCAAGACGCTCCTCGGGGCGCGTATTGCTTGGGCCTCTCTCCTGAATGCCCTCTGTCAGACCGAGTGTTGACATGTGGCAAGACTCTCCTCGGGGCGCGTCTTGCTTGGGCTTCTCTCACGGAGGCCCTCAGTCCGACCCAGTGTTGACATGTGTCAAGACGCTCCTCGGGGCGTGTACTGCTTGGGCCTCTCTCCTGGAGGCGCTCAGTCAGACCCAGTGCTGACATGTGGCAAGACGCTCCTCCAGGCGCGTCTTGCTTGGGCCTCTCTCCTGGAGGCGCTCAGTCAGACCCAGTGTTCACATGTGGCAAGACTCTCCTCGGGGCGCGTCTTGCTTGGGCCTCTCTCCTGGAGGCGCTCAGTCAGACCGAGTGCTGAAATGTGGCAAGACGCTCCTCGGGGCACGTCTTGCTTGGGCCTCTCTCCTGGAGGCCCTCAGTCAGACCCATTGTTGACATGTGGCAAGACGATCCTCGGGGCGCGTCTTATTTGGGCCTCTCTCCTGGAGGCGCTTAGTCAGACCCAGTGTGACATGTGGCAAGACGCTCCTCGGGGCGCGTCTTGCTTGGGCCTCTCTCCTGGAGGCGCTCAGTCAGACCGAGTGCTGACATGTGGCAAGACGCTCCTCGGGGCGCGTCTTGCTTGGGCTTCTCTCCTGGAGGCCCTCAGTCCGACCCATTGTTGACATGTGGCAAGACGCTCCTCGGGGCACGTCTTGCTTGGGCCTCTCTCCTGGATGCGCTCAGTCTGACCGAGTAGTGACATGTGGCAAGACGCTCCTCGGGGCGCGTCTTGCTTGGACCTCTCTCCTGGAGGCGCTCAGTCAGACCGAGTGCTGACATAAGGCAAGACGCTCCTCGGGGCGCGTCTTGCTGGGGCCTCTCTCCTGGAGGTGCTCAATCAGACCCAGTGGTGACACGTGGAAAGACGCTCCTCGGGGCGCGTCTTGCTTGGGCCTCTCTCCTGGAGGAGCTCAGTCAGACCCAGTGGTGACACGTGGCAAGACGCTCCTCGGGGCGTGTCTTGCTTGGGCCTCTCTCCTGGAGGCGCTCAGTCAGACCCAGTGTTGACATGTGGCAAGACACTCCTCTGGGCGCGTCTTGCTTGGGCCTCTCTCATGGAGGCCCTCTGTCAGACCCAGTGTTGACATGTGTCAAGACGCTCCTCGGGGCGCGTCTTGCTTGGGCCTTTCTCCTGGAGGCGCTCAGTCAGACCGAGTGCTGACATGTGGCAAGAAGCTCCTCGGGGCGCGTCTTGCTTGGGATTCTCTCCTGGAGGCCCTCAGTCAGACCCATTGTTGACATGTGGCAAGACGCTCCTCGGGGCGCGTCTTGCTTGGGCCTCTCTCCTGGATGCCCTCTGTCAGACCCAGTGTTGACATGTGGCAAGACGCTCCTCAGGGCGCGTCTTGCTTGGGCCTCTCTCGTGGAGGCGCTCAGTCAGATCCAGTGGTGACACGTGGGAAGACGCTCCTCGGGGCGCGTCTTGCTTGGCCCTCTCTCCTGGAGGCGCTCAGTCAGACCCAGTGTTGACACGTGGCAAGACGCTCCTCGTGGCGCGTCTTGCTTGGCCCTCTCTCCTGGAGGCGCTCAGTCAGACCCAGTGTTGGCATGTGGCAAGACGCTCCTCGGGGCGCGTCTTGGTTGGGCCTCTTTCCTGGAGGCGCTCATTCAGACCCAGTGGTGACATGTGGCAAGACGCTCCTCGGGGCGCGTATTGCTTGGGCCTCTCTCCTGAATGCCCTCTGTCAGACCAAGTGTTGACATGTGGCAAGACTCTCCTCGGGGCGCGTCTTGCTTGGGCTTCTTTCATGGAGGCCCTCAGTCCGACCCAGTGTTGACATGTGTCAAGACGCTCCTCGGGGCGTGTCCTGCTTGGGCCTCTCTCCTGGAGGCGCTCAGTCAGACCCAGTGCTGACATGTGTCAAGACGCTCCTCGGGGCGCGTCTTGCTTTGGCCTCTCTCCTGGAGGCGCTCAGTCAGACCGAGTGCTGACATGTGGCAAGAAGCTCCTCGGGGCGAGTCTTGCTTGGGCTTCTCTCCTGGAGGCCCTCAGTAAGACCCATTGTTGACATGTGGCAAGACGCTCCTCGGGGCGCGTCTTGCTTGGGCCTCTCTCCTGGAGGCGCTCAGTCAGACTGAGTAGTGACATGTGGCCTGACGCTCCTCGGGGCGCGTGTTGCTTGGGCCTCTCTCCTGGAGGCGCTCAGTCAGACCCAGTGGTGACATGTGGCAAGACACTCCTCGGGGCACGTCTTGCTTGGGCCTCTCTCCTGGAAGCCCTCTGTCAGACCCAGTGTTGACATTTGTCAAGACGCTCCTCGGGGCGCGTCTTGCTTGGGCTTCTCTCCTGGAGGCCCTCAGTCAGACCCATTATTGACATGTGGCAAGACGCTCCTCGGGGCGCGTCTTGCTTGGGCCTCTCTCCTGGAGGCGCTCAGTCAGAACCAGAGGTGACATGTGGCAAGACGCTCCTCGGGGCGCGTCTTGCTTGGGCCTCTCTCCTGGAGGCCCTCTTTCAGACCCAGTGTTGACATGTGGCAAGACGCTCCTCCGGGCTCATCTTGCTTGGGCCTCTCTCCTGGAGGCCCTCAGTCAGACCCATTGTTGACATGTGGCAAGATGCTCCTCGGGGCGCGTCTTGCTTGGTTCTCTCTCCTGGAGGCGCTCAGTCAGACCGAGTGCTGACATAAGGCAAGACGCTCCTCAGGGCGCGTCTTGCTGGGGCCTCTCTCCTGGAGGCGCTCAGTCAGACCCAGTGCTGACATGTGGCAAGACGCTCCTCGGGGCGCGTCTTGCTTTGGCCTCTCTCCTGGAGGCGCTCAGTCAGACTGAGTGGTGACATGTGGCCTGACGCTCCTCGGGGCGCGTCTTGCTTGGGCCTCTCTCCTGGAGGCGCTCAGTCAGACCCAGTGGTGACATGTGGCAAGACACTCCTCGGGGCGCGTCTTGCTTGGGCCTCTCTCCTGGAGGCCCTCTGTCAGACCCAGTGTTGACATGTGTCAAGACGCTCCTCGGGGCGCGTCTTGCTTGGGCCTCTCTCCTGGAGGCGCTCAGTCAGACCCAGTGGTGACACGTGGGAAGACGCTCCTCGGGGCGCGTCTTGCTTGGCCCTCTCTCCTGGAGGCGCTCAGTCAGACCCAGTGTTGACACGTGGCAAGACGCTCCTCGGGGCGCGTATTGCTTGGGCCTCTCTCCTGAATGCCCTCTGTCAGACCGAGTGTTGACATGTGGCAAGACTGTCCTCGGGGCGCGTCTTGCTTGGGCTTCTCTCACGGAGGCCCTCAGTCCGACCCAGTGTTGACATGTGTCAAGACGCTCCTCGGGGCGTGTCCTGCTTGGGCCTCTCTCCTGGAGGCGCTCAGTCAGACCCAGTGCTGACATGTGGCAAGACGCTCCTCCAGGCGCGTCTTGCTTGGGCCTCTCTCCTGGAGGCGCTCAGTCAGACCCAGTGTTCACATGTGGCAAGACTCTCCTCGGGGCGCGTCTTGCTTGGGCCTCTCTCCTGGAGGCGCTCAGTCAGACCGAGTGCTGACATGTGGCAAGACGCTCCTCGGGGCGCGTCTTGCTTGGGCCTCTCTCCTGGAGGCCCTCAGTCAGACCCATTGTTGACATGTGGCAAGACGATCCTCGGGGCGCGTCTTATTTGGGCCTCTCTCCTGGAGGCGCTTAGTCAGACCCAGTGTTGACATGTGGCAAGACGCTCCTCGGGGCGCGTCTTGCTTGGGCCTCTCTCCTGGAGGCGCTCAGTCAGACCCAGTGGTGACATGTGGCAAGACACTCCTCGGAGCGCATCTTGCTTGGGCCTCTCTCCTGGAGGCCCTCTGTCAGACCCAGTGTTGGCATGTGGCAAGACGCTCCTCAGGGCGCGTCTTGGTTGGGCCTCTCTCCTGGAGGCGCTCAGTCAGACCCAGTGGTGACATGTGGCAAGACGCTCCTCGGGGCGTGTATTGCTTGGGCCTCTCTCCTGGATGCCCTCTGTCAGACCGAGTGTTGACATGTGGCAAGACTCTCCTCGGGGCGCGTCTTGCTTGGGCTTCTCTCATGGAGGCCCTCAGTCAGACCCAGTGTTGACATGTGTCAAGACGCTCCTCGGGGCGTGTCTTGCTTGGGCCTCTCTCCTGGAGGCGCTCAGTCAGACCCAGTGTTGACATGTGGCAAGACGCTCCTCGGGGCGCGTCTTGCTTGGGCCTCTCTCCTGGAGGCGCTCAAACAGACCGAGTAGTGACATGTGGCAAGACGCTCCTCGGGGCGCGTCATGCTGGGGCTTCTCTCATGGAGGCTCTCAGTCAGATCCAGTGTTGACATGTGGCAAGACGCTCCTCGGGGCGCGTCTTGCTTGGACCTCTCTCCCTGAGGCGCTCAGTCAGACCGAGTAGTGACATGTGGCAAGACGCTCCTCGGGGCGCGTCTTGCTTGGACCTCTCTCCCTGAGGCGCTCAGTCAGACCCAGTGTTGACATTTGGCAAGACACTCCTTGGGGCGCGTCTTGCTTGGGCCTCTCTCCAGAAGGCCCTCAATCAGACCCAGTGTTGACACGTGGCAAGACGCTCCTCGGGGCGCGTCTTGCTTGGGCCTCTCTCCTGGAGGCACTCAGTCAGACTGAGTAGTGACATGTGGCCTGACGCTCCTCGGGGCGCGTGTTGCTTGGGCCTCTCTCCTGGAGGCGCTCAGTCAGACCAAGTGTTGACATGTGGCAAGACACTCCTCGGGGCGCGTCTTGCTTGGGCCTCTCTCCTGGAGGCCCTCTCTAAGACCCAGTGTTGACATGTGGCAAGACACTCCTCTGGGCGCGTCTTGCTTGGGCCTCTCTCATGGAGGCCCTCTGTCAGACCGAGTGTTGACATGTGGCAAGACTCTCCTCGGGGCGCGTCTTGCTTGGGCTTCTCTCATGGAGGCCCTCAGTCAGACCCAGTGTTGACATGTGTCAAGACGCTCCTCGGGGCGTGTCTTGCTTGGGCCTCTCTCCTGGAGGAGCTCATTCAGACCCAGTGTTGACATGTGGCAAGACGCTCCTCGGGGCGCGTCTTGCTTGGGCCTCTCTCCTGGAGGCGCTCAAACAGACCGAGTAGTGACATGTGGCAAGACGCTCCTCGGGGCGCGTCTTGCTGGGGCTTCTCTCATGGAGGCACTCAGTCAGATCCAGTGTTGACATGTGGCAAGACGCTCCTCGGGGCGCGTCTTGCTTGGACCTCTCTCCCTGAGGCGCTCAGTCAGACCGAGTAGTGACATGTGGCAAGACGCTCCTCGGGGCGCGTCTTGCTTGGACCTCTCTCCCTGAGGCGCTCAGTCAGACCCAGTGTTGACATTTGGCAAGACACTCCTCGGGGCGCGTCTTGCTTGGGCCTCTCTCCAGAAGGCCCTCAATCAGACCCAGTGGTGACACGTGGCAAGACGCTCCTCGGGGCGCGTCTTGCTTGGGCCTCTCTCCTGGAGGCACTCAGTCAGACTGAGTAGTGACATGTGGCCTGACGCTCCTCGGGGCGCGTGTTGCTTGGGCCTCTCTCCTGGAGGCGCTCAGTCAGACCAAGTGGTGACATGTGGCAAGACACTCCTCGGGGCGCGTCTTGCTTGGGCCTCTCTCCTGGAGGCCCTCTGTCAGACCCAGTGTTGACATTTGGCAAGACACTCCTCGGGGCGCGTCTTGCTTGGGCCTCTCTCCAGAAGGCCCTCAATCAGACCCAGTGTTGACACGTGGCAAGACGCTCCTCGGGGCGCGTCTTGCTTGGGCCTCTCTCCTGGAGGCACTCAGTCAGACCAAGTGGTGACATGTGGCAAGACACTCCTCGGGGCTTGTCTAACTTGGGCCTCTCTCCTGGAGGCCCTCTGTCAGACCCAGTGTTGACATGTGGCAAGACACTCCTCAGGGCGCGTCTTGCTTGGGCCTCTCTCATGGAGGCCCTCTGTCAGACCGAGTGTTTACATGTGGCAAGACTCTCCTCGGGGCGCGTCTTGCTTGGGCTTCTCTCATGGAGGCCCTCAATCAGACCCAGTGTTGACACGTGGCAAGACGCTCCTCAGGGCGCGTCTTGCTTGGGCCTCTCTCATGGAGGCCCTCTGTCAGACCCAGTGTTGACATGTGTCAAGACGCTCCTCGGGGCGTGTCTTGCTTGGGCCTCTCTCCAGAAGGCCCTCAATCAGACCCAGTGTTGACACGTGGCAAGACGCTCCTCGGGGCGCGTCTTGCTTGGGCCTCTCTCCTGGAGGCACTCAGTCAGACTGAGTAGTGACATGTGGCCTGACGCTCCTCGGGGCGCGTGTTGCTTGGGCCTCTCTCCTGGAGGCGCTCAGTCAGACCAAGTGGTGACATGTGGCAAGACACTCCTCGGGGCGCGTCTTGCTTGGGCCTCTCTCCTGGAGGCCCTCTGTCAGACCCAGTGTTGACATGTGGCAAGACACTCCCCGGGGCGCGTCTTGCTTGGGCCTCTCTCATGGAGGCCCTCTGTCAGACCCAGTGTTGACATGTGTGAGGACGCTCCTCGGGGCGCGTCTTGCTTTGGCCTCTCTCCTGGAGGCGCTCAGTCAGACCGAGTGCTGACATGTGGCAAGAAGCTCCTCGGGGCGCGTCTTGCTTGGGCTTCTCTCCTGGAGGCCCTCAGTAAGACACATTGTTGACATGTGGCAAGACGCTCCTCGGGGCGCGTCTTGCTTGGGCTTCTCTCCTGGAGGCGCTCAGAAAGACCCAGTGTTGACATGTGACAAGACGCTCCTCGGGGCGTGTCCTGCTTGGGCCTCTCTCCTGGAGGCGCTCAGTCAGACCCAGTGCTGACATGTGTCAAGACGCTCCTCGGGGCGCGTCTTGCTTTGGCCTCTCTCCTGGAGGCGCTCAGTCAGACCGAGTGCTGACATGTGGCAAGAAGCTCCTCGGGGCGAGTCTTGCTTGGGCTTCTCTCCTGGAGGCCCTCAGTAAGACCCATTGTTGACATGTGGCAAGACGCTCCTCGGGGCGCGTCTTGCTTGGGCCTCTCTCCTGGAGGCGCTCAGTCAGACTGAGTAGTGACATGTGGCCTGACGCTCCTCGGGGCGCGTGTTGCTTGGGCCTCTCTCCTGGAGGCGCTCAGTCAGACCCAGTGGTGACATGTGGCAAGACACTCCTCGGGGCACGTCTTGCTTGGGCCTCTCTCCTGGAAGCCCTCTGTCAGACCCAGTGTTGACATTTGTCAAGACGCTCCTCGGGGCGCGTCTTGCTTGGGCTTCTCTCCTGGAGGCCCTCAGTCAGACCCATTATTGACATGTGGCAAGACGCTCCTCGGGGCGCGTCTTGCTTGGGCCTCTCTCCTGGAGGCGCTCAGTCAGAACCAGAGGTGACATGTGGCAAGACGCTCCTCGGGGCGCGTCTTGCTTGGGCCTCTCTCCTGGAGGCCCTCTTTCAGACCCAGTGTTGACATGTGGCAAGACGCTCCTCCGGGCTCATCTTGCTTGGGCCTCTCTCCTGGAGGCCCTCAGTCAGACCCATTGTTGACATGTGGCAAGATGCTCCTCGGGGCGCGTCTTGCTTGGTTCTCTCTCCTGGAGGCGCTCAGTCAGACCGAGTGCTGACATAAGGCAAGACGCTCCTCAGGGCGCGTCTTGCTGGGGCCTCTCTCCTGGAGGCGCTCAGTCAGACCCAGTGCTGACATGTGGCAAGACGCTCCTCGGGGCGCGTCTTGCTTTGGCCTCTCTCCTGGAGGCGCTCAGTCAGACTGAGTGGTGACATGTGGCCTGACGCTCCTCGGGGCGCGTCTTGCTTGGGCCTCTCTCCTGGAGGCGCTCAGTCAGACCCAGTGGTGACATGTGGCAAGACACTCCTCGGGGCGCGTCTTGCTTGGGCCTCTCTCCTGGAGGCCCTCTGTCAGACCCAGTGTTGACATGTGTCAAGACGCTCCTCGGGGCGCGTCTTGCTTGGGCCTCTCTCCTGGAGGCGCTCAGTCAGACCCAGTGGTGACACGTGGGAAGACGCTCCTCGGGGCGCGTCTTGCTTGGCCCTCTCTCCTGGAGGCGCTCAGTCAGACCCAGTGTTGACACGTGGCAAGACGCTCCTCGGGGCGCGTATTGCTTGGGCCTCTCTCCTGAATGCCCTCTGTCAGACCGAGTGTTGACATGTGGCAAGACTGTCCTCGGGGCGCGTCTTGCTTGGGCTTCTCTCACGGAGGCCCTCAGTCCGACCCAGTGTTGACATGTGTCAAGACGCTCCTCGGGGCGTGTCCTGCTTGGGCCTCTCTCCTGGAGGCGCTCAGTCAGACCCAGTGCTGACATGTGGCAAGACGCTCCTCCAGGCGCGTCTTGCTTGGGCCTCTCTCCTGGAGGCGCTCAGTCAGACCCAGTGTTCACATGTGGCAAGACTCTCCTCGGGGCGCGTCTTGCTTGGGCCTCTCTCCTGGAGGCGCTCAGTCAGACCGAGTGCTGACATGTGGCAAGACGCTCCTCGGGGCGCGTCTTGCTTGGGCCTCTCTCCTGGAGGCCCTCAGTCAGACCCATTGTTGACATGTGGCAAGACGATCCTCGGGGCGCGTCTTATTTGGGCCTCTCTCCTGGAGGCGCTTAGTCAGACCCAGTGTTGACATGTGGCAAGACGCTCCTCGGGGCGCGTCTTGCTTGGGCCTCTCTCCTGGAGGCGCTCAGTCAGACCCAGTGGTGACATGTGGCAAGACACTCCTCGGAGCGCATCTTGCTTGGGCCTCTCTCCTTGAGGCCCTCTGTCAGACCCAGTGTTGGCATGTGGCAAGACGCTCCTCAGGGCGCGTCTTGGTTGGGCCTCTCTCCTGGAGGCGCTCAGTCAGACCCAGTGGTGACATGTGGCAAGACGCTCCTCGGGGCGTGTATTGCTTGGGCCTCTCTCCTGGATGCCCTCTGTCAGACCGAGTGTTGACATGTGGCAAGACTCTCCTCGGGGCGCGTCTTGCTTGGGCTTCTCTCATGGAGGCCCTCAGTCAGACCCAGTGTTGACATGTGTCAAGACGCTCCTCGGGGCGTGTCTTGCTTGGGCCTCTCTCCTGGAGGCGCTCAGTCAGACCCAGTGTTGACATGTGGCAAGACGCTCCTCGGGGCGCGTCTTGCTTGGGCCTCTCTCCTGGAGGCGCTCAAACAGACCGAGTAGTGACATGTGGCAAGACGCTCCTCGGGGCGCGTCATGCTGGGGCTTCTCTCATGGAGGCTCTCAGTCAGATCCAGTGTTGACATGTGGCAAGACGCTCCTCGGGGCGCGTCTTGCTTGGACCTCTCTCCCTGAGGCGCTCAGTCAGACCGAGTAGTGACATGTGGCAAGACGCTCCTCGGGGCGCGTCTTGCTTGGACCTCTCTCCCTGAGGCGCTCAGTCAGACCCAGTGTTGACATTTGGCAAGACACTCCTTGGGGCGCGTCTTGCTTGGGCCTCTCTCCAGAAGGCCCTCAATCAGACCCAGTGTTGACACGTGGCAAGACGCTCCTCGGGGCGCGTCTTGCTTGGGCCTCTCTCCTGGAGGCACTCAGTCAGACTGAGTAGTGACATGTGGCCTGACGCTCCTTGGGGCGCGTGTTGCTTGGGCCTCTCTCCTGGAGGCGCTCAGTCAGACCAAGTGTTGACATGTGGCAAGACACTCCTCGGGGCGCGTCTTGCTTGGGCCTCTCTCCTGGAGGCCCTCTCTAAGACCCAGTGTTGACATGTGGCAAGACACTCCTCTGGGCGCGTCTTGCTTGGGCCTCTCTCATGGAGGCCCTCTGTCAGACCGAGTGTTGACATGTGGCAAGACTCTCCTCGGGGCGCGTCTTGCTTGGGCTTCTCTCATGGAGGCCCTCAGTCAGACCCAGTGTTGACATGTGTCAAGACGCTCCTCGGGGCGTGTCTTGCTTGGGCCTCTCTCCTGGAGGAGCTCATTCAGACCCAGTGTTGACATGTGGCAAGACGCTCCTCGGGGCGCGTCTTGCTTGGGCCTCTCTCCTGGAGGCGCTCAAACAGACCGAGTAGTGACATGTGGCAAGACGCTCCTCGGGGCGCGTCTTGCTGGGGCTTCTCTCATGGAGGCACTCAGTCAGATCCAGTGTTGACATGTGGCAAGACGCTCCTCGGGGCGCGTCTTGCTTGGACCTCTCTCCCTGAGGCGCTCAGTCAGACCGAGTAGTGACATGTGGCAAGACGCTCCTCGGGGCGCGTCTTGCTTGGACCTCTCTCCCTGAGGCGCTCAGTCAGACCCAGTGTTGACATTTGGCAAGACACTCCTCGGGGCGCGTCTTGCTTGGGCCTCTCTCCAGAAGGCCCTCAATCAGACCCAGTGGTGACACGTGGCAAGACGCTCCTCGGGGCGCGTCTTGCTTGGGCCTCTCTCCTGGAGGCACTCAGTCAGACTGAGTAGTGACATGTGGCCTGACGCTCCTCGGGGCGCGTGTTGCTTGGGCCTCTCTCCTGGAGGCGCTCAGTCAGACCAAGTGGTGACATGTGGCAAGACACTCCTCGGGGCGCGTCTTGCTTGGGCCTCTCTCCTGGAGGCCCTCTGTCAGACCCAGTGTTGACATTTGGCAAGACACTCCTCGGGGCGCGTCTTGCTTGGGCCTCTCTCCAGAAGGCCCTCAATCAGACCCAGTGTTGACACGTGGCAAGACGCTCCTCGGGGCGCGTCTTGCTTGGGCCTCTCTCCTGGAGGCACTCAGTCAGACCAAGTGGTGACATGTGGCAAGACACTCCTCGGGGCTTGTCTAACTTGGGCCTCTCTCCTGGAGGCCCTCTGTCAGACCCAGTGTTGACATGTGGCAAGACACTCCTCAGGGCGCGTCTTGCTTGGGCCTCTCTCATGGAGGCCCTCTGTCAGACCGAGTGTTTACATGTGGCAAGACTCTCCTCGGGGCGCGTCTTGCTTGGGCTTCTCTCATGGAGGCCCTCAATCAGACCCAGTGTTGACACGTGGCAAGACGCTCCTCAGGGCGCGTCTTGCTTGGGCCTCTCTCATGGAGGCCCTCTGTCAGACCCAGTGTTGACATGTGTCAAGACGCTCCTCGGGGCGTGTCTTGCTTGGGCCTCTCTCCAGAAGGCCCTCAATCAGACCCAGTGTTGACACGTGGCAAGACGCTCCTCGGGGCGCGTCTTGCTTGGGCCTCTCTCCTGGAGGCACTCAGTCAGACTGAGTAGTGACATGTGGCCTGACGCTCCTCGGGGCGCGTGTTGCTTGGAACTCTCTCCTGGAGGCGCTCAGTCAGACCAAGTGGTGACATGTGGCAAGACACTCCTCGGGGCGCGTCTTGCTTGGGCCTCTCTCCTGGAGGCCCTCTGTCAGACCCAGTGTTGACATGTGGCAAGACACTCCTCGGGGCGCGTCTTGCTTGGGCCTCTCTCATGGAGGCCCTCTGTCAGACCCAGTGTTGACATGTGTGAGGACGCTCCTCGGGGCGCGTCTTGCTTTGGCCTCTCTCCTGGAGGCGCTCAGTCAGACCGAGTGCTGACATGTGGCAAGAAGCTCCTCGGGGCGCGTCTTGCTTGGGCTTCTCTCCTGGAGGCCCTCAGTAAGACACATTGTTGACATGTGGCAAGACGCTCCTCGGGGCGCGTCTTGCTTGGGCTTCTCTCCTGGAGGCGCTCAGAAAGACCCAGTGTTGACATGTGACAAGACGCTCCTCGGGGCACGTCTTGCTTGGGCCTCTCTCCTGGAGGCGCTCAGTCAGAACCAGAGGTGACATGTGGCAAGACGCTCCTCGGGGCGCATCTTGCTTGGGCCTCTCTCCTGGAGGCCCTCTGTCATACCCAGTGTTGACATGTGGCAAGACGCTCCTCGGGGCGCGTCTTGCTTGGGCCTCTCTCCTGGAGGCGCTCAGTCAGACCGAGTGCTGACATAAGGCAAGACGCTCCTCGGGGCGCGTCTTGCTGGGGCCTCTCTCCTGGAGGTGCTCAATCAGACCCAGTGGTGACACGTGGAAAGACGCTCCTCGGGGCGCGTCTTGCTTGGGCCTCTCTCCTGGAGGCGCTCAGTCAGACCCAGTGTTGACACGTGGCAAGACGCTCCTCGGGGCGCGTCTTGCTTGGGCCTCTCTCCTGGAGGCGCTCAGTCAGACCAAGTGGTGACATGTGGCAAGACACTTCTCGGGGAGCGTCTTGCTTGGGCCTCTCTCCTGGAGGCCCTCTGTCAGACCCAGTGTTGACATGTGGCAAGACACTCCTCGGGGCGCGTCTTGCTTGGGCCTCTCTCATGGAGGCCCTCTGTCAGACCCAGTGTTGACATGTGTCAAGACACTCCTCGGGGCGCGTCTTGCTTGGGCCTCTCTCATGGAGGCCCTCTGTCAGACCCAGTGTTGACTTGTGTCAAGACGCTCCTCGGGGCGCGTCTTGCTTTGGCCTCTCTCCTGGAGGCGCTAAGTCAGACTGAGTGCTGACATGTGGCAAGACGCTCCTCGGGCCGCGTGTTGCTTGGGCTTCTCTCCTGGAGGCCCTCAGTCAGACCCATTGTTGACATGTGGCAAGACGCTCCTCGGGGCGCGTCTTGCTTGGGCTTCTCTCCTGGAGGCGCTCAGAAAGACCCAGTGTTGACATGTGGCAAGACGCTCCTCCGGGCGCATCTTGCTTGGGCCTCTCTCCTGGAGGCCCTCAGTCAGACCCATTGTTGACATGTGGCAAGACGCTCCTCGGGGCGCATCTTGCTTGGGCCTCTCTCCTGGAGGCGCTCAGTCAGACCGAGTGCTAACATAAGCCCTAGACGCTCCTCGGGGCGCGTCTTGCTGGGGCCTCTCTCCTGGAGGCGCTCAGTCAGACCCAGTGCTGACATGTGGCAAGACGCTCCTCGGGGCGCGTCTTGCTTGGGCCTCTCTCCTGGAGGCGCTCAGTCAGACTGAGTAGTGACATGTGGCCTGACGCTCCTCGGGGCGCGTCTTGCTTGGGCCTCTCTCCTGGAGGCGCTCAGTCAGACCCAGTGGTGACATGTGGCAAGACACTCCTCGAACGCGTCTTGCTTGGGCCTCTCTCCTGGAGGCCCTCTGTCAGACCCAGTGTTGACATGTGTCAAGACGCTCCTCGGGGCGCGTCTTGCTTGGACCTCTCTCCCTGAGACGCTCAGTCAGACCCAGTGTTGACATTTGGCAAGACACTCCTCGGGGCGCGTCTTGCTTGGGCCTCTCTCCAGAAGGCCTTCAATCAGACCCAGTGTTGACACGTGGCAAGACGCTCCTCGGGGCGCGTCTTGCTTGGGCCTCTCTCCTGGAGGCACTCAGTCAGACTGAGTAGTGACATGTGGCCTGATGCTCCTCGGGGCGCGTGTTGCTTGGGCCTCTCTCCTGGAGGCGCTCAGTCAGAACAAGTGGTGACATGTGGCAAGACACTCCTCGGGGTGCGTCTTGCTTGGGCCTCTCTCCTGGAGGCCCTCTGTCAGACCCAGTGTTGACATGTGGCAAGACACTCCTCGGGGCGCGTCTTGCTTGGGCCTCTCTCATGGAGGCCCTCTGTCAGACCGAGTGTTGACATGTGGCAAGACTCTCCTCGGGGCGCGTCTTGCTTGGGCTTCTCTCATGGAGGCCCTCAGTCAGACCCAGTGTTGACATGTGTCAAGACGCTCCTCGGGGCGTGTCTTGCTTGGGCCTCTCTCCTGTAGCAGCTCAGTCAGACCCAGTGTTGACATGTGGCAAGACGCTCCTCGGGGCGCGTCTTGCTTGGGCCTCTATCCTGGAGGCGCTCAAACAGACCGAGTAGTGACATGTGGCAAGACGCTCCTCGGGGCGCGTCTTGCTGGGGCTTCTCTCATGGAGGCACTCAGTCAGATCCAGTGTTGACATGTGGCAAGACGCTCCTCGGGGCGCGTCTTGCTTTGACCTCTCTCCCTGAGGCGCTCAGTCAGACCGAGTAGTGACATGTGGCAAGACGCTCCTCGGGGCGCGTCTTGCTTGGACCTCTCTCCCTGAGGCGCTCAGTCAGACCCAGTGTTGACATTTGGCAAGACACTCCTCGGGGCGCGTCTTGCTTGGGCCTCTCTCCAGAAGGCCCTCAATCAGACCCAGTGTTGACACGTGGCAAGACGCTCCTCGGGGCGCGTCTTGCTTGGGCCTCTCTCCTGGAGGCACTCAGTCAGACTGAGTAGTGACATGTGGCCTGACGCTCCTCGGGGCGCGTGTTGCTTGGGCCTCTCTCCTGGAGGCGCTCAGTCAGACCAAGTGGTGACATGTGGCAAGACACTCCTCGGGGCGCGTCTTGCTTGGGCCTCTCTCCTGGAGGCCCTCTGTCAGACCCAGTGTTGACATTTGGCAAGACACTCCTCGGGGCGCGTCTTGCTTGGGCCTCTCTCCAGAAGGCCCTCAATCAGACCCAGTGTTGACACGTGGCAAGACGCTCCTCGGGGCGCGTCTTGCTTGGGCCTCTCTCCTGGAGGCACTCAGTCAGACTGAGTAGTGACATGTGGCCTGACGCTCCTCGGGGCGCGTGTTGCTTGGGCCTCTCTCCTGGAGGCGCTCAGTCAGACCAAGTGGTGACATGTGGCAAGACACTCCTCGCGGCGCGTCTTGCTTGGGCCTCTCTCCTGGAGGCCCTCTGTCAGACCCAGTGTTGACATGTGGCAAGACACTCCTCAGGGCGCGTCTTGCTTGGGCCTCTCTCATGGAGGCCCTCTGTCAGACCGAGTGTTGACATGTGGCAAGACTCTCCTCGGGGCGCGTCTTGCTTGGGCTTCTCTCATGGAGGCCCTCAGTCAGACCCAGTGTTGACATGTGTCAAGACGCTCCTCGGGGCGTGTCTTGCTTGGGCCTCTCTCCTGGAGGCGCTCAGTCAGACCCAGTGTTGACATGTGGCAAGACGCTCCTCGGG